>NC_092820.1:145923952-146224952 GCF_023375885.2 Dermacentor andersoni
AGCCTTTGCTGAAATTTTCAATACCAACTCATGAGATTGTTGAAAGGCTGACCATCTTTCATCTTTGCCTTGCTTGTGTGCACTCCTTTTAAGCTTGACAGACAAATATAATAATGCATTATCTATCGATACATGCAAGCAAGCAAGTTACAAAAGCTGAGGATTACCTGAGAGCGAATAGGACCCTGGCTAACATCAGAGAGGCCGCCTTGCATCTTGCTGGCAGCCTCAGTTACAACATCAAACAGGTGCTTTCCTTCAGAAAGGCTCTGATGAAGTTCCTGAAACGAGACGTGAGAACACAAGTGTGAAAACGAACAAATGAACAAATTCGGCTCAACAGCAGGGCAAGGAAGCCATGAGACCTGATCACACAACAGAATCGAAGACGGTGCTATGCTGTTTCAATTATCTCAATTACTGTATAAACGAGTGGTGTTTGTTTTGTTTCTTATTGCTGCTGAGATGCAGTGATGTTGTTTTATGTTTTGAAGTGCGAGTTGTCACATTACCTGTGCGCATCGACAGGCCTGCTGTGTTCTCAGACCTGCGCTGTTATAATGCTATCTGAGGGTGCCTTCTACTTAACACCTCCAGCTCCTTCCTGAACGATTACTGAGCTGTACATGGGGTTTCTGCATCATGTAGTTTCTGTATCGTGTAGTTTCTGCATCGTATATATGCATCATGTAATTTCTGGAACATGTACAGATAGCAGTTGGCCGAGAACCGCTTCAGTCTTGATTCACCAACAGTTGCTGTGCTTGCCAGATCGTTACTGCTTAATTAACACTTTGGTGTTTGGGGCCAAAGTTCACCCAATACTATATACATATTTATTCTTTATATTTATTATTTACAATATCATTTCTGCTGCTGCACTGTATATGGTGAGCACTTCACAGATATGAATTTTTAACAAATCATCTGCTGTCCTGATGAAACCATTGTGCATTCACCCGCATGCTTCAATAACACCTCAAGCTATTGCACAGAGCTATGATCAGGGGTTGATGCTAGCTCATTGCAAAGAGCGCATTGCAAAGATTGTGATGTCAGCCAAACGTGAAGCCCAAATTCATTAACACTGTCACACCTTGAGTTCTGCGAGGTGCTTCTGCACGGTGGCCAAGTCCGTGCCGGGCTCTTTGGCAGCGTTGAGTTTTCTCTGTGCGGCTTCCAGCCACTGGACAAACTTCTGCTTGGCCTTGTCGAACTCCTCCTGGCTGCCCAGGGTTCTCTGAAGCTTGGTGACATTCTCCTAGGCAGTAGAAAAACGTTTTTGAAAAAGTTAAGAGGTCATCAATGAAAAGGACATGCTGATGCCATTGTTCTTACTTCAGTGTCTTATCCTTCTGAAAAGATGCATTTAAAAGGACATTACAGCAACAGGACAGGTCCTTTTCCTGTCTCAGGAACTGTGCTGCCCCCTTTTTCTTCATTTTTGTAAGCGTGGAAAATATTCGGTAATACTGAGTTCCCAACAATAGTTTTTGCCTTAGCTAAGGCACAGCTACATTCAGCAATCTGCATAAGTGCTGCAAGCACCCGTATAATATAATTGCCAACAACAACAAATACCTAAACTGAATCCTATGTCTGATAACTAATACAATGCTTACAAACATGCAGTAACCTTTTCTGCTAACTATAGCCCATTGTAAGACAAACGAAACTCACACAAAAGACAGCAGTGATCCAAGCCAAAATGAGAAAGAGACCAACAAGGATGAGTTGTTTTGAAAAGTGTGACGGCGTTTACATCCTCCCTCGAGTCGTAGTGTTGAACACAACTGACAAAACCGGTTAATGTAGTCGTGGGTTCTGACGAAATTTCATCCGACTAGGTAACAATCAAGGCATGCGGAAACACAAAATGATTGTAACGACACTGAAACATCCATTTTTGTCATTCTTATGGTCAGCGACAAGATTTATGATTGCACTGATGATACAGTCATTGTGTCAGTGGCAAATCCTGACAGGAAGTAGGGTGAACAACCAATAACCATGCAAGCAAGGGACAAAATTGATGGCTTTTTTCAAAAATCTGGAAATCGCACTAACCTGGAGAGCCGCCACGAGGGAAGTGTAGAGCGTGGACAACTTGACAGCCTGGTCTCGAACTGGTGTCTGCGCGCTGAGCAGAAGAAGCCGTTCACACTCCTCGTTCATCTCCTCCATGTCGGGCTTGTGGAAAGAAGCTTCTTCCAGAAGAGCCTGCATTGCCGACAAAACATTATTACACACATGTGACATGCTATGTGACGTGTCATGCGAACATCCCATTATATGGAAGACACATGCATCGTCACAATTTGTTCCTTCCAAGATGAAGCTTTGAAAGAAGATGGCAAGTTGTTTGAACTTGTAAACACAGTGCTCCTAAAATTTGCACATTAACCAGAATGCGAAGCTACATATTAAATATTTAATGTGCACCATTTTCGCTTCCAACGTAAACACGACAAGCTCTCACTTGTGAATGTGCCGACAGATATACGGATACAAGCAAGAGGTAGTGAAAATAGAAAAGCAGGTCGTAAATCTGTATGGTGAACAGGCACCGAGGTAGGTAATACCCACGCACGCGCGCTGAACCTACACACGAACACCAAATAAGAAAGCTGCAGACCTATTAAAAGTCATATAACTTGTGACCTTGTCTGATGCTACAAAACATACAATAAATTCAGATCAACAATTCAAATCTATTTTGATAATCTATAGCTGCTAGTTGCAGCTTGCAGCCACGGCTAGAGCTACCGAACATACAGCCAGATTCAGACAAGTAATGCAGGTACACATAGCTTACCTTTAGCTGCTTCAGGTGGTCGGCATCAACTGCAGTAGATGCCAGGGCAGGCTTGGCATTTCCTTCAAACTGTGACAGCCACTGGGACATTGTACCATACAGCTCTCCAAAGTGCTCCCAGCACTGCAGGCACTCGTCGAGGGAGTCCTGAGCATCCTCGACGCCGTGCTCGAGCTGTTCCAAGTCCTGGCGTAGCTCCTGAAGGTTCTCCTGGAGCCGTTCTTTGCCGGACTGGTTCAGGCACGGGGACACCTCCTCCGTGCACTGCGCTACGTCCTTCACGAGAGCAACTCCGGTCGGCAGGCTTTCTCGGAGTTTCGAAAGCTGGGTTGCCTTCTCGCGGACCACGGCCTGGCTGCCCGTTGCATCAGAACACTTCTGCAGCTTCAGCTTGGCCTCCTTCAGCCACTGAACGGCCTGGGCGTGGATGGATCGCTGCCGCTCCAGCGCTTCCACCTCCTTTTCCAGGCGGGCGGCCAGCTCTTCGGCTTCCTTCTGGAGTTCGGAGAAGTCTGCGATCATCTTCTTACGTTCCGGCGTGTTCAGCTGCTTTGTTTCCTGGAGTCGCTTCTCCAGGCTCGCCGCCGTGCCAGACTTGGAGGCGGCGTCGGCTGCGATAGCCTTGATCTTGTCGAGACGCGTCTTCTTTTCCACTGCACCAGAGGCCTGTTCTGCACCGGATTTGGCTTCGGCAAGTTGTGCCCGGGCTTCGCTAAGCCATGACTCAAACTGCTGAAGCTCCTGGGCAAGCTCTCCGAGGGCTGACAACTGCTCGGAGAGCGCGGAGCGCACGGCGGAGACTTCCTGGAGCAGGCGCTCAAACTCAGCAGACGTGTTGTCGGCACTTTCGCGGATTGTTTTGACGCCTTCAGCAGATGTTGTTTCAATCACCTTGTCTGTAAGCTCCATCATGTAAGACACCTAAAAGAAAGTGTGTTGGGATATTGAAGTAAAAAGATTTAAAGATTCTTACTGACCCTATAAAACTGACCATGAGCAAGCTACTACATTCTATATTAGGTTTTTCTTTCCTTTTATTTTTAACCCTTCAAACCACCACCAAAACAAACATTCACATCTACCTCAGTCAAACAGACATGGCGACAGACCTTGATCAAACAGGCAAGTGTGTCTTAAGTAAAAAATAGTCATGACAGTCTTAAGTATTTTTCCTACCCTGAATTTCTAAGCAAGTTCAATGTTTATTTGTCATGTTTCAGACCAACAGGTGTTCCAAACACTAAACAATGCTCAAAATATTTCGTATTTTAATGAAGATTCAAGAAGTGGGAAAATTAGCAGGTTTCAACCATAACATTTAAGTGAAACTGATTTTCTCTTAATATACATATTTCTTAGAGTGTGTTCAGAGGGGCTGGTTGGTTGATCATTGGAATAAAACCGAAACAGTGCGATACAGTACAAGCGAATAAAGAGCACAGGACAGAGTGCTCTGTCCTGTGCTCTTTACTCTCTCGTCCTGCGTCACATCGATTCCGTTTTAATCCAGTGCACATTTGATTGACCCAGAAGACTCACTCACTCACTCACTTACTACAAACAACAAAATAGACAATGAGGATTTGCATGAAATAATTTATAAATCTAGCATCTTTTTTCTTGACTTCTTACACCTGCTTATAAATAGTCACATTTCATTAACATGTCTTACATTCCCCACTGTATTCATTGTTCATTTACCCCTGCTTTGAGGCCTAGGCGACCCTCTTGCATTTCCTTACTGCTGCTGCAGGTGACTAATTGACATTTAATCTATTTATGGCCATTCACTCTTTGCTTTTCATTCTGTGCTCTGTACTTACAATGGTTTTTACTGATATCAGCAGTTAATTTCTAGAAAACTTGCCTTGTCTGTAAGTAAAACAATAACGTTATGTCATTCTTTCGAAAACTTTCAGTGGTCATCATGGGAAAATGGGAAGAGACAAAATTTTGATTGGAGAGATTGAAAGACTTGAATATATTAACTGCCAATTTTTTCAGACATTAGACAATCCTAATTGAAGTAATTAAGTGCCAAAGATGGTACAAAAGCTATGAGATAATTGCCGCAACGAGGTGGAACATTCCACAAACGCCAGAGTGAAGACGGAAGGCCACGCAGGAGACAGTGTGAGAAGTGAAGCAAACAAAAACACCTTCTTCAAGTTAACTGCATATTCCTGTAAGTGACTCAAGACGAGAAAGAGTCCGAGTCTGTCTTTTTTGTTTGTTTGTTTCACCGCTCTCCCCTTGAGCTTTACTTATATGTACAGCTTCAGGAGTGTGAAAAGCATTGTGCTGCTAGTGGTCACAAACATCCATAAGAATGACCGTTGGGGTTTGACGTCACAAAGTAATGCTGGAGCTATGGGCAGCTGTAGTGACGGGGAACTCCAGATCAACTATGACCGCCTGAGATTCCTTAACATGCACCATCCAGAGAACAGTTAACAATTAAGTTAAATCATGGGGTTCGACAACCGGAAACTTCACAGTGCATTAGGAGGGACGCCATAGCGGAGAGCTCTGGATTAATGTTGACCACCTGGAGATCTTTAACATGCACCCAAAGTGAGATACACAAGCATTTTTTGCATTCAGCCTCCTCCATCGGATCGCAGCTGTCGAGCAGCAGGTCACCAATGAAACAACACTTCAACGAAACGAGAAAGAAAGCTTCAGAAGGACTTCAGTTTGACCTAGTTGGCGTTTACTGCATATCATATTGACCGCAAATAAAGCCGGGGACAGCAGGAGGGAACCTGTGTTGTCTTTGTGTTCCCTTTTGCTGTCCCTGTCTTTATTTGTGGTCAATATGATATGCAGAGAAAGAAGGCATAGGAAAAACAAGGCCAGACCTTGTTTCGGCCCTGCTGCAACGTCGCCCAGAGCAGGTCGAGGCTCCTGAGACGGGACTCGGCGTCGTCCATAGTGGCCGAGGGCTTCTGCAGCTCGCGCAGCCGCTCCTGGGTGCTGTCGAGCAGCTCGGACACCTCGCCGTACATGCACTGCTGCTGCTGGTGCTCCTGGTAGTGTTGCTCGAGTGCATGCAGCACCTCCTTGGCCAGCGACAGCAGGCTTGTGTAGCGCGCCGACAGCTGCGTGAACTGGTTGCAGATGCTCGAGTCCGAGTACGTCTCCAGCAGCAGCTGCGCCTTCAGGTTGAGCGTGTCGAACTCGGACTGCCACTCGAACACGGTCTGCAGCAGTACCTGCATAAGCGGCAAAGGTCGGCGACGCTCAGCTGAAACGAAGCAAATTTAAGAGACCTATGCCTCTCTGTCAAAGAAGGAAGCTTCTATTTCTCGGTCGTAAGTTCGATGTAGAATTACATGCCAGCCCTGTGGGAAGTGAGAAAATTTTCTATTTGTTCTAAAACTCGCAACATTATCATATAATATGAATGCCAGTACATCTTTTTGTTGTGCTAGCCGAATAACGTACAATCTATGTGAAAAGTTTACAAGGCATGTATTAGAATAAAATGGAATGCTTTATCTAGGCACAAATAAATATACACAATTCAAGTTCCAGTAAGCCTTGTACGTTTTGTGGGCGCAACTGGGAAATTTGAGCTCAGAAAAACCTAATCTATGTAACATGGTTTCTTATAAGGAACCATGTTAGTGGTTTGCTGAATTTTGCTGAATTAATGAACATTTTGCATCAGCAGCCAGTAAAATCATGTAACGCCATGTCGTTTGCATACAGTAGTACAGACGAATTCTGCCCCATGCTGCGCACTCTCTGGCTATGAAAAAATTCAGCTTTTTATCATGTCTTGTGCCCCATAAACTTTTGACACCAATGGTAAACTTGTATTGCTCGCCAAATGACTCGGTGATAAGCTGGTAAGCAGGCGCCCTTGAGTAAGTGAACAATGAGTAAATTCTTCAATGGGTGCGAGTGAAAAATACCCTGACACCATTTTCATATTATAGAAGTCCCTTATGTCTACGTGATCACTCATCTTGGAGCCACAAATGAAGCTCAGGCTGTAGTTCAAAACTACCGAAGCATAACCAAAAGCTGGACAAACATGTACGCATCATACCTGTCACAATATATGATGTAAAACATCAATTGTGTTTTTTTTTTTTCTTATCACACTGTTTCGCCACATCACTCGAACATATTTCATGACTCAAATCAAGCTGCACTCACACAGAACTGGCAAAACAATAGGGAGTTTTAGGTCAAAGTTATGGGATACACACCACCGCACATACAAAAGAGTGCAAAAGAAGCACAAGAGAATGCAAGCAAGGCGTTGGGCTTTGGGTACGCGAAGACGCTGGGACGTGCTATTTCGAAAACTCCTTAATTTCAGTGACCGTCATTTATGACCGGCAAATGTGTTGGTGACTTGCCTGGAACTCTTCCAGTTTGACCCGCTTGGACTCGAGGTCAGGCTGCAGTTGCTGGAACGAGCGAACCTGTGGCTCATGCTGATTCAGCCAGTCCTGGCAACGGCGGAACTGTTCCTCGTACTCGTCCCACTTGACCAGGCCCACATCAAGCGCAGATTTGACCTGCATCGAGCAACGACGACCCAGAAGTGTCAGCAGTCATGTAGGAGCCTTGAAGAGTCACGGGACGGCGCTAGCTATGGACACCATCCTAACCTAACGTAACTTCGCAGAAGCATGCTGACAATTGCTCCGCCTGATTGTCTCCTTTTGAAGTGCGAGGATAAGCAAGCCGCAGAGTTAATTGCAGAATGAGCAGGTCTAACACTGCCAAGACAGATCAAGGCAATTATAAGGAGCAGAGGTACAATGCTACCACTCCAGCAAGTTCACCCCGAACACAATGAGAATACCTACTACATCAAGCAACTCGTGTCATCCAGCTTTACTTGCTAAACATCACCACTCACTGCATAGATTGTAATATTAAAGAAACTTCAAAAGGAGCTGGTAACGCTGCTTATCGTATACATAGTTCTTCTTTCTTTATTAATGCAAGTATAAACAGAAGGTGTTGCACTGTCTCTTGATTATGAGGACTCCGTCTGTATTTGTCTCTTCTTTGACATCTACAAGTTCAGATTAACAAGAACGAAACTCGAAATTGAAATCAAAGTACCAGTACCTGTGCCATGCGTTCTTCGAATTCCTCCACGGCCTTGACCAGCTGGCCAGCCTCCTGGTCGACGTGCTGCTGTTCTGCTTCGTCCTCCATGAAGCCACGCGCCGTCTCTGCCAGGGCGAGCATCAGCTGCAGCCGTTTCTGCCCTTCCTCCTGCTCGGCCTCCAGCACCTGTTGCATTCGAAAGCGACATTGTCGAACGTCCATCCACAAAGACATCACGCGATGCCAACAGGATGACTTTGCCCCTCGCAATGCATAAAAAAGGAAATGCATACAACTTGCACTAATTCGAACCCCTAGGGACCATGCTCTTTTCTTAAATTTTCAGAAGCTTCAATTATTCGAAGTCACAAAAGAAAAGGGGATAAGAAACAGAACAGCAGCTTATTATACAAATGAATACACACACCTTCTTGTGTTCAAACACACATACGCAGGGTCTGTAGCAGCCTTTCCAGAAAAAATTCAAGCCTTTTCAAGAACATTTAAGGCCCTCACAAAGCATTTTTGAGCATTAAAGCATCATGATGCGTGACGGCTGGACAGCAAAACACTGCCTCAAACGAGCAAATATTTATATATTTTTTTCTTTATGCGCAGTATGAAAAACTGCTTGCTAAGCCTTTTCCGCATAAACAACCACCCAGTCACCATAAACATTATATGGCTCCCTACCCCACAAGATACAAATCGGGTCAGGTTGTCTGGACTCGCCGCTCACATAAACCTGGTGGTCAGATACACAAGAAAATCCACTAATATTAGCCAAAAGCAAAATTCAAGAACAAGAGTTTTAAACACTCAGTCATACTTGAGAGCTTTCAAGACCTTGAAAACCGCAGTTTCGCATTCAAGGATTTCAATGACCACTACAAACTTTGCGTATGACCAGAACAGCACACAAATAGGTATGTATGTTGATCGGGTTACGTTTGAGGTGATCGGGTAAGCAGCACCATCACATAGTGGCATTTATCAACACACATATCAGTTGAAGTATCAAACACGGGCACATTTTAACCGCTCACACACAATAAATGTCCCCTACTGGCTGTTTTTGGCTGCATTCTTTTACACTTGGTACGCCCACAAAGTTTGAATTAACTAAAATCCTTACACGCATGTCTGAGATAATGGGCTTCAACCTGCATTGGAAACATAGTATATTAGTAAAATATGAGGCAACTTAATGAACAAACCTAATCTTGAGGTCTATGTGCAGTAATACTTATCCTTATTTATCTGAGCTTGAAATACCAATACAGCACAGTACCAGCACTAGCACCATTACAGGTACCAGCGCCCCTACTGGTACCTGCAGACTGGATTCATTCATGAAATTGACACATATTGAAAATAATTAGGGAAAATATCACACGAAAGCATGCGGGGCTACCTTCAGTGTGCCATGTTTGCTTCTCAGCTCATTGCGGTCACCCGAAGGCTCCGCACACTTGTTCAGTTTTTCCTGCGCCTGTTCCAGCCAGGTACTGAGGTTAGCACAGGCGTCCATGAACTCTTGCAGATGGCCCATGACAGACTTCTGCTGCCGCAGAAATTCCTGGACGTTCACAGAGCAAGATTTTTGAATGTTAGTAGTTGAAAGACAAGCCACTAATCTATTAAGTACGTCATTCGTGCTGAAAATTAAGTTCACAAGAATAAAAAGACTAATTACTAGGATGAAGACGTTACTTGTTGACATGCCAAGCAACTATAGCCAAAGGCTTAAAGAGACAGAAAGAGACAGTACATACAAGTACTCATTGAAAGAATTACTGCAAGCTGCTAATATTCACTCTATTTAACCACTTCTGCCCTAGATCCTTGTCATCACCAGCTTAGCAAAATGATCAAACGAAAAAGTTGCTCTTCTGCTTCCCAAAAGTTTGCTGTTAACTGTTCATCTCTGAGTAGCTACTAGCAGCGAAGATGCCATGTGAGTTGCACAAACTGTATATGTGACATGCTTTTTTTTTTTTTCCTTTTCGAGGGGGAGGTGATGTTGTGTTGGGAGACTGCACAAGACAGATAGCACCCCTTCTGTTTTCTGTTGTCTGCTGAAAATAAAACTTGTGTCACATTCACTTATGTAACCTATTAGCTGACAAGTGGCAGATAGAAGACGTACGAGCACACAGTGCTCACAATGAAACACGATAGATTACCCACCTTGACAGAGCCAGCCAGATTGTTGTATTTTCCCGAGATCTCGGGCTTGGGGGCTGCCGAGGTCTGCTGGAGCTCCTGAGCCTTGATGGCGAGAGACTCAACCATGGGCTCGAATGACTCGACATCCTTTACAAGGCTCTGAAATGATATAAACAGGTGGACAGGTGTAAGTAATTGGCAGTTACCGTATTTTCCCAAATATAACTCGAACTTTTTTCTCAATATTTCCTGCCTCCGAACATGCCTCATGTAATAGTATTCAGCTTGATGACACATATAAATCGTAATATATTTTTTTCCTTTTTCAGAAAGACCAAAATTCCCCCCATTGCATTATATATGTGGTCACCTTATTTAATGGGTAAAACAGTAATTATAGAATGTCAGCAATACAATAATTCGTGGATAATTGGCTCTGAGGGGCAACGCTGTTGACTGAGGTCTTGTAGGATAGACTTGGACGACAGCATTGTATGAGTTGTAAAACTTGGTAGATAACTTTTCAAAACTTTTCTGATTTTGACCAATTTTCATAAGAACATTGAGTCAGTCCTCATTTATTTATTTTTTCATATCAAGAAAAGCACAAGAGCCACATATGATTGAGGCACATGATTGAGGTTCTTGCAGCTTAACAAGGTACAACAACAATACCAAACTACAATGTGCTACTATGTTAAAAACTAGAAAAACTCAGACAGCTTGTCAAAATGGACATTTGCAAGTCAGAATATACGTATAAAATACACGCTCCACGCAGTCACTATAATCTAGCTTGATCTATTAAATGGGATATATATCATTCGTATCGGGTCTGTTTATGCCAAGTTATAGTAGTTCATTTCCTTTTATTTGAATAGTGTGCCAGAGATAATGCTTCTTTAAACAGTGAACATAGATAAAGCAACAGAGCTGAAATGAAAGGAAAGAACACAGAGGATCTCTCTGCTTGACTGCCCTGTAATATGGGAGGAAAAAGGGATATGAAAGGTGAATGAAAGAGAAAAAAGAAACTAAGACTACCTGTGAGGATACTGTCACACACAGTCTGTTAAAGCACCATGCACCACAGTGACAGTGTCACACAGAGAGCCATACAGGGTCACATGATGCACAATGTCACGCCCAATCAGTTGGTTGCAAAATCTAGTCACCCCTGCTAAAGGGCAAATAGGGTTGCGATGTAGAGGTCCCTTAATATTGTTACGGAGGCACTTGTGTACGAATGCGGCAACGGTGCTGCAGTGCCCTGTAGAGCAAAGAATACAAGTTTTCGAGGAACACTGCATGCGTCACTGTTTGGCCATAATGTTTTGACAAACCTAGGCATGTATTGTAGGTACGTCCTTTATTTTCTCCTTATATGTCATCCCTGTCACAATACCAACCTGCCACCTTAAAGTACGGTAAAAGAAAGATTTGATGCCCAGGTGTGGATTTTGCTAGGCAACATTTAGAGGGAACGGCAAGGAAATGGACTGGGTAGGAGGCTAAGTTGAGCTTACGTTGGCCCTCCTGAGCCTGGCCTTGCGTTGCGTGACCGACTCCTTGACGGAGGTGCTCTGGCGTTTCTTCTTGACTTCTTCCAGCTGATTGTCGTGGTCTGCAATCCACTGGAGGAGGCGCTGCTCCGAAGAACTGTAGTCGGTCCACTGAAGAAGGGCTGTCTCCAGAGATACCTGCCCAGAACGAGGGATAAATTATAACGACGAGTGATTAAGTTTGGCAAAGGTTGTATTTGCTTTAGCTTAAGCACAACATTTTTTTCTTTCTCCTCCATGCCCATGTTTAGCAAAGTGGAGACGGGTGTTTAGAGTTGAAGCAAATGAGGTGACAATGTAAATTCTAAGCAGGAAATATTAGTTTCTGGTAGGTGAAATCAAAAGGAAACAATCCAAAGTGACTTTAAATGTAAGAAAAAAAAAGTAGGTTGGCTAGGTAAACTAACACTTGGTGTCACAACAACTATTTATAGCCACTAAACTGCACTGTCATCTGAGATGGTGCCTTTTCCACTGCTCAAGCAGCTGTTCCTGATGTCCAATAACAAAATTACTTTACTGTTACATCAAGCCTGTTCATCGAACCAACTACAGTCAAGTTTATTTCCCGCCAACAGAAACAGCAGCTAGGAGAGAGGCATGTTAAGCTGCAGACTTACCTTGGCATCGGAAAGTTTGAGCACGAGGCGGTCCCACTGCTTCTGGAGGTCCTGCATCTCCTGGTTGAGCGGGGCCTTGCCAGACGTGTGCGTGCCTCGCAGGGTCTTCTCGCCGGCCGTCAGGGCTGCGTGCACCAGGGCGTGGCCTTCGTCTTGTTTCCTCACCATACCCTGCAGGAGAAAAAAAAAAAAGGCAACTGAAATGAGGATTTGTTTGGAATGTCATATAGGTACGCCTCAAGAAAGCACCGAATCATGTGTACTAGTAGACCGCTCTGGCCGTGGGAAAGGTGACTCATTAATAGGCATGGTGTGGAGTGAAGGTCAAATTTTCTAGACTCGTTTCCAGCCACAAACATCATGTTAGTGGCATAACTTCGTTAATACTGTATCTATGATTTTGTGCTTAGTTTTGTTATGTCCATGTTTATAGAAGATATGTGTAAGTATTGTGTAATTTTGACTATATCTGTACTGTGGCTCAGTTGTGAAGGTTCATAAATGCGTGCATATAGTGTATGTGTGTTTATGTGTGTGTGCGTGCATTCATGCCACATAAATAATGAAATGTTGCAAAATACTATGTTCCTTTCATATGTTAAAAAATACACTCATTGGCTGCTTTGCAAAAGGGTAGCTCAGGCCTCGTCAAGTGAATTATATTCATATTTACATTGCATATACCTTTTTTGCATATAGTACCAATCTTTCTTATTACTAGTCATGAGAAATTTTTTTGCAATACAAAAGCCAGCACCACATTGATTTCTATATTATTTTCCGACACAATGCAATCCAATGATCAACCTTTAACTAGTAGTTTCATTGGGCAGCTGCCAAAACTTGTGAGTGGCATGGAAAAAGAAAGTAACGGGCACCACCTATTTCCTTTTCTTGTCTAGTTTACCCATTTTGCCATCATCTTGTCATGTTTTGCATCACATGCAAGACATGGCAGCGTAAAAAATTAAGGACAAAAGAGAAAGATCACTGGCATCATACCTGCACTTTGGCAAGCTGCGCCTCCACATCGCTCTTGGCAGTGGTTGGGCCTGAACACTCGGCCAGGGAAGCGGCCATGCTGTCCATCCATTCGCGAGCGGCCACCGCGGCGGTGCGGTACTGCTCGTGCTGATTGTAGACGTCGCGAGCCCTTCCAAGGAGATCCTGCAGGAGCAGCAAAGGCAAAGCATTTCAAGCGCTGCAGGGAAGCTCTCCTCCGACCCTAACAAAGCATGTGACACAACCTGTAGATCACCATCATTCTCGGCTTGAGCTATTCGAGGCTGATGCCCTCATCACAAGGCACATGGCGATACTTACTGAAGTCGACCTGCACTGCTCTTCTTGGGGGCAATCAAAGCACAAAAGGTGGTTGGGCACAAAAAGGTCAAAGTCACATGTACTTAAAAAATTACTAGTAGCAGTGCTCAATCTAAAATGAGTTCAATCCACACTGACTCAAGTGTAATCAAAAGAACATGCACTATTACACCAGTACGAATCTGTATGGCTAAAACTAAATGTGGCTTTTAAGGCTAGACCCATGATAAAAGTAAGCTTGGAATATCATCAGTTATGAATAATTAAGATAGACTAAGGCCATAGACAGAGAGTCGCATTCATAGCTACTACTACTATGCACTTATAATTGGCCCTCCTACTAAAAAAAAAAATAGTAGTGCAAAGATAGACTAAGAGTGCCAATTGATACAAGTTACACAAATTAATTTTTCTTTTTTTCCACATCAAATTGATAGTAGTCTCTGGGACCATTGATTGATCACCTAGAAAAGCCCCCAATGCCCTTCCAATGTTTCCCCCAAGAAAACATGCAAAGCAGCGCCGAGGACAGCTTTCGCTTACCTTGGCCAAATTGAGAGTGACTTGGTATCGCGAGCTGACCAGCGTGAGCTGGTTGCGGATGTAGGTGTCCAAGTGTGATGTTAGCAGGCCCTGGGCGAGTAAGGTCACCCTGTCCAGGGTCTCGTGACCTTTCTCGAGCTCTTCCACAAGACCCTGCGTGAGACGTCAGCCATAAGGAGATCAGTTGCACAGCTTGGTAGATGCATCCTGTGTGCACTTATTAATAAACACAAGACTCGAGCTGGCAAATCAATTCTACAGGAATCCACTAGTAGGTGGAATAAATTTTACGAAAGAAAAAAACTTTCGCCTACCCGAGGGTAGCATGAAGCTAGAGCCTATCATCCAAGCCCAATCTACATTATTTCTCAAGTCTTGAGATGTTATGATTCCTTTGATGTGGTAAATGTTGCAGAAGTAAGGTAAACGACTTGCACGAGGAAACACAGGAAGAAGCAAAAAAGTGGCACTTGACTTCGAACTACTTGTTATTTGTGCCAGAGTTCCCTTTTGTAAAGTAAAATCTTGCACAAACATCACTCTTTCTTCAATCCTCTCGCATAAGCACATAGTGTCAACATGGGGACACTAAAAAGCAACATCGCATTGTTTTACACTGGTATTCTTTCAAAACACTATATTCTCTTGTTTAATGGAAAAATGTTGATCATTACTAGAGGAAACGAAGGCCAGACTGTCCTCTCTCGAATTTCGAGCCAGAACCTCAGTGCCGACGACGTTGCAGATTTGAAAGAATTTCGTCGTATAATTTGGCAGTGCTGGTCTAGGAGTTCTCCAAACTTACCGGGTTGAGCTATTGCTTCCTCTAGAATGCAATGTAGCCCTTCTTTTACGAATGAACAGTGAACAAGACCTCAGTAGACACTATCAAACTCAGTGATGCCACGGTGAGCTGGTGCGCAAACATCATGTGGCATCGTCTTTTGTTTCCATGTCTTTCCTAGCTTACCGAGCCTCCATTCATAGTAAAAGTGACAACTTTGTTATTGTAGATGTGTACAGTGACCACTGCATACAAAGAAATAATTTTATTCAGAATATTGCATACTTTGAAGTTTATTGCTGCCCCGACTGTAGCACATGCATTTTAGACCGAAAAATTTGAAGCAGAGATCATGCCAGACTCAGCTTAGTATGACATACAAAGAGGGAAAATGGTGTAGAACTACTTGGTGCTGCATACACGATGACCTCCTTTGTGTTCATTGACATTAACTTCCAGAGGCAAAGAGCACTACGAAGGTTGCTCCGACATGGCGGCATTGTCAAGTTGCCACTATAAATAATGGCTTTGTTTCAGTGGATACAGTAAGAGCTTCAGCAGTGTTTGAGTGGAAGTCCTGCATTACTATGAGTCTTTTAGAGCATCTCTGCTTCTAACAAAACGCCGCTTATAATGAAGCTCATCTCTTCTCCTGATGACTCCGTTATAATGAGGGTTTACAGTAATTTACGGGCACAGCTTAACTTGGCGCATCTGTTTAGTATCCCTTTAAACTAGCAAGACAAGGACACAAGAAACACGCACCTGTGCCGTTTCAAATGCCTTCTTCTTCTCTTCCAGTGTGGGCCACAGTAGTGTTCGCTGGTTCTTGATGTCGTCTTCCATCAGCTGCAGCCACTCACTCATGTGCTCGTACTCTTCGCGGAACTCCCGCAGCTGAGAGCATGTTGTGCCTATGGGGCAAGCAGAAGAGACGCAAACCAATTTCGGAACTCTTAACGTATTGTCAAGTTCCATTTTCCAAAATAGCAGCTTCCAATGCATTCCATTGCCACATGCTTTTCTTTTCTGTTTTAAACAGTCACTGCTATTAAGAGTTCTGCTGTCACGCAAGCTGTGCTCCCAATAATGTTTTACTTGTATATTTTGAGCATTGTAGTCATTTTCTTCCTGGATAGATTGGCCAGCTATATCTGATTGTTGGGCACGTAGACCGGTGTCTGCAGCACGTTCTGAAATTTATGTGGTCACTACAAACGCACTGCAAAGAGGTAATCCTGCGTCTGTAAGAATATAGTCAGATGCGAGTGCCATCATTGGAGTCGGTGAGAGCTAACTGTCCTTTTTCTATTACAGCCACTGTGTTGTATCTTGGTTTAGAGGGCACAAGTTCATCCAATAAACTGTGTACAGTTTGGTTTTCATCTATGACTGCCTGTGCACTGTCACACCCATGAGACATTTCCATGGATAGACGAAGCGCAAACAAGTCAGTGCTAACTAAAATGCATCTTTCGTTGTCACTTTCTCCACTTCTTGTCAGAAAATGATAGCTCGACATGAAACATGGACCAAGCTGTTTAAAAGAAGAAAAAGAAAATGCATAGCCAGATGCGTACAATATAATGCAAATAAAGTACAGTATAAATGTTTATGTGTACCTGAAGTGCTAATGACCACCGTATTTTGGCAAACTATGTACTTCTGCGAAAATCGGCGATGGCAACTTACCCAGCTTTTCCTTTGTGGTGGAAATCTCATCAAAAAGGCTTGTGAGGTCGCCCTTAAGTGCAGAGACCTGATTGTCCAAAAGTGCAATGCCAGGCTCCGACGTAGAAGCCTTTGTTGTCTCGGCAGCAGCGACCACTGCATCGAGCTTCAAGTTTCCTTCTGCACGCTTGGCCAGTAGGTCCTACAGAGACGAGTTCAAAGCATTGCTTATTATTCTTTTTTTTTATCTTGTTCAAGTGAGTGAATATATGCTTACAAAGCTACTTAGAATAAGAGAAAAGGATTGCATATAAAAAATAAAAGAGTATGACTACAAAAAATAAAAGCAATCAAGCAAAATTGAAAGAGAGCTGACTTTATGATGCGAAGCGTGAGAGGCTGAACTGAAACAACATTGTACAAAGCCCCAATCGGAGTGAAGGTGGACTTCTACATGACAATTAAACATGACAGGCAAGCATCATGAGAAAAGTGAATTGAGGAAGTTGGTTAGCATTCACGGAAAAAATTCAGTGCAGAAACAGACATACAGACTTCAGAAAGAGGAGAGCAGAAAGAAGAGGTGGCTGGTTTTCTAAATTTAACTCCGCCACACGTTTTTTTTAAAGTCAGCTCTGCTACAACAAACCAGTGTTATGCAATAAAGCATACGACCATTGCGAAGGCAGTTTTGGTTTCGTGCCTGACTGCACCACACAGTCAAGTTTCGGTCCAATTTTCTTTAAAAATAAAAGAAAGGCGCGCGTTAAAATCAAGTAAATACCTTAATAAGACATCATGAGCTACAGTTATTGCTTGAAAATCTTCCTAGAGTGGGCCGAACAAAGGCGTTTTCGACGAGAGATGACGTGTGTTTAATGCATTCACTATTCCCTAAGCACCGCAGGGAGAGACGCTGTTACTAAGGGGGTCACTATCGGGGTCACTATAGGGGTCAGCCACGTGCGTGCTGACTGGTCAAGTTCGAATTATCCGGCAAAGGCCAATTTTAGGATCGAAATAACTAAAGCTTGGGGCCACAAAAATGTATGGGCGCCAGCCAAAACCTTTATCCAGATTTGAATTAACTGAAAGATCGAGTTAACCAGAGTTGAATCAACGGAAGTCTACTGCATTAAGTTTTCACAACTTCATATGGATTTCATGGCCACTTACCTCCAGAACTGATATGCTCGATTCGAGGCTGAGCCTGTCACTCAGCGAGCGGGTGAACGGTGGCACTTTTTCTCTCAGCTGACGCAACCAAGACACCAAGTCGTCGCAGGCGTTCTTGAAGTCGAGGTGACTCCTGTACGCCTTCTCCGTGGTCTCGACAAGTTTCTGCACAGAATATAAGGATGATAACAAGCAATTGAAGTGATATGAATTTAAGGCCAAAACACTTACAGAAAAACAAAAGTTCATGGGGAAAGAAAAAAAAAAGAAAAACAGGAGATAGTGCAACAAGCCACGGGGAAGAAAAATGAGAGGTGCAATATTAAGAGCAAGAAAGATAGCAGTGTGAATCTGAGGAAAAAAAAGGGATTGATAACATGCTAGGTAAAGAATGATTACTTGGGAGAGAAGGCTGAGTTCTTTAAGGAAGAATGAAATTTTGAACAGATAAGCAGTGGCCCACTACAGCAATGCAACTGATAAGAAGGAGGTGTGAAAATTACGGAAGATCACCCAAGGAAATCCTTAAGCGACACCCAGAACAGCATTAGTTGGCTCAAGACAACTATGGTGGGGGTTTCTCTGAATTTATGTGCTGCCTTCCTTTCGGCAACATTTTATAGTCATTTTATTTGATCGTTGCTAAGGCAACCTGATTATAGTTTTATGGCTTGGCATATTGATGGACACATTGAGAGATTAAAGAATCCACAACAGCTAGAGTGATCAAAAAAACTAGGTAGCCACAAAGACCCCAACCAAGTGATAAGGTAAAAAAAAAATTACCGTTATAGCAGAGCTGTGGTCGGAACAGAAATATATAAAAAGGATGGTGCAGAAGGGGCAATTGAAAAGCGTTGGTAAAAGCATTTGCCTTGCAGCAAGCCTGATCCGACCAATGAGGGTTGCAACGGTGACAAAACAAAAAAGGCAAGATTTCAAGAAGCATGCAATTTACTTCGTGTTAAGTTTTGCTCATGTCTTTAAGCACTTGCTGGAGAAGCAAATTATTTAGAACTTTCAAGAGAGTTCTTACCTCTGCACGCTTGCATGCATCCTTGAACCGCTCGACAGCTTCGAAGGCTGGTTCTGAATGCTCGTTGCCCGGGTGACTCTTGGCTAGCTCGGCGGCTCGTGATTTCAAGTTGTCAACCTGTGCTTGTTCTTGCAGAAGACGTTGCTCCAGGACCTGCATGTGGGAGTAGTGATTGTGCAACTGAGATTACGAGTTAAAACTATCAGCGCACTTTAAAACAAAGCGAAATTTGTTTCAGTGTTGGTATTTTTGAGCTAATGCAGCATATTTGGAAGTTCGCATTGGCACGCTAGGTGCTGTCGTGTGGGTATAAAACACAAGGAGAGAAAAACCAACTAAAAGGCATATTGATGCTTTAAAAAAGAACTACCATCATGTGTGACACTGGAATGATTACCCTAGCAGAATCTTGAATGGAGGTCTGTAATATATGAGTTCTGTTAGTTTTATTAGCACTGTATTGGTCTTGCAGAGATCTGTACTAGTCTAACAGCTTTTGTAATAGTTTTGCCGTGTAGCCTACTAGGCTAACATGAATGTGCATGAGTCTTTTACAAGGTTACACACAATGTACATGCATGCCACTGTGGCATGCTATGAGTACAGGCTCTATCGTTGCCCGGTTGTGCCTGCATGTCAGCTACAATGCCCTAATGCACCTGCTAGTGCCACCACTAATAGCTCTACTCAACCAAATAACAAAGGCTATTGGTCTAGTCCTATTAGTATGATGTACTGATGTACTGATGTACTGATGTAAGTGTCAATAACTTAATAGGCTAATAGTTTTCGTATTTGAATTTTTGCTAGAGTTCATTCCTAAATACCAAGCTCTGCGGTTTTAGCACATTTAGCAGCACTTTATGCATTAATACCAGGATTCAGATTCAAGTAGCCCTGTATAAAAATGTATTTTTTTTTTATTTTAAATTTTCTTCTGGCATGGAAATGTAGCGAACCACACCCGAGAATTTACACAAGCACATTAGGCACAAGGACATTTACAAAAAAAAAAACAATCTCAAAAACAACTGCATGAAACCAACAGACAATGAAGCCAAAGAAAGCACAAAGGGAATTGACTTTATAAATTTCACTTAATTAAAGAAGAGTGTTAAAGAAGAGTGCAATTAGCTTCATGTTCTTAATAAAGGAAAAGGAAGATGACATTAGGAGAAAAGACCACTTCGCCACTAGTTGCAGCCGAATATGCAACCTCGACACAACGCATGCGAATGCTCTACCACTCAGATGCATTGCAGCCAGGCTAAGTGGTAGAGCATCACACGCATCATGCAGATGTTGTGGATTTAGCTCCCTCCAGCAGTAAAATTGTCTTTTCTCCCACTTCATTTTTTTTTCTTTTATTAAAGAGTACAACAGTTTACCGTAAATTTCACCCCTCATCTTTAACTAATTATACAAGTAATTTGCCCTATGCTTCTATTTTAATCATTATCTGTTGGATTCTTTTAGTTGTAACTAAAGCACAAGCCTCTTAGTTCCCCTTAATGCTCACTCTCGAAAAGACCCTAACCATTAGTGAAATGAACACTGAACTATGTTAACAAACCTTTGATCTCGGTTCCCCTCATTCTTCACGCTAAAAAATACAATGCAAACTTCACTGAAATTAAAGTGAACATTTACAAACCTTTGATCGTTCGGCGTGTGCCTTCTTTTCAGCCAGGGTCTCTTGCAGTTTGCCTGCATCTACCAAGGAGGCTTCTATGCCCTCCACAGCAGACAGAACCTGCGAGAGAAAAATGAGAGACGTGTGTTTTCGCATTAAATCAAGTCGGACGATGTCTCATTTGTCTTACGTGGTCAGCATCACCTTTTCCTTTTGATAGATCGATTCACTCGTTCATAGAGCTTAACGTCCCAAAGAAATACTGAAGCTATGAGAGATACTGTAATGGAGGTGCTTAGCATTAATTTTGACCACCTGATGTTCTTTACCGCACACCTAAATCTATAGTACCATGTGCACTCTTGCATTCTCTACCCCCCCATCTGAAAGCAGCTGCTGCGGCCAGAAATTTTAACCTTAACCTTATGCTCAGCAGCAGTACACCGTAGCCAGCGAGCTACAGAAGTGGGTGTTTTTTGTCAGTGTTTTAGCACCTCTGAAAGTGGCCTTTTCCGGAGTGCGAAAGACATCACTGCAAACGATCACTTCTACAGACTTGGCAAGAGTAAGTGTTTTTTTGTTTTCGGGTATCTGGAACTATGCAAAGTACTATCACTGCCTTTTTTAGCCTTTTGAGCTGCTCCTGTTTAGCCACAAGCGTTGAGAAGTTCAAAAGAGTCCCAGGTTCACATAGCTTGCGCAGGCAAATCTTCCTGTAGAGACATTCAGTGACTGCTGCGTCAATTTAGCATCAATCCTTGCTCTGCAATGCAATGAGGTCACTCAATACATGGCCAGCTAGACTGCGCTGTTCTTTTATGGAGGTGGTGGCTCAGACTAGAGAGTAATTTTCAAGCGACATCATGCCGACGGAAGACAGAGCAGTAAGTGAGCTGTGCCTGCTTCTATGCATGGGCAAGAAGGGCTTTCTGTAAGGAATCAGTTCCCACTTTTAGTGAGGGTTGGACCTGAGCAAGTTGACAGTAATGGTGCTACTAGCAGAAGTACTTATGGAGGGGGATGTGCAATGGTCGGGTTGTCACGACAAGAGGCACAAGTCCCTAGCTTCCGCACTCCTTGCCAGGAAGAGCTAAACCACTGCACCTTGTAATGACGTTTGATCGATTAAACTAGAACTGATATTTAAGGAATCTCACTCTGGCACAGCTGATTTGTGCTCTGGCCTCAACCAGCATGCTCGTCCTCCATGTCCAGGGGGCCACCCCCCGCCTTCTCCATCACAGTGACCTTATTGATCACTGGCACTACATGAAGACGATTCAGGCCAACTGTCAGATTTTATCAAATTTTTGTCTCTACCCAAGTCTGTGAACAGCTGTCATATTGTAAGGCCAAGGGAATGTGAAAACAAACGGAACACAGGAAAGACAAAGATGTGGCAGCAGCTTCTGCTAAACACCACCTTAATGTCCAAGCAGCACTGCCATCAGCCGTGCTGCTGAAAAAGAAGAGAAAAGCCCTGCGAATGAACATCATGCGGAGGACATTTAATAATCACCTGACCCGACTGCAACCGTTATTGGTTGACCTTTCTCCACCTCAATGATTCTGAATAAATACGGCCATGCTCGCCTCCTTGGAAACATTTAAATTTGCAGCTGATGGCAGCACTGCCAGGCGTCTCCGCCCCCTGTTGCAAGCGCTTACCTGCTTGGTGAGTGTGCTCAGGCCTCCCCAGAGCTGCCGGGCGTGGTCCAGGGTGGCCCTCAGAGCTGACAGTCGCTGCAGCAGGGCCAGCTTGGCCTCGGTGAGGTTCTGCAGGGTCCGGCTCAGGGGTCCGTGACCCACGGGGGCCGTCTCACCCAGCACCGTCTGGCACTGCTCGGTGGCGGATTGCACTAGCGACACCAGCGCATCCTTGTTGTGCGACACCTCCTGCGGGGAGCCAAAGAAACTTTGCAGATCTAAGCAAATCCTAGTGGCTTACATTAGATGTCACAGTAGCAGCATTTGACTGTGTGCAATAAGGGTGCGTAGCAAATACAACTGTGGAAAACCAAGTGCGCATCAACAAAATGCACATGCTAAGAAGCAGGCGTGAAGAGACAGTGCAAGATGATACAAGATGTGGAGTACCGTTTAGACTCATGAACGGGCTGAACTTATTCTTTTTTTACAATTTTGACAAGCTGCAGCCCTTACAGGGAACTGAACCTTCTGGTCAAAATGGTGCTGGTGCAGTAGGCAACTTGTGCACACCCTGGATGTACCACTGCATCGAAGCTCAACGCGCAGCTCTTGCCATCTAGTAGCGGCACGCGGAAATATGCAGCGCATGAAAATTCGCCGATGTGCGTGTGATTGCTTCTCCATTGGAAATCTTTTTCCCAAATTTTTTGCTGCCAAATCGGGGGTGCGGCACTTAAACAGGCGTGGCCTTTACACGAGCCTATGTGGTAGCTTTTTCTCGTGTCTTGCACATGTGCACGAATAACAATTTCCCATGATTGTGCTCAGCCATGGCAGCATGAACATGGTGGACCCTTGCGAAAAAATGCGTCATGGCACTTGCTTTGGGAGACAGAGCAATTAGCCAAGTGTCATGAGCCTCAACATGGCGTCTTGTGTATCTAAGCTTCGCATTCGACTTGGATATGCTAAGAGGGTTGCATTGTGACCAAACAATGACAAAGACATCGCAAGGCTTTGATCTCGCAGCTAAAATTTTGGTACTCTGTCATATGTCCCCGCGTCAATGGTTACCCTATGTCTGCCCACCACATGAATGCCAGGACGACAAGCTTATGGCCCAGTTGCTTGGTACTACGGTCATCTCAACAACAGCTTAATGTGTATCACTCAAACTTTAAACAGGCATAGCCGAACACTTAAACTATCTTGTCTGTTCTTGAGAGCTGCAATGTATGTTTTATCACTGCCCTTTATGTGTATTCCATACAGTCCCTGACCATAAAAAGCATTTCATCATGTTGACCTATCTCTAATGCTTCCAATAACCTGGGCCCATACACAGACTCCTTTCCCATCCCACATCTCAGCCAACCTTTCACATTATTTCACATCTCTAAGGCTCTCCCAAATGTCAGTGGGGAATGAAAAGCCGCCTTTTTACACATTAATTTCTGAGTGTGCAGGTTAACTTACGCCAGTGATACAGCTTCTTGCAGTACTCTCGACAGAGCACATTGGCAGCCATTCGTTTTATTCCACAGCTGCATGATACTAGCTCACATCTACTTAACATCTATGAGAATAAAGAGTGAAATGGCAGACGCACCTGGATGATGGCCAGCTTGCTTTCCAACTGACTCAGCGAGCCATCCGTCAGTTCGCACTGGTCGAGCTTCTCGTTGGCCTGCTTGATCTGCTGCTGAGCGTCGGCCACCTGCTTGTCCAGGGTCTGGTGGTTGGTGACGTATTGGGTCCACTTTGTGACTGCCTCCTGGATAACAAAGAGCAAAGTTGGTTATGCTATTTTAAAAGGCACACTTAAAGAAAATTTTAAACTGAGCCTGGCTTAAGCAGTTGACCCCCGCCCCCGGTGCCCTCAACTTTGCTTTCGTGTTGTTGTCATTTCAACAGTTCGTGGGGTTCACACACGACGGCAAGAGTTTAGTACAAAGACGAGCATGACAGCATGATGATGACAGCATGATGATAGTGATGACAACATGACGGCAATAATGATAATGACAACATGACGCATAGTGCAGCATAGCGCAATGAACGGATCAAGCCCTATTTTGAGCTTTAAGTGCTGTTGCACTAACACGTTGCAGGTGGCACCAGTATCCTGCACTAATTAAATGATGGACGGGTTGCAGTACAATTATGCAAACTACTGCATAGTAGGTACTGCATAGCTAGGAAAACTTTTGTATGATATTCTTTGTCACTTTCAGTTACTGCTGCTGAGCATAGCCTGCTCTGGTGCAAATGCTGGTGTAGTGAAACCTCTTTATTTTAAAAAATGTTCAAGCCCCAAAGTTGGCAGTGTGGGTCTTATGCAAACAGCAAAAATTTTGCAAAACTTCACTTTTTTCATGTCAAAGAAAGCTTTCTTCTTCTCAGCCAGACACCAAAAAAGAACAAAATGAGTAGGGGTGTGGGAATGTTTGAAACCTTTGAATAACAAATCAAATAGTCACTCTTCATAAACATGAATGTGAATATTTTTCGAATACTTTTCAAATACAATTTCAAGATGTCAACTGCACCCAATTAAACATAAAATCGGAGCAAAACTACGGTACATTTTCACCCCCATGGGCATAGTACAGAGAGCTAAAACATGAGAACTTGCATGGTGAAGCAAACTTCATCGCTTAGGCAGCCATACTTTACACGCTATACAGCGATCATTCGCGCTCTCTTAAGAGTCCTGTGCATGTGAAGAAATTACCTGTTCTCTCCTAATGCTCCATTTGTGCTTTTAATAAACAACGCTTCATAATGTACTGTGTAATGACAGAAACTTGCTAGCTTTAAGAATACCAGCATGTGAGAATTGAGATAACGGCCTGTTCGTTATTCGAAACTTACTTGATATTCGATTCAATTTGCTTTTGGAACTATTCAATCCGTATTCAGTTGGGTCTAAAAAAATCACTACTCACGAGACAAGACGAGACAGTAAGAGAAAGAGACGTAAAAAGGACAGAGCTCACCGTGAGGGCAACTAGGAGCTGCTGGTAACGCAGAGCCAAATCAGCGAGACGGCTACTGCGACGTGTGCTGTGGCCTCCGTGAAGCTGCTGTGCTCTTTCGGTCAGGGAATCCACCTCAAGTTCCTTCGCTCGCAAATCCCGCAACGTCTCCTGAAAACATCGTTTTAAAGGTCACAGATTGTCTGAAACCACTGGTTCCACTGGTTGCACTGGCTCTATTGGCTTATTTGGAGTCTTTACTACTTCTCGTAAGATACAGCCGATAGTTTAGTAGTGCTGATGGGCAAGCCAGGTGGTGACACATAAACAAAAAACACAGATCACTTGACTTTCACATGACCGATTTTTAAGCTCGACAAACTTCAACAAAATAAAGTATAGTACCAGCACAGCAGTATAAGACCTGACACCATGCTTTCTGCTAGGTATTTGTACCAATAGGACCTATGCCCGGTCTTCTTAAAATGCCTCATGCCAATCAAGTGAACTCATAGCATCAATAAGTACAATGGATACAGAAATCATTATTAACATATGTGCATTACTGCATTTTTCCTCAGTGACAAGTGAGCTAATGAAAACAGTTATTTGGGGCTTATAAAATGGCTCTCCCTAATTTAAAGAGCATTTCAACCAATATTTGTAAAGGATGCACAGCAAGAAAATCTGTAGTTTGTAACGTAATTTCACGGCGTCTTTATGACGGGACCTAGCTCTTCAGTTTTTCGACCCTTCAAAGATTGTACATCCACTTTTGTCATTCCGTTTGAATTCCTTGTTCCCAATGACACACGTGGCTTTCCCACATTTTCTAGTCCACAGTCAGCACCAAGCAACCAAGTCTGCAGAAGGTACCAGGGTACCCAGTCCAGAGTCAGTACCGCAGTACTAAATCCAGAGTCGGTACCAAGGCACCCCAGTCTGGAGTCAGTACCGGGTACCCAGTCTGGGTACGCACTCCAGAGTCCGTACCTGGTACCCAGTCCAGACTTAGCAACAGGGTACCTAGTCCAGAGTCAAAACTGAGTCGAATGTTGGGAACCAAGGTGCCCCCTACCATCAGTTCTGCTCCCGGCTACTCATGCAGCAACAAAAGACCTGCGGTCCCACATCACAAAAGGTGCAAAACACTGCCTCATACTGCAATTGTAGTGTCACAGTTCCCAAAGCTTGCAAAGCCTACCTGCAGCTTTTCCAGGCGGCTTCTCTTGGCCTCAAGCGTGTCGCAGAGCAGCAGCCCCTGCAGCTCGGCATCCCGCTCCGACATCCACTGCTGGAGCTTCTCCACCTGGACGTGGTGCTCCTCCCACCGGCTCAGCAGTTGTTCCAGGGACTCGCGTGCCCGAGTCACCATGTCACTCACCACCTGCACCGAAGACGAATTCAGTCATTTCCAACATAGGTGGTTTAACATGTAGGAAAAAAACAAGCCGTTACTACCCTGTACTCAAGGAAGAGTAAAGTGGCAAGGGACACTTTCCAGGAACCAGGGACCAGTGACCAGGAGAAAAAGAAAGCTTTTTTTTAAAATTATTTTGCAGCTCAGACAGGCAGCTCGAAATCAAGTGATACGTTTATGTGTAGGTGTTTGACCCATACAGAGCATGTCCCAATTCCAAGTTGCACAGCTGCGCCAAATGCAAATTAAAAATTTTCGCTGTTGCCATGGTATCCAAGCTTTTTCTGGTGATGGTACAATGCTTATGGCAATCATAAGAGATTAAAAAAACTAATGACAGAAGCAGTCAGCACTTTCGGTGGTGCTTTGAGTGCTCTGTCTATACGTACATGTAGGCACCACGTGTGAAACGCAAACAATCTAATTTGTACATCTATTAATAGATGACTGCCAAACTAGTTGCCCCCTTTTAACATTTGCTAAATTTTTTGTTCACAGCACGTGCATTTGGAAGATAATGTTATGACAGAAGAACAAAATCAGGCAGCCACACACCTGCCATTGCTGCTTCAAGGCATCCAGTTCTCCCACCACAACGTTGTGGCCAGCAGGCAGGGTACTCTGAAGCACAACAGGCAGCTGCTTCTCGGCTCGTTTCATCTCCTCATCCTGGGTGCCGAAACTGGCCTCGATCGCCTGCAAATGACAGTGTGGCGGGTTCACAGGATGTGCGGTCATTTATCTGTTGCATTTTCTAGCACATACTCCATGCTTTCTGTCAACAAGAAATTGTCACTGAGTAAGTTTTGTACACAATAATAATCCACATGCCAACTCAAAACTTTCCTTTTATTTTTCACTGCGAAAGAAAAAATTCACTAAGTACAGTGCACCCACTGTTGATTGTTGGATCGCCAGATAAACTTGTAACACAGTCAAGCAATAGGCATAGAGAAATGTGACTCACCTTGAGCCTTTCCAAATTGCTGTACAAAGCCAGCTGGTCGAGGCCAAGGTTCGAAAGTGCCACGGCTTGTTCCTGCATGCTACTCAGCCAGTCTCGGACATTGCCCAAGTGCTTGCTAAGCTCTTCGTGTTGGGTTACTGCATCCTCCAAGAACTTCACTGCCTCCTGCAAATTTGCAAAAGATAGTACATACAGCACACTGTTAGAAGAAGTAGTCTCAAATAATGCGTGGTTTCAAAAAGGCGCAAACTTGCGTGAGTTGAAAACTTCGGCCCATAAAGAAATGAAGTTACCAAATCACCCAACCCGACACCTTGTTAATCATCACTCATGGCCAGGGTGGTCAAACTAAAAGCATAGCATGTCATAAAACCAGTCTCAAAAGCAGTTGCTCAAGCTAGCTAAACATATAGTCTCTCTCTAAACGTAATGCTGGTCATCAAATTTAACACAATCGCTTGCAATGTCTGAGCTTGCATAAGCCATGTTCGATATTTACATTGTCATCCAATGAGAAATACAAGTGCCCTAGCAGAAACATGGCATGAGGACTTACTGCCATGAGGATCTACAACCTTATGGCTATCGTGATAACTAGTATTTAGCAGTAGGTCATACTCAATAGCACATCATACCCAGACTGCTTTTATTGCCCATGGTGTTATATATTTACATATACTAATGGTGCTCTCTGGGGTCAGTCAACAGAGCTACGTTAGTAAATTAAATATACAGCAATGGGTACGTCCATATCTAACTAACTTCTTACCTGTAGCTTCTGTGTCTGTTCTTTATGGCCCTTAACCACAGCGTCCAGCATCTCTTGGGATTCATTGTCACGGTCAGCAATGGCTTCGGCCTTGATCTGGATGTCTTCTATGGCTTGCTCACGTTCGTTAAGCTCTGCAAGGAGACCCTGCATGCAAGCGAGACAGAAGAAAAAAACTTCTTAGTTCGTAGGGGTCAACGTTACTAGACTAGCTTCAGTTGTAAAACTCCCCGCCCGCGCGCTTACAGCCGCTGTCGCCACTTCTGTGACAGCCGTCAGAGGGCAACACTGTTCCATCGGGCTCCACTGCAGACGCCTCGTCCCAGCCTTGAGCTCGTGCGGACGGGCAGTTAGCGCGTGTTTCACGCTCGCTGGCGTTCTTCCTTGTCCGAATTAGTGATACCACGAAAAAGCGGTATCCACGTACAGCAATAAGATTTATCGCGCCAGTTCGTTAATACTGAAAGAAGGCTAAACTGCACGAAAGGAAGAAACGCATACAGCGAAGCGCAGAAGCTGCGTTTCTAAATGTCGTGTATTTCTTCCTGTCGTCTTCACGTTTCGCGCAGTTTAGGCTCACGAGCCTGAATATCTGGCCAAAGTGCGTGATTGTAGGATGATCTTCATCCCCACCGAAGCTTCTCACCACGCCAAAGAAGCGCTACAAAAAGAATGATGAGGTCGGTCTTTGTACACACAAGCCACAAAAAAATAAGAGAGAGATGGAAAGAAAGAAAGAAGTCGGATTTTTCGTTCCGTGTAGATGCTTAGTAATCAGCGAAGCTGAAACGTGCGGCCCCTGTGTTTATCACTGGGTTAATCCCGAGGGTTCATTAAAGTATTTCTCAGTTATGAGGTTACACACACAATCGGCTGCGACAGAGAGAACGACGTCTGACGGTATGCCCGCAGTCCGCAGTTGTCGTTTGCGTTCGATGTCTCGAGTTTGCTGGGCGGCTTGGTTAGCAGCCTTCGCCTGCGATTTGCCGCTTGTGATTCTTCGAAATTAAATTTCTTGTAAATTAAATCTTTCCGTTACGCAAGACGATGAGTGCCTCATACTCCCTTAAGCAATGGCTCATACTCCCGTGAACGCGGCCTCCCCATTATGATGACAGAAGTGAAGTGAAATTCTACGCTGGAAAGATGAACGGCCACGCAGCCAGCTGTGGAAGACGACGACGAACGCGGGAGCAGTGGCACGAGCGTGTGCCGTTGATTTCACAGAGAGTTCCGGTCGGCACGAGGAATCGCTCTGTTTCACGCCGAGCAAAGCGTCGCATTGCTGGGAGCACAGAAAAAGTGGTGCGCCGAACTGTTGACATCGTTCCGATAGCGGCCTATGCAGCCAGGTACGCAGCACGTCGGCATCGTCTGCTGATATTCTTAAGAAACTCGGCGAAGGCTACAGTTCCACGGATGAAATTCTTTGCTGAAATTCGCTGTCAACAACGAAGCACAGAATACACCAACGCTGCACCGCGTGCTTTGTCCGGCCCGCCCGCGTAGCTGGCTAGTGAGGAAGTGAAGCCGGGCGCGACTGCAGCGCCACGAAGGCGCGGGAGGGTGGCAGTTCCGCGCAACGGCGCCGAGTTTTAAAACTGAAGCTAGTCTAGTAACGTTGGTAGGGGTATAGTAAAACAAATTGTCGGCACATTTGACAAGTTTGCTGTGCGGCCCTAAAGTGGCAGAAAAGAAAGTTCACAATCAAACTGCAACTATCACTTTAACAAGCTTTGCACAAAATGTAAAACAAACGGTCCTAGACTGTTGCCTTTCACCACAGCAGCGACAGTTGGCGCCACCACTCCACCACAGCAGAATAGAATTTTCTTTAGTGCACTTTGAATTTATTGTGGTTTAACTGGGTGACTAAGGCACTCAAATGTGGTATTAAACAGAAGCAAGCATGAAATGCTATCTCTGTGCAAAATTTCAGCACGAGCAGGTTATTGGACTTAGCTGGAAGAGTCATACACACCCGGTGCTCGTATCTAGGCAACACTCGGCACATGTTCCATGTGCACATTAAAAATTCACATGCAAGTACAAGACGTGATGACCCAGGATGAAACGATAATTGTGTCAGCTAACAACATTATTAGCTATTAACAACAGCCGGTGCTGCGAAAGCAAGCAGCTCACTCGGCAAGTGCGGAGGTGCGCCTTCTTCTCGTCCAGAGTGGTGCAGAGGCGCGAGGCCCCCTCGGCCTTGGCCGCGAGGCCCTTGAGCCAGGTCTGCAGCCTCTGCAGGGCCTCATGGTACTCGGACCAGAGGAACTGTGACGACTGCAGCACGCGCTCCAGGTTCTGGGCCTTGTCGAAGACAGCCTCGTAGGCCGACTGCAGCTGCTGAAGGAGTCCCTGGATGGCCTTCCAGCCCTCGGGGGAGCTGCCCACCTGGACCTGCTCGGCGATCTGCACCGTCGCATTCACCAGGTTCAGGGCCTCACTCTTGCCCTGCAGCAGCTCCTGCACGTCACCGTGGAAAGAAAAGAAATGCACAATTAATCGTGGTTGACAGATTGAGCCACTGATGATTGGATGACTGATGAATCCATTGATTGACTGATTGATTCGTTGATGAACTAAGCCAATGCTTGACTGGTTTAACAGTTTATGGAATGCCTAACTTAATGATCATCTGATTGATTAAATGACTGATTGCTTGATCAATTGACTGATATATTGACTAGCTGAATGATTGACTAACTAATCGATTGACTAACTGAGCAACTGATTCTGGCTGATTGACTGATAAATACATTTACAGAGTCACTAGTTGATTGACTGATTAATCGATTAACTGATTGATTGATGAATCGAATGAATGACTGACATATTCTAGACAGCACAGAATGTGCATGTGAGAATGTAAGAATCTGGTGTAAGAGAACCGAAACTTTATTTAGTCAAGTGCCAGCATCATGTTCGCTTGGCGCTAATTGCCATGTGGGGCTGTATGTTTCAAAGCTAATTCAATGGCAGTTCATTGCTTAACATACGCAGCAGCTGATACAATGGAGTGGTGATCAAGTATGCTGATGTGTTGACTAACATACATGGCAGTTGAAGCTAAATAAAGGCTACAGGTCATATTATAAAGCATTGTACAATTTATGTGACATAACTGCATTGCTTTTCTTTTTTTACTCTCTGTTCGAGCCTACATGGCCAAGAACACCAGCGTTCCCCACCTTCACTTGTGCCAGCTTGTGGGTGAGTCTCTCCTTGTTGCCGCTTGGAAGCGCCTGAATTTCAACAAACATTTCTTGCGCTTGGGCTAGAGTCTTGGCGCACTCGGCGTGCTTCTTCTCGAGCTGGGAGTGATCCTGAACGTGCTGCTCGCATTTCTTCACCAATTCCTGCAAACGCCAAGAAACAAATGTTGGGCTTGCTGCCAGAAAATCCGTGTTTGCCTTCTCAGGTAAATATCAGAGAATAATTTTGAGCAGAGAAAGTCTGAAGGCAAGGAACACTATCCAGATGGAATATCACACAAGACTGTCTAGGTGCCTTAATTAGAGTCAGTCCCACCCATGCTGTGCCAAACATCAAAGGCTATTTATTTGAGGGTGTGTGTTTTTCCCCCTTCACTTGGAAGCTCGGTGTTGTTTTCCAATCATGGCGTTGATTATGACATAAATCTCATGGATCACATACATCACAAGAAACAAACATGGGTAAATATGTTTGAAATGTCAAGCCAGAGTGGGCAAGATCATGCATCACCAAACTTTGAGCTATAACAAAGCTGGAAAAAAAAGATGTATATATATTTGCACTCACATGGCGCAATTACAAATCGAGATGGTACATACATTTGAGATCTTAGAAAGCTTTTCTCAGATTGCAGAAAGATTGAGAAGCTTTCTGTATCATCAGAAGTTCAGTTTAATTAAAGCAAGTGCAATGAACCTATGGATAATTAAGAGCAAGTACCCAAGCTTGTTCACTTCACAGTATTTATTGTTTGTCTTGAAGAGAACCTCCTATAATAATGTACTTGTTAGAAAATCTTCCAAGTGGGTACCTTGCAGGTCTCCAAGAGAGACTGGAAGCGTGCGGTGAGCTGGCTGACAGCCATGGAAAGCCGCATCTCTCCGCTGGACACCATCAGCTCCTGAGCCTTGTCCGAGAGGGAGTCGAAGTCTCGTTCTGTGGCATGTAGTTCGCTCAGCAGGCTCTGTTGGAGGGAGGTTAGAAACTTGGACGTTAATTTTCAAGATCGCTTGCCATGAACACCACACTCAAAACATGGCACAAGCATACAAGAACTCGGAACAATGAACAAGTGCCAATTAAACTGAAAACTCAATTAAACAATGTAGGTGCTCTTCTTTGGTGTTCCTCTACGTGTGCGCTGGATACGTGTAATGTTTGTTTTCCCTCGGAAATGAATCAGTTGAAAGTGTAAGCCTGAAGCCTGTCCCTCTCGTCCATGTTCTTATTGCTGCGCCGCAATTCCATTCATTAAACTGATAACATGGCACTTCAACTGCTGCCCTTCCAAGATCCCAACAGGTGTGCCAGGTTGCCTTCTTAACATTGAACACTTCGTACATATCTTTGGAAATGCATAGTTGTTTAATGCGTAGGCACTGCCCTGGGCCCATAGCACTCTAAAAAGATTTGCCTGACTTGAAAAAAGCTGCATTTCAAAAACAGAAAGCAGCTGACAGATTGAAAATGCACTTGTGTCTACGTGCCTTCTTTTTTGTTCCTTGTTTGCACTGTTACTATCTTCGAGAATGAATTCTAACCAACACAATTAATGCAACATGTAGGCTACAAGGAATTCCCCATAATGTATGGCTCCAGATTAATTCTGACAGCCCGAGGTATTTTTACCTGCACCTAAATGAAAATTTTTGCCTTTAGCCCCCATCAGAATGCGGCTGCGGCTGCCGGGAGTCGAACCCGTGACCTTGCGCTCGGCGTGTAACTAGCCCGATTTGCAGCCTTGCTATAAGACAGAGGAAGTGTTCGGCGTCACCTGGAACTTGTCCAGCTGCTGCCTCTTCTCGTCGAGGGTGGCCTGCAGGGCAAACTGCTGCACCGTCTGCTCGGCGCCCTGCAGCCAGCCTAGCAGTCGTTCGTAGTGCTCCTCGTATGCGTCCCACAGGCGGAGCTGCGCCGACAGCGCGTGCCGGGCCTGCTCCACCTCGGCGCCCAGCCGTGCCACGCTGCCCTCCAGCGTGCCGCTCTCCTGCTCCAGCGCGGCCCGCTCGCGCGGTGTCAGCAGCGTCACGAGCGTCGCGGTACACTCGGCCAGAGCCTGGGCCTTGCACGCCCCTTCGGGCTGCTGCTTCTCCAGCTCCTGAAAGAAGCGGGGAACGTGAGAGCGAGTCTCCACCAAACCCAACCCAGCCCAGCCCAGCCCAACTTCTCCTACCTTAGGCTAACCCAACGTAGGCCAATGTAACCCAGCCTAACTAATCCAGTGCAACCCAACCTAGTCAAACCTAACCTCTCCTCACTGAACCCAACTTAAACCCGACGTAAGCCAACCTAACGCATCCTAAGCTAATCAAACGTAACCCAATCCATGTTGGCAAAAACGGCAAGTGGGGCCAACATATCATGATAGAGTTGATTCTCTTTATAACTAAGTAGCATCTGATACGAAAAACCTTTAATTGTATTTGATTTTCACTATAAGTGTAAACTTCAATATCAGACGAAAAGAAGCAAGTGGGCCTATGTGAAAGGAATGCAAGGGCAATGCCTCGAACACGCCAGTAAAGGGCCTCCTGTTGATTTTGATGGCCTGCCAGTGGCTTGCCAGTCTGCACGTGATGTGGTAACAACCTTTAAACACGAAGCACGTGCTGTGCACCAGAATAGATATTTTCAGCAGCAAGCAAACAAATATTCACTTTGTGTCAACTAATATTGTCTTGAATCCCACATTCTTGGTTTCATTATGAATACTCACTAAAACAAAGCATGACCAACCAAATTTTAAATTTACTTCACTATATCGAGGCTCAACTGTACTAAAGTACTGGTAATGCCACCAAGTAAAATGTAGCTCAAGCATCTCACCAGTTTTTAAAAACATATTTCGTAACAATGCTCCTTAGTCACACTACTTTTAGGCAATGATGTTGACAATTAGTACCGCACATGGTTAGAACACAAGGCTGGCTAACAAGGTAGTCTGAGGTATAAACAAGAGGCACATAGAGGGAGGCCACACTGCTGCCTTGTTTCCACCTTGTTCAATGCATCTGCAATTGCTTACACAGCAACTTGTAAACTTAATTTTAATTAGGACTTATACTGCTAGCACCCTGATTCAAATTTTCTTGCTTGCTTATTAAAATCCTTAAGATATATACAACACTAACACCTTCTACACCTCCTTTGCATAACAATGGAAATGTAAAATAAATGCATGGAGTAACTAAACAACACAAAAAGGAACACCTCACGAAAGAATACTGTCAATGTAAGCTTCTAACTTAAAGAAAAATACTGACACAGAAAGCAGATATATAAGAAAGCACACTTCTACCAACGACTACCATATTGACTCATCTAAATCATGAAGAAAAACACGAAAAAGTAAAAAGCAGCAGAATCCACTGCAATGTGCAAAGGCAAGCACAAAGGCCATGGTCCTCTTGCCAGTTTCTTTCCCATAGCCATCAATTTGTTTTCGCTGCTTCATTGATTACAGTGCAACTTGTGACAAGAGATGTGCCTTTTCATTGCATATTGTAAGGGATATATATAAGAGCAAAAAGGGCATCCTTATTCAATGTACAATTCATTCATCTAGGGAAATGAATGGAAACCCCATATTTTATACAGCTACTTGCACCTCTTGAAGTATGAACACAGTGGTACCGAAGTAGACGACGACGAACTTCATTTGTGTGAGCTGTCAGCCAATTCGATCAGTGCTGCAACACCTTTTGCAAATACACCCCATAAATAGCCTTGCATGTAATTAGTGCTTCACTCACTTAATAATACAAGCGCAACAACAACATGTTTATATCACATAACATAGACATGACAAGCGAAACTAAAATGCGCAAGGAAACTGAAGAGGAACAAAGCAAGACGAGAACTTGCAAGAAAACCCGAGATAAGCGCAGAGACTTAAAACTAAAACACATACTATATATATAAATTTGCTTTCTGGAAACAAGAACATACTGGCAATAACAAAGATATGACGTGAAAGAATACATATGACAATTTGCAGATTTGCAATTTTCTCCGCACACAGGACATTAAAGTTTGGTGCACTTCTTTTCTGCCCCCACCAGTTGTGCTATCTTGCATCTTTCGAAAAGGTCACGTCTTTTATAAGCATGCAGTTCAAGATAAAATCGAGCCCTCCGAATCTCATTTCTGTTTATGCCTTGATGCTACGACATCGAGAGACCTGTCCACCACATGCGTTAGAGCCAAGAGCATGATCGAGATTCAACGAAGGAGAGTGCACACCTGAAGCTTGTCGAGGCGGGTCTTGAGCACGGGTCGGCTTCCGGTGATGTCTCGGCACAGGTCGAGTCGTTCGTGCATCTGCTCAAGCCAGGCGGCGAGCTGCTCCTTGCGCTCGCGTTGCTCCTGTGCCAGCGCCGACAGCTTCTCGAGGCTGGCCAGCAACGTCTGAGGAGACGGAGCCAAGACGGTTTTATCGATGCAAAGAAAACACCAGTGCAAACAAAACAGATAAAAAAAAAAAGGAGGACGAGCACCTGCAAACAAACTAAACTCTCTTGACTGTACGTCCAGTCACTGTTTTCTTCTTCCTTTTTAAGACCGACTTACTACTAGACATGCCTAGTTAAGTGCAGCTTCTAAGTTGTTTCTTCTTGTTTCGTTTATAGCAGCCCAACGCAAGAAGTGTCTGGTTTACGTCTCAAAACTGGGGCTTCACTTTCTAAAAACAGGCCCCAATTGAGACAAACAAAGGCCAGAAAGAGGCATAAAAAAAACAAAGATAGAAGGGAAGTAGGGGTCTGCTTGGTTGCCGAATATATTTATAGGACATGGCTTCCCCCTCCCACACCCAGATCGCTACACTCTAAATCCTCATGTGTACTTTGATACCTTCACGCACACCCTCTGAGAGGAATTCTTGTAAGCTTGCTTCCCTGACAAATTGCAACTGTATGTCCATGCTTACTTCATGCTGATCTCAAAGGGGAGCTACTGTATAAACCAAAAGTTAATGCACAATAATGTTTCCAAGCAAAATCACAAAAGAAAAGTTTCTCACCAGCCCCCCCAACCTTCAGTATAAGCATTGAACGAGCTATTAGATGGCTTCCTGTATGTCATAACTGAAGCAAGGAGACCTTGTGCAAATGAAAAGGATTTAAGTACACGACTGTGCTTGCGAGATCATGTATACAAATGGCATTGAAGGAGTCCTAAAAGCACTGCTCTGAGTTTCCTGATGAACTGGTGGCCAGTTTGGCAAGAACTACATCAGTAACGACCTACTCATCTTGGCAGCACAGCTGCGTAAACAACGGGGAACGCAGCGGAAGTGGAGGCGACCGCGCCAGCTTAGTTGGCAGAGCAGCCACGCGAGACATGGGGAATTCACTAGTTCCTTTTTGGCCACTGATGTTTCAGTTTATATTATCAGTAACCAGCCAAGACAATTAGCTAAAGCCAAGAAAAAAAATCGGGGGAGAGGTGGCTTTATTTACATATATTTCTGCTTTAGGAATATAAATAGCAAGACCAAGCACAAGAATAGTACAAACTGTAATCACACAGTTACAATGTAAAAATAACAGTCTCATACAGAGTAATAGCGACCAAACGAGGGAAGCCTCAACCTGGATCTACGTTTTCAATATGAGACTTGTCTTAGTCATGGCCTGACGAAGACGCATCCTTTTGTTGAAACGTTGGCTCCAGGGTTGAGGCTTCCCTCGCGCAGTCCTGGTTTATCACTTTAGGTCTCTTGTTTCCCTGTGACCCCTTTGTCTGGTTCGAATCTCTTACAGAGACATAACAGGACAAAGTAAGCACTAACATACGAATCAAACTACAATGCAACATGTTTAACGGCATCTTGTGTAAACCTTTTCAGGTGTCAAATTTTAAGCAACTCATCTAGTGTAGTTCATACTTTTCATACTTCAACACTTCTGGAAAAGAAAAATGGAGTACTTAAAACAACTGTGATGCGACTTAAATAGAAGAATGTTTAATGACTGAGTTGAGCACTTTTTCTTTCCCGTTAGTGACTGTTCGCTCTTCAGCTCATCATTTTCCTTCTTAAGCTCATCCTTTTCTTTAGCCTTCTAAGGTTTCTTTCTTAGCTCACCCATCCACCAGTTGCTGAGTAGTCACATTCATTGAAGCAAATTAGGAATACAGAGAAAACAGAACAAGGAGTACACACCTTCAGTTCTTCAGTGACAATACCAAGGCGTGTTGATGTTGTCTCGAGACTCTCTTTAGATGATGCATCGCCCCGTGACATCTCTTCCAAAGAATCCAGCTGCCTTCGCTGCAGCACTGCTTCTTGTTGCAGCAGCTGTACAACAGTGTCGTAGCACACGTCAAATACATTCCACTAATTTACGGAGCAATGAGAGGTCAGAAGCAAGTAGAGATCAACGCGCAACAAAAGAATGCTAAGAATGCCCGCAAGCAGTCAAGCTAGATGTATCGCTATAAAACGGCAAAGGTCCTCGTAGGTGCTGAAATTGGGGGAGCTCGACAATTCCGCGTTCCCTGAGGCTTGTCTTCCCCACACAACTCTCAAGTCCTTCGACATTTGGCTTCCCTGCATGACAAACATGCCATGGTGGGAGCAGCTGGTGTTACAGTTACGCACTTGCAACAAGTGACGGTGCTAGCGCTCCTGTGCTAGTGCCACCAATAGTGTAAATAGCTCTGCTGCAAAGGAAGTTGTCTCATCCTCTGTGGATTGTGGAGGTCTGCGTGCATGGCCTGGCCACACATTTATCTGTGCGTTCTGTGGGACTACCCCAAGGAAGGCTTCCCGTTCGGTTTCAGAGCACGCCACCGGCATAGGCAAACACAATTGCTCTTCAGTTAAAGGGACTGCCCTCACGAACAACATGGGTACTTCGCACCCCTCTCAGCATCCCTATGTCATGCATAGGCATCCCTATGTTACCTCTTCAATTCTTCAGCGTGTCTTGCAGAGGAAGTAATCCTCATGTTTCGACTAGCTGGCATTATTATGAACAAGGAGCAATAAATGCCCTTTTGTACGTTTGCACTCCTGTGCGTGTCGTTTCCTTTGTTGCCAAGAGCTTTTGTAGCTTAGCCCCACAACACGTGGCTACGCACACAATGTCATAAAACTGTCATAACTCGTGGGCACAACTTCATCATTCCCTCATAGCGTTGGCATGTAACGTAATCTCAAGCATTGAATGTACATGCGGAGCTAAAATGGGCTAATCTAGCTCATCCTAACATGACCTGCTTTGAGTTACGTCCCGTCGATTACAAGAAAAGAAAGTGGCAAACTATTCAATGTGGCAACAGGTAATATATATACCTTGAGTGAGTGTAGACGCCCCTGTGCTTCCTGGAGTGACGGGAGCTTGTCTCGGGCTTCGGCAACGGTCTTTTCAGCATTGTCGAGCCACATCTGGACCTAAGGAACAAGAGAAAATTTGCGGCACATCCTATCATAGTGAAAGAACTAGGTGCCGGGTTTCACTCCCATGGCCGTGGCACCTTGTCTCCCATATAATATGAGCTATCACTGTGTGTTTATTTTTATTCTTTCTGAAAGACATAAATAAACTTCAGGCGTGCATCTCTCTTTAGCATGAGGTTACAGAGCTAAATGTTTTTCCCTCATCCATAAGACACGGTCATTGGTTTTCGTTAGCCAACTTCTTGATTGCAACACCGTCACTGACCACTTGCGATTTCAAATCCACAGGACAGTGCCATAATGTGGCAAGTCTTTTTTTTTATTATATAAAACTGCATCCTTACCTGGCTCAGTGAATCAACAAAGCTGCTGCGAGCATGGCTCTGCAATTGCAGCTGCTTCTGCAGTTCTGCGATCTTGGACTCCAAAGATTCCCATCGCTCGTGCAGTTCACGCAGCTCAAGCCGCACCTGTCACCAAAGAGACAAACAAATGTTTACATGCTTCTTGCACATGAATGTTTAAATGCACATTTTAAGGTTCCTAGAGGCTAGACACTTTCAAAGTAGTTACGGCAGACTGCCTTTAAGAAAACCTTGTAAGTCAGCCAATCTCATCAGGAGTTAATCTTTGACATCAACACCCTGAAATCTATGGAATATACGAAGCAAAGGCCTTCAAACTGTTCGTGTTCGTTAGTCTATTGTATAACATTCTTAAACACCAGAGCATGAAAAATACTATGGGGCTCTTCAATATCTGAACAATAGGCGTGAAGGACTCCAGTACCTTGAAGAGATTGTCCAAGAATGAGAGAATAGGTGGTCACTGCAGTGTCAAAATTTATATGTCACTGAGTTTTACAAATAAGTTACTTAACATGCGAGGAAGTTGTATTACGCTGTACATTAAAGGATGACATGTTCATGTCATTTTAAAAAACCTGATACATCAAAAGGTGGCTCGCAACGTTACAATTATTCCGAACCATGTCCCTTACAGGATCAAAATACAGAGTGGTACAGATCATGATCATGCTGCATACAGCACGCTATGCAGCCCCAGTAAACATATACGCCGCAGGACAGAAACCTGTATAAGACTGCTGCCATCAAGCACAAATTGACATGCTGCACCAACCTGATCTCTTCCTGTAGCGGCGGTATCCTGGTACAGGTGCTCTCCAAGGCGAGAAGCCAGGTTGAGCTGCTGCTGGCCATGAACCTTGCCCACAACCAATGTCTGGAAATGTGAACAAAGTTTGTGAAGTTCGATGAATAAACACGAACATCACCACCCACACAACAGCTACAAAACAAGCCAGTCAAAAGCCGAGACTAACCTCAAGTCGAGTGAGCTTCTCTTCGGGTGCTGCAGTGTCACTCTGGATTTCACTCAGCGTCTGCTCCGCCTCGTCGAGCCAAGCGTTGCAGCTAGCCATGGCCTTCTCGTACTCTCGCTGGTCTTTCTCCATGCCTTCCCAGCGAGCAGCCAAGTCCTGGACAACAGTAACAAAGAAAAGGCGTCAAAAGGGGGCTGGGGGTGGAATCTGTGCCCAATTCTTCCGGTGTACTGCATCGACACACAGTCGTATGAAGCGACGCACCAGGAGCTGGTGGGAGGTATGGAGAAGGTGCACAAACCCTTCTCCCATTTACCCACTGTCACCCAAACACAGCAGCGCGCTCTTCTGTCAAGTTCACGGAAATGGAGAGGGGAGTGGAGATAACATCAGCTCCTCAGTAAACAGGGTGACCCTCTTGCTGACTGAAGGTGAAAAGAGAGGCCTATAACAGTAAGGCGCGACAGGAGGCATTCTCCCTAGCTGCAGCTACTGGTCCCCACCTGACAAGCTACCTTCCCCTGCCCAGTGAACGAGCAGGTTGTCTGTCAATGTGCAGTGAAAGATGAACTGACTCCTCCACTTCTATCACTACAGAGTGGGCATCACTGCACATAGAGCCAAAACATTTGTTCTCACAGTAATAAACATTGTTTGAATCTATAAACATGGTTTACCTTATTTACCCAAGTTCACCATGGCTGCCATCTACCTGCACTACAGGTTGGTGTTCTCATTACAGTATGACTGAATAAGACAAGAACTTGATTTTGCCTTCTGCACTAGCTGCTTGTTCTGCGTACGGATAGTGTGGCTTTTGAAGGTAATATGCAGGGCTGGTACAAACAATAACCCCAGTTTTGAACACAAGTGCATGACTACTCGTACCTTTATCGTTGCCAGCAGGGACTGGTATCTGGCGTTGCACTGCGACATTTGTGCTCGCACGAGCTCCACGCCGGACAGCTGGAGAAGGCAGTGGGCCTCGTCGATAAAGCTGTCCACGCTCTTCTGCTTCTCAGCAATCTTGCTTCGCAGCTCCTGTAGAGAAAACGATGTCCCAGGTACTTCAGAATGCGTGTGAATTCTGTGTGCCCCTAGTGATGTAGCCAGTGCAAGCCTTTTTTTACATTTAGTGCTACTTTTGTACTTTCTGCACTTTTCTAGTCAAGAAATCTTATTAAGTCCATCTGGTCTTGACAAGTTTCAAGTTGTACCAGTTGGTCTAAAGTGCATTTTGGTACCCAGACCAGTCAGACCCAATGATTGTTCTCGATAAGGCTGGTTTCGCTCGTTTTTTCAGCATGAAATCCTAGAACTTCTTTACCTATAAATTTTTTTGCAAGCCCTTTTAGCCTCAAATGACTTTTAAGGTTACAAATATTTTACTGTAATACTAATATTCTCTAAGTTTGACTTACTCTAGTGGTACCATGAAGCTGCAGCCACACTAAAGGGTTGAAAATATTCTTTAATAGCTGAGTACCAGATAGACTTTATGGTACAATAACACGTTTACTATGCTTCTATAGACTATGCTTATGATGCTTAGATTCCCCCATCACTTTCATGAGACCGTCTTACTAAGATTACTAGAGCGAAATCAAATGCTGCTGTCATTCAACCCCTATGGGTATGATGGGTAGTGCATGCATGGATTTGTCTACAATTTGACATTGATTCATAGAGGAAGCAAACTGCAGCTATATTTATTGTTTCTGGCAGTTCAGCTGCAGTGCGTACTAGTCACACATTTCTTCAAAGCAATGGAGCATTTGACATTGACAATTACTTCATTTTGATATCTAATTTCACTGCATAGTCAAGTCTTGACACTTCCAATTTTGAGTGTCAATAAACCTGAAAGGCTTTTGGGCAGTGACACAATAGCTATTTCACATATTTTATAGTTATCTTTATACCTACACGAAAACCAGTATACTGGTAGAAATTAGAGGGTAAATGAGGCTAATCGTTAACGTACAGCGAATCAGAGGTGACACTATTAGGTTAAAACAAGTAACCAGAAGGTTGTTCAAAGCCTAAAAGGGGGAAGTTGGGCAAATTCACAAACCTGCACCGCCAGCGTGTGTAGATACTAGCACCAGGTTTCCTCCTAATAATTTTAGTACAAGACCTTATGCCTGATAGGACACATTTCAGCAATTATAACAGCGTGGCCATCACAAGGTGTGAAACGGACGCACTGATGAACAATGCCACGCCTGAAATAGTTTGAAAATATGCTGCATGTCACTGACGCCTTTTAGCCTTTTTCATGACGTTCACCAGTGTTAAAAGCAAAGTGCACAAATCGTTACAGCTGCGATGACTGTCTGTTGACTGACTTTCCCTGGACTTTTCATTATCACGTCGTAGTTAATCGGCTGTAGGATGGCGCGCTGTTCTAGCATGTAGACTCAGCAACAGGTTTCCATCTATAGTATTCTTAGTGTGAAACTATGCTCTCACACTAAACTATCTCCCACCTTGATATTTTTTTTTTTTTAAGGGGACACTAAAGGCAAATACTAAGTCGACATGGACTGTTTAAATACCATTCCAGAAACCTCACAATGCTGGTTTCGTGCCAAGAAAATACTTAGTTTATGAGAAAATTGCATCTCAAGTGTCCGAATAGCTTTTCCGAAATTCAAATCTCCCGTCACCCAACAGTGGGAGTGGCGATGTTGCATACGCCATCACCACCCATTGCTGCTGTTGATGAGTAAAACAGCACCCAACAGACGAAGGCACCGAGCCAAGGCAGAGCGGTGGATTCTCTGCTGCAGCTGCTTTTTAGTCAAATGGCATAGACCGTTCGGGCATCCCATGACATCAGATGAAAGTTGAATTCTCTGCTACTTGCAGTTTGTGCTAGTTTCGCGAGCCAGCAAAACCAACGCAGCACTACGCAATAACGAAACTCTTGAAATACGAAAGCGTGGGCAGCGTGGAGTCGAGCGAAAACGAAACCTTCGGTCGCCTGCTTTGTTGTCAAGGGCAATTTCAGAGTTCTTTTTTCTAAAAAATGAAACAGAACTGGACAAGTAGCATTTGATTTTGTCTTATAATACAATACAAGGATTTTTTTGCAACGAGTGGTTGAGTATTAGCGCCAGAAGTTATCTGAGGAGTGCTTTCATCATCGGGCAAGTACTTGAATGTCCTGGGAGAGTCTCTACTAATGTCCTGCATTTACTTCAATTTCACGATTATTAAGGCTCTGTTAACGATAATATTGACGCCTTAGTGATTCTCGAGCACTAATCTATCACTTTAGCTTGACTTAATATTCGCTTTTAGGGTCCCTTTAATGCTGTTTTTCAACACTCCATTGGCTGCTGCATCCGCCCACCTTTCCACGTGCAGAGAGGGCCTCCTTGTCGGCGAGCGTGGCGGGCATCTGAGGGGCGCGCAGCTCGGCCTCCGTGTCCGACAGCCACTGGGTGAGGGAGGCCAGGTGCGACTCGTACGCCCCCCACTGCTGCAGCGTGTTCTCCAGGTTGCGCCGTGCCTCTTGCAGTGAGGTGAGCGTCTTGCCCAGGAGCTCCTGCAGCCCCTGCAGTTCCCGCGACAGCAGCGCCTGGCCCTGCGGGGAGCTGCAGGCCGACACTACCTGGCTCTGCTCTCGGACCTCGGACAGCAGCACCTCACCCTCTTTGCTCTTCTCGGTCAGTTCCTGCGGGTTGTCGTGTTGCCCCAGTCATGCCACACGTTGGCAGCAGATGATAGTAGCACTCGCACTTATGCTTCCACAGCCCACGTTTCCAACAGACAGAAGTGTTGTCTTTTTGAACTTTGAAGGCGGTTGACAATGTTTCCTACACAAGTAGCGCGTTGAAAGCAACAGCCTAGCTACATATCTGACATAGGCAATGATAAACATTACAAAACCATACCTCCTAAAAGGAATAATCTTGTGCGATTAGTTATGCAAACAATACTGTTTCACTGCTTTTTGCTGTGAAGTGTTACACATGACAGAGTCTGACATGTATGCACACTTACAACAACATCCAATGCACTGCTTGACAAACTCGCAAGTCCACAATCCAGTACAGCAAAGTTGTCTGAAGTTATACACACCACAGCAACAACACCAGAGGATCTCCGCGTTCGTGATGCAAATGCTAGAATGTGGCTGCACAGTGCTCCACTTCTACAATGCATGCTCTCACAAGAGCAATACCAGAATATGCTAAACTCATGTTACATGCTGCTAGCAACTTAGTCTGGGCATAACATAGTGTTTCTCTCAATGATTTGATGAGCCACCATTTCTTTTCCAATTATGTACTTTCTAAATTATGTATAAAATTATGTAATTATGTGACAGAATCCACACTCTGAGGCACATTACTTCAAAAGAGTAATACAGCATGTCCAGCTGTGAAGCTGATCTAGCTGAACAGGAAGCACAGCCAATTTGGGCTCAACATGAAGATATATTGGCCCTACATTGGGCAACACTGGCCCTGTATATGTGACCATGTCAGTGCAACATAGAACTGATATTGGTGCTGCTTTATTGCTATTTGGGCAGGTATACTGACACGCAACCAAGCAATGTTTGGCAGTTTTGGCAGTCTGGCACTGACAATGCCTTCCATTTGTCTTCCCACAAGGAAGCAAGGATGCATACCGTAAGCTGTTCAAGGCGTCCCTGAATGGCCTTCTTCTCTCCCGTGGTGTCCTTATGCTCCTGCAGCTGATCCTGGAAGCTCTGGATCCAGTCCTGGAAGGCCACCACCTTGTCCACCAGCTTCTGGTGATCTTCCACAGCTGACGTCAGCTGGCCAGTCAAACCCTACACGCAAGATAACCATCTTTTTACTACAGCTTTCCACAACAGTCCGTTGAAGGACTTTGTCTTTGTAGAGGTGATAAAGCAGAAGACATATGATGTGATACGGCATGTGATCTAACATATGACCCAGTGCACCAATAATTGCATCCAACAAGCTTCCAACTGGTTCCATCAGGTTCTTTCTGACAGATTCTAGCTATCTTTTTGACTCATCGCATGTCATGTACCATGCCATTAGACCATGTGTTTGTTTTGTTGCCCAGGTGATGCAAAAAAGGTGTATTACAACTTCTTACAATGAATAGCTACTTTTGGGTTTTTAATGCGTGCCTAACCCATACAGCTGTCTTGGGTATTAGCCCAGTGCCCTGCCAGAGTGCTCAGGATGAGAGAACTTATTCAATTATGAGTGCATGCGACCAGCAAAATTCTTTGCCACACTTGTTGTGCTTTAGGCCGCTCCTAAGTATTCAAAAAGAAGGTATTCTGACAAAGGCATGTCGGTGATGTCAGTGTTGTCGGTTGTCGGTCGGTATGTCGGTTGTCGGTGATGTCGGTGTGATGTCGGTATGTCGGTGTAGGTAGATGGCGGTGCCAACATAAAAAAAGTTGTTTCATAAATGCCAGTAATCAGAATGGTGTTTAGTTTCCCAGTTTTTCGTACGTCAGCGCTGGCGCACAGCCTTTCCGGGGCCCCTTCAACCATGTGCACCATGTTTCAACTCATATTGGATGCGACTGTAGGCAGGAAGGCAAAGTGGCAATAAAAGCGGCCGGGTCGCTCATGGCGGCATAGCGACAATGTTCTAGTGTGCTGTGATACAAGCACACTAGAGCATAGCAACTTCAGCCCTCCACAGGTATGAGCAGAAATGGGTAGGTTTTGAACAAGATTGCTTAACAAGACTGCACATAACTGCACTAAATTGCACAGGACTGAGAGAGTAAAATTACCTGTTTGCTGCACATTAAGTAAGCGCTAACCTGTGCACAGATATGGAATTTCTAGCTCAAAAAGAAAGAAAGCTGGGATATTGCTACACTGTGGAGGCAAGCAGCAAGTCGAGACATTACATTTGTAAGGAATTTCCTTGGCTCATCTTCGACACTGTTGGTCTATTTGCTCAGAATGGATAAGCAAAAGAAACCTGGGCCACTATTTTATAGCGATGCCTTATGCCTTATTCTATGCTATTCTTATCATCCACCACACACGGCCGCCTGATCCCGTTGATAATGTGGGCACACCGTCGCTCTGACCACTGGCCAAGCGCGAAAAGCCTGAAAAAGCATAAAATCGGAAAAAGCATTGCTACAAAATACCGGCCCAAAGACGGTGCCTTACCTGCGACCTTGTACAGAGCTCCTGGAAAGCAGCCCTGGTGCTCTGAACGTGGTCTCCGAGAGTGTCCTTGCCAGCAGCAGTGGCTGAAAGGTTCTGGGCACGCTCGCACATACTGTCTATGGCTGGCTGGTGGGACATGATGTCTTGGTGAACCACCTGCACAGATGACACACAAGGTTCAGATCAAGAATGCAGGGCTCTACAACAAGTTCCCGCACTAACAATACGGTACACCTTTTAAACAGAACACCCATTAGTATTTGGCTACCTTTAAATCATGGCAGGAAGGCAGCCAGACTAGCTTTCATTCCATAGATGTCAGCATAATGGGTCTTTCTTTCGGTAAAGCAGAAGTGTCTCAGTTATATTCAATTTATGTATTACTCCCTTTGAGAGTGAACACAGGAACATGTAATTGCAATGTAAAGCTAAGCCAAGCTTCCTTCCAAGGATGTCTGAGCTCTTCCAGTGGCTTACACAAAAAAAACAGTGCCATTATAACCGTAGTTGTACCCATGTTCCTTCCTCTCGTTTATTTAGTGAATACAGTAAAAACCAGTGAATACAGTGAAATTTAGTGAGAACCTTACTCACTGCTATTTGTTACACTGTTCTCTTGTTGGAGAATCCTGCTCATGGAAAGTTTCCTCATTACAAGCAATCATAAGAAAAATTACCAGCTTTGAACACAAATCTGGTGTTCCCTTTCATAGTGGACAAGGGCATACCTTCTTTCAACGTCGTCACAGGTTTGTCATGCAGGAAAGCAAAATGTCAAAGGACGCAAGAGTTGCATGGGGAATCGAAATGTCAGGGGACACGAGAGGGCGTAGCGTCCCTTCTCTCTGTCATAGCAAAGTTGGCTCAAATGCACAGCTCTGTCAGGCCTCCAAAAAGACGTAAATAAATCCAAGCGCAGAACCTTGTGCGTCTGAAGCTGAGCCTTCTTCTCCTGAAGCGTGGCCCGGGGCTGGCTGCAGCTGTCCAGGGCCGTCTTGACATCCTCGATCCACTGGCGCAGCTGGTCCTGACTCTGGGACAGGCCCGACAACTGCTGCAGTCGTTGGTCCAGTTCGGCCAGGGCTTCGGTTGACCGCTCCACCAGGGTCTGCCAGCGACCCTTGACATGCCTGCAACAGGGCAGGTTATACATTACGTGTCAGCTCTTGCGGGAAAACTATGCTTACTTTGAAGAGCATAAGCACTAGCTCAACACAATGCAAGGTTGTTCGGTAATTTCTAATGACCCCCAAAAGCAGGTGTGGTCAGAGAAAGGCTGTTTATGTGCGAAGCATACATGACCTTCACTTCATGTCCTTGCACTGTTCCTCATACAGTCTTTTTCAGAGCCCCCCATTACTGAAAGCGTATTTTCAAACCAAGCAGGGCAGGGAAGGGCAGGGCAGGACACCACTTGGTGGATAGGAAATTACATTGACAGGCTCAAAATAAATTCAGTGTAACATAAAGCACAGATTCTAACGTATGCATCAAGAATCTAATGAATTAATGAATAAATCAACGAATTGGTAAAACAAACAAAAGAGTAAACCAATGGTCTAATGGTATAGCACATACAAAAGACGGATGTATAACAGGCCTTGCTACGCTTACTGCTACGTAGTATACTATTAGTACGACCGAAAAAATTTTGAAAAACTGCCAACACAAAATAAAATGATAAAATGCCACGTGGACTTGGACATGCTCTGCTAGGTTTCATGCTACGTATAATTAACATGACTGAAAAGTACCAATGCACATAAAGTTGCCGTGTGGACATACCTGAGCTGCTGCCGGATGGTTTCCCTGCCATCGGGTGCGGTGTGAGAGTACAGGCGTTCGCCAGACTCCACGAGCTCATCCATGCTGCTGCTTCGCTGGGCCAGGCGATCGCTCAAGTTCTGTTGCAAAGAACGAGTACATAAAACCAATGACCGTTGGCCTTCCAAATACAGCAATGGCTACATTAAGCAGAAGATAGACGCAGACGACCTCGACACAAGGAAATCAGGACGTCAAAATATGCTGCTGCAGTGAATGTGTTGAAAATAAGTAGTTTTCATCGCACCGCATTCTGATTTCGCAGTAGGCCATAGTATTGCCAAAAGTCAATTTCATGTCGTTTCAGTTTATTTTTTCATAAGCAAATGAGATACAAGTAAACTGATTGATTGATTGATTGATTGATTGATTGATTGATTGATTGATTGATTGATTGATTGATTGATTGATTGATTGATTGATTTTTAACACTGCAAAGCAACAATGAGGTTATGAAAAACATTGCAGTGGAAGGCACCCAATTAATTTTGACTACCTGGGGCTTCTTTATCATGGACTTAAATATATATTTAAGTACATAGGGCGGGCAAACAGTGTCTATTGTCGCTGGGAGTCGGACCTGTGACCTTATGCCTAGCAGCAGAATGACATAGTGACTGAGCTACTGTGGCAGGTAGGTAAAGTGAAAGCTTACTTGAGGGAAGACGCAAGTCAATATATAATCTCAGATCCAGCACCCACCTCAAGTTTGTTCTTCTGATCCTGCGTTGAGGCCAGGTCAGCCTTGGCGTCAACAATCTCGTCGAGTTCCTTTTCTGGTTGCGCGAGCCACTCCTCAAGCTCGGCCAGAAGCTTGTCGAAGGCCTCGTGCTGCTTGGCCAGCTTCTCCCACTTGGCTACGGCCTCCTGAACATATGCATGAACACACATGAGCCTAATTTAGGCGCACAAAAATGGAAAGAAAGAAACTAAGATCACAATATTTATGAGACAAGCGAATGGAGACGAGATAAAAATTTTGGTGCAGCTGTGCAGTTCCACCATGTGGGAAGAAGCAAAGTAAAAAAAATATGTCATAGGCAAAACTCCTACACAAAACAGAACTCTTTCTCAAGTAAGCCATGAGAGGGACACAAAAAGAAATGCTAAATTAGCTTATACTGATGAAATGTTCTTTCAAAAGTATATTCTCGTTAATCTCGTAGTAATAGGTTGGCTATCAGAAGAGAAAATGAAGAACAATTTTCATGTTTTTTAAAATTTCGCATTAGAATCGTAGTGTATTTCAAACTTTTTCCTTGTATTTCAGCTGTTGTGATTTAGTAAAGGTTCTTTTTAACCTTGCTAAGTTCAGTCTTTGGCTCTTGCGGGATACAATACAATCCATTTTTACCAATAAAAAGTTATCTAAGGCCAAGCAGACGCCATCAATATTTATGAAGTGATGGTGAGCTGGTGCGGCAACTTCTAGCTTTTCTACCTTACCGAGCCTTTTTTCACTACTATAAGATATATATTTTTTTCTCTTATTGTAGAAGGATAATTTCCTTTGCACTTCAAGTCCCTTTTCTCTTTATAGCTCCTTTAACCAATATTTTCTCTCTTCATCAGCCTGGAATTCTGTCATTGACATTATAAACCACCACTTGAAATCGGTTTCTGTCATCGTCAAGCCTGACAGGCTGTCATCTGTTTGACAGCCTCGAAGCACTCGCAAGTATTGCCCGATTGTAATGAGCGGCAGTAAATTTAGTGCAACACTCAGCTGGCGTAGAAATAACCAAAGCAAAGTGACGAAAAAGATTATGCGAAGCCAGGACTCGTACACAATGCAAAGAGGACCGACCGAATGTGGTGATGGCAACACCCCGAACGAACCTTGATGGTGTTTCTGAGCAGGTGGTATTTGCTGCGCAGTTTGTCCAGCTGAGGTGTCATAATGGTGTCTGTTGGTGCGGCTTGGGCGTTCTTGGACAGCGCAGAAAAGTCCCCTTCCTTGGCAACGACGTCCTGCTCCACTTTCTGCGCAGTACGGAGAGAAATTCGTTTGCTCAGCTGAAGTGCACTGGGAATGAAATCACACCACCAAGGATGGAAATTGGGGTTGCAAATATCAAAGGTCAAAGACAAGCATACAAAGCACAGACGATATCAACTGATTAAAAGTGCCTCCTGAAGACATCTACGGCCAGATCGGTACATTAAACATGTTTTGCTCACTTAACGCGCCAACCAGTCCTTTAGACACACGGCGACTTTCACGTCAACATTCATGTCAATATTCTCATCAGCTTCCGGGTCAGCTTTACCTCAGCTTCCCTATCAATCTCACATCAGCTTCTCTGTCAACTTCCACACCAACTTTTACATTAGCTTTCTGTCACGCATAATGTACCACGCACAAGATGTCTACCCGGCAATGCATGCAATGACTCAGCAGATGTGCATACACCTGACAAATATATTGGTAGTATAACATGCATTATGTGTACGTTACTAGGAGCTGTCCACATGCTAAAAGGGGTGTATGCGTACAACCTTTTGCCCATTGTACTGTAGGGACATCAGGACCAGGGTGAAAATCATATATTAAGCTAGTGGCTAGTAGTAAGCCGGACATCAGCGACGCTCAAGGACAGTTCACATACCAAGCGATCTGGCAGCACACTGCCCACTACAGTACTATAAGAATTTAGGGAAGAGTAGCAAACCCGATTACTTCTTCAGTTAACCTCTTTCCCTTTGCTTGCATTCTTTCTCTCTCTCAACCAAGTGAGGGAACAACTGAGAGGGACGAAGAGGGAGAATCCGTAGTATTACTGACAAGGCTCCCTCTCTCCGACAGGGTGAGCTCTTTTACATGACTGACCCCTCCTCAAGAAAAACATCTTTAATGAGAGACACGTTGAGACAGAGGTCGTTAACTGGAGAGACCGTTGCCCAGCGAGAGAAATCCACAGTTTACCTTCAGGGTGTCCAGCTGCTGTCGCTTGGCCTCCGCAGTGGCCTGCAGCGGGATGTCCTGGCAGCGGGCCCGCTGAGATGCCAGCCACTGCTCCAGCTCGTCCAGCGTTTTGGTGGCCTCGTCCCAGCGGTCCAGCGTCTCCTTGGCGTGGGAGTGGCCCTCCTCGCAGGTGTCCAGCAGGGCCTCCCACTGGGCTCGGGCAGCTGCGTATTGCTCCTGCAACGCCTCGTGTCCCGACGGGCAGGTGCCGGGCAGCACGCGCGACTCCAGGGCGTCCCGCAGGTGCTCCAGCTTGGCGCAGGCCTCTGGCTCGCTCTCCAACACCAGCTGCGAGAGAGGGCAGGGCAGGGGGGGGGGGGGCAAGACATAAAAACAATGCTGGTGTTAATCCTGCAAGGTCGAATTCAGGTGAAGCTGGTGTCGAGACTTTGCAGAGGGAAGGGGCAGAGGTGATTAAGAGTGGCGCAAAGGACAAGGACGAGAAAGAAATAATTCACCCAGGACAAGTGCTTCTTCGTGAACTCTTTCTTGTACTCGCCATTTGCACTGCCCGTAATCATGAACCAGCACCAACTCATCTAATGTTCTGTTCTTTTGAGGGGTAGAGGTGATGTCGTCGAGGGTCATGAAGATAAGTAGTGTAACGAAAATAATTATTAAAAAAATTTAATTCTGAGCTTTTACGTGCCGAAAAAAAACATCTGATTATGAGGCACGGCGTAGTAAAAGACTCTGGAATAATTTGTATGACCTGAGGTTCTTTAACGTGCATCTAAATATAAGTACACCGGCGTTTTTGCTATCTGCGACCATCGAAGTGGGGCTCCTGCGACTGGAATCAAAGCCGCAAGAAAAATAAGGCGGTGGCCATGCAGACCATATGTCACGTAACCGAGGGATGGACTAAGCGTTATCAGGGCTGATATCTACAGTCGAACCCACTTATAACAACATTCAAGTGCCAAAGAAATCCCATTGTTACAACCGATAATTTTCTAACTGGGTTGCATGAAAAAGGCAGAGAGGACAAACATTAAACATTTCAATTAGACAGAAAGAAGTACAGTTGAACACACCTTTTGCATTACCGGTTTTAACAATATATTCGGATGTAACAATGAGCAGCCCTGGCAGGTTGAACTTTTAGCTGTGTTCTACGGTAAAATAAACCACTTACTACAATGTTCCTATGCCGCATTATTGGCTATAAAAAAATTAATCTGGCTACTGGGTGTCTACGTCAAAAAAAAAGGAAGCAATATTCAGTAAAAAGGAAAGAAAAAGAATGCAAGACACTTCACCACACCCTCCTTTGTGCTGCACACCCATATTCAGATTAACGTCCACGAGTTCATGTATATTACTGTAACCAGTAAGCCACCGTAACAGGTCAACAAGGATGCACACAACGCAGCAAACATTCAAGAGAAAAGTCTGTGATGGTCTGAACGCATAATGAAAAGAGATGACAACATCAGCAAGAAGCAAATGAAAGCTGAAGCTGGTGGAAAGAAAGAAACGCAGTCAGCCTATAACAAATGTGTATCGGGAGCCCTGAAAGGAAAAGACTACCATCTGCTGAAAAACATTCTTTTAGTATCATCAATTCACCAGGACATACCGCATATGCAGCCATCTTGGCCTTGATGGCTTCCATGTCACCCTGTTCCTCGGGTCCATCAACAGTAGCCTTAAGCGTGCTGACCCAGTCCAGGAAGCGTTCAAGGCTATGCTGGTAGGCTTCGTGTTCACTCACGCGCTTCTCGCACTGAGCAATGTTTGCCTATGACAAAGAAAAACAAAAAAGAGACACATTCAAATGACTGAGCTTGAAAACTGCAGTCCACAGTACTTGTAGAATAGTATGCCCTGCAATTTTAATGCAATCCAAGAGGCCCTCGACATGATACTGCAAGACATTTGTTTATCTCTAAACTGCAGGAATGCTGAGGCATTTAGACTATGTGCAGTTTAACAGCTCAACACAAAAGCAGGAAGATACTTACTCCCGTTAAAAATGAGATAACAGAAATAAGAGTTGCTATGCATCTGCAGTATTTCAGATTGCTCATGAATATCCCCAATTAATTTTTCACTGCTATGTGCAAGTAAAGTGAATGTCACATAAGTACTTTTATTAAACAAGCTGTCACAGGTTGTTGAGCTACATGCATGTCAAATACTAGCGTAGGTGCCACTATAAATGCCCCAATATTTTCATTCACTTTCTTTATTCAACTGTTCAAATCACACAGAGAGTGAGACACGTTTTACACTAGCTGACTATTATCTGTTGCACTGATGGGAAGGCTTCTGGTGCACGTCTGCATGCCTTCTGCGCCAACTAGTCAGGCCGAGTCTGACAGCACTTTCAGCTTCAGGATCTTGGAGCAGATACCGAATTAGCTTAAGTTGCTACTTGCAACAGTTTCACATTTGCCAAAATGCAGAGGAGTGAACGAAAAAAAATATCTAATTTAGATAACGTAATGCATCGTAACACGTGTCTTTACCATAAGAGCTGTAATGAACGTGATGTCCATGTTTTCTGTTCTTCAGCTTAAAAGCAGGCAGGACTGAAACTGTGCGACTATTTTCACAAGCACTGTCACGCATGCACTTCGCCTGTGTAGCTTTCCCTTCATGGCGCCACAGAAAGTTGTCCACGAGTATAGCCCTTATGCTGGGTTTGCAACGTCTACACTACTATTCTCAGCGTTTAGTACCAGACGCAATACATACAAACTGCTCAAATTTCTGACAAGGTAATCAGGCTAGGCTACAGAGCGGGTAAAATAATGATGCATCGTTAATTTTAACTCGATATACCTTTGTCCGAGCGCAGAGTGCTTCATAGTTGGACACCAAGCCGTCAACTTGTCCTGCCATTGACGTCTCTTTGAGCTCCTGGCTCTTGGTCTGCAGCTTGGAGACCACTGCTTGATGTGACATCACATCTTGGGACAGTGCCTGCAAGTGAAGCAACAAAGATGCCTCCATTAGCCATTATCAGAAATCCACATCAACGTATCCACCAGCCTAATCATGTCTACATGTTCCAAAACAAGGACCTCTTGAATGTTCTCCAACTGCCACCTCCTGTCACAACCATGCCAGTCTCACGTAAGTGAATTTCTAAATCTGGTTGCTCGCCATTCTATATTGCACTTGGTGTTTTGCTCCCTGTCAAAATCCATCTCTGATACTGTAACAAACATCCTTTTATCTGTTCTAGGGATCACAAGCATTGACCAGGTCAGCACCTTTCTAGAAATTTCGGTCATAGAATGACTGCCTCAGATCTGTTCTAAAATCCATCTATTTTTTCATTTTACAGTAATCACTCTCATTCACACCACTTGTCCTGCTTCAGCTATGCTACCACACGAACATCTGCTAAGCTGGTGATTGTTCTATTGGGTTGAAATTCGAATCAGTGCAACAAAGGTATCACCATCTGGTGTTTAAACAAAGGGTTTCCCCTTGCTGTACAAAGTGCTGTTAAGGTTGGGAAACTTGCAAGACAAACTTCATTGTCAATGCAAGGGTTTTTGCATTACGAGGCTGCGGTATGGGACACAAAAGTAGGACAAAGGCAGACAGGTTTCATCACACACCACAGACTCAACATACTTGCAAAGTGCGCCCCGTGTGGGCAGCACCATGTTACTACAACCAATGCAAGGTTGCTGGCTCATGGAAAATGTAAACTTCAACGTGCCCAAAAATCTTGAGCTCACCCTGATGTTTTGGAGCTGCAACTGCTTCTCAGACAGATTCGGCTTGAGTTCCACGTCACTTCCAATAAGCGTGTTCATGTCCGCAAGCCACGAGGCAACTCGGCCACAGCTGCGTCAGGTGAGAAAAAAATGAACAAGCATGAACAACTATGTGGGAGTGAACACGGCCCATTTGTGCTGTGCCACTGGCATCAAAGGCGGCACACGAATGTGCGAAGTGAAAGCTGCATTCGAGACAGCACTGTACGTATCCAGAAGAACTTGGAACTTTCTCTAAATAGTCCATCACTGTTGATACACAAGCAGGAGAGATGGATAAAAAAATGAGCCAAGGGAAACGTGCGAATGCAAGCCCACCTGTCCTGGAATCCACTCCAAGCCATGAGAGAGGACTCGAGTCCCTTCACCAGGGCGGTGTGCTTGTCCCAGGCCGAGTCCCAGGCGTCACGCAGGCCCCTGGTCTCTTTGCGCACCAGGTCCCGGCTCTCCACGCTGAGTGAGAGGTACATGGCTTCACCGTTGTCCACCACCGCATTGAGCAGTGCCTGTCCAGCTCCTTTCTGCTTCTGCAGCTCCTGTAAAGTGATTACAGACCAGCCGTAAGAAGTGCTGACGGTAGAATATATGAGCTGACAATAAAACAGCTACAGTCAAATCTTGATGATTCAAAATCGAAGGGGCCCAAAAATTTATTTGCATTAAACGGAGCTCGAATTAAAGGAACGTCATTGAATGGGCGACTTATGTGTAGCACTGCGTTAAGCGGCGAATGTGCACTGAGCCGACACACGAGTGACGAGTTTCGAAAGTGTGGCTTCACGGCAGCACGTGCCGCAGTGCAGTGAAGCCTCACCTTTAGGCAATATATTTTTTTTTTTTGCTGCTGTGAAGCCACCACCTCCACGCAAAATACGCTTATAACTCCCACCCTGATTATACTGTTATATTTGTCAAAATTTTGGTGTATGCTGTGCGCGCCAAAAGGCGGTACTTGCAATGGCCGACGGGAGCAGCAGCCGGCTGACGGCCACAATGTCGGGTCGGGAGCGCCGCCGTGTGGGTTGGCGCACTGTTGAGAGCACGATTGGTGGTGTGGTGTGTTTGAATTAACCGTCACAAAAGCACACATGTTCGAATTACCCGGCGTTTTCACACATTTAAATATACATTGTTTTCACAAGACCATAGCGTCGATTTGAATAAACCGGGAGTTCTAATGAATGAGATTGCACTGTATTTCCATTTTATGTTGTGAAAGTGAAAACACCGTTTGATGGTACTTTTTCAGAAAGTGGTGAAATACCCATGACAAGGTGATCTCATCACAGGCCAAAAAGTGACAATCATCGTGATGAACTGAGGTTATCCTGGCCCCATAAGGGTTAGATGTAGGCAACCCTCTGCCACCTTCTCACTCTCACTGTTGCACTTATCTATCATTTATGTATATCAGAACCAACTGTTGTCGTTACATTCATTGAATAACACTTATGAGCTACAGACCTGCAGCCTCTTCAGGTGAGCCTCCAATGCCTTCTGGTCACCGGGGACGTTCTTGCAGCCGTCCAGACTGGCTTCCATTTGGGACAGCCAGTCACGCAGGTCTTGCTTGGCCTGCTCGAAGGCCTTCTGCGTCTGCTCCAGCTGCTCAAGCTGTGCAAGTGCACCCTGCGACGAACACAAGTTACGTCAGACATGATACACAGAAATTATGTGCACATTAACAAACTTATAATGATGAATGACAGCTGTTACAGAGACTTTCCAGTAGCGTTCACAGTGTCACTGAAGGCCATCGTTGCAGTAGCACCTCGGTAATAATATAGAAGTAAAGAAGGCATGCCTTTGGCCAGTTTCAAACTTGGGACCTGAGGTTCAAAAATTAGAACTCTGGCCAAATGCACTACTGAGACGTTGACAAGGTACAATCGTTAAGAGCAGCCCTGCCTCATGAGATTGTTGAGGTGCATACTACAATGCTATAGGCAGTAACAAGCCAGTGCCAAGATGAAGCCAAGATGAAGCCAAGCGGAGTCAATGGTACAGCGCGAAAGACAGAACGCCAAAGAGGGGGAAATACAAAAGGTGCAGTTGTCCAATGCGTACTGTCTACGAAGCTAGACACCGACGGCTACAAGTTGGGGGCCTTTCAAGCTGCTTTGGTGGCTTTAACCTCCTCCATTTTTATGGAATTAACAATAACAGGAACAAAGAAAGAAATGGCCACCATCCCCCTCACCTGCAGTGTGGCTTCCAAGTTCATCAGCCGGGCTGCCAACTGGGACACTTGGTTGGGCACTTGGGTGTCCGGCACGTGAGCCGTGACACTGGCCACAGTTGACTCCAGCTCCTGCATGCTGGGCTTCTGGCCATGCACTTCTTCCAGCAAGGACTGAAAGTGACGTTTCGTGTCAGTTAAGCCACATCATCGTGCATATATATATATATATATACATTTAGAACACCACAATGCCATACCATGGCAGCACAAGACACCCTACTGCGCAAGCCCTCTGCATTTTGAGGCATGCGCCTTGCTCGTTTTGCCTCCATTACATGTACTGCCCTTCATATTTGTTGTTGTCTGACAGCATCTGCCGAAACAGTGCCCTTTCGTCAGCATGAACGTTTCCGACAACACGAGAAGTGATCGCGGTCCCGTTAGGAGAACTTGCAGGAGCATGGCACAGCATTCAATCTACCAAATGTAGTGATGAATTGGAGTTCGAAATATGCAGTACAGTGCTAAACTTTTGAATGGGATTTCCAAGGGGAAGTTACAACTGTTTGATATTGAGAATAATTCGATAAATCCGAGTTTGATATATCCGGGATCGACTGCTAGTAGGGTACTCCCTTAAGCAAAAGTATGCAGGCCACGGATGCAGGTCGAATTTCTTCTCCGCCAATAAATGCAGCTTGAAATTAAGTACTGCAGTACAGCTGGCACTGGAAACATTCCTGTGCACTCGTCAATTTCAGTTTGTGCATCTGCACTACAAATAAATTGAGCTTTTACTTTGCCGAGCCTGTGGGCCATATACTTTTGCTTATGGGTGTACAGTCAAGCAAAATGTTTATGAGTGTAATGAGTGTAATGCAAACAACATTGTGATGTACGGTTTTACTGGCTACTGTTACAGGCTGCTCGAAAATTCAATGTGTTCTGAGATACCGTGGTCCATAAACTTTTGTGGTGAACTGTACATTGCGTTAACGCCATCACGCCGTACAACTTGCAACAACTCACTCAACAATGCGTGCTACTGGGAAAATTATCTCACCTTCAGGATGGAAATTTGGTCCTTGAGCAAGGGAAGGTCGACTTGACTGGCGGCCTCGCTCTTGGCTCTCGCCTCGGCATCCCGCAGCCAATCCGAGAGGCTCTCGAACAGCGTCTCGAAGTGCTGCCACTGGTCCAGGCTGCGCTTGAGGGCCTCCCTCGTTTCGGTCAGGGTCGAGGTGAACGTGGACCACTCGGTGCAGATGCGGCTGCACTCATCCTGCAGCGAGGGCACGCGCTCGGGCGCGCACGCCTGGCTCAGCAGGTTGACGGCATTGCAGTATTGCTCGCGTCGCTTCTCTCCTTGCTCCAGGGTAGATTCCAGTTCCTGCATATGACGAGCAGGTGATGGTGATCACCACGTGCATGACAAAGAAACTTGCCAGTGACCTGCTATTGAGAGACTGCTCAAATGATATCAAATGAAACCAAATTATGGGGTACAACGTTCTGTGACAACGCAAAAGCTGCGAGGCTTCGGATAACTTTGGTCGCCTGGGGGCCCCCTCAACATGCACCTAAATTCAAGCACACAAATATTATTTTTGCATTCTAGACCTATTAGAATGCGGCCACTACGACCACGGGCCAAATCTGCGACCTCACGCTAACAGGCAGGGCATGTATAATAATAATGCACCCTGTTGCATAGCTCCTGTACAGGACCTACCCCTTATGCTCAGAAAAGTGAGCAGTGTTGCTCCAAATCCCTGAGGTTCCAGAGCAACCTCTCATCCATGAAAGCCCCACTATGTAGCCTGACAACAGGTCTGGTCACGTGTGCCATAGTTTTGAAACCTCTGACAAAGACTGTGATGCTTCTGTAGCACAAAAGAAGAAAATAAATGAGAATTTCCCCATGAGACACATGCCTGCAGCTTCCCACTGTTTAGCTGTGCAGAAGGGTAAATGAAAAGTACTGTATGTTGTGAGCACAGACAGTTGCAGCTGTCTCACTCACAGTTTCATCAGAGAAAAGGAGAAAAGCACAAAAGATAGACAAAAAAGTAAACGAAATTATCCACATGATCCATGTGCCTAAGGGTTTTCAGGGTTCAGCTGTGCAGACGGTTAGATAAGCACGGATACTCAGCAGCTGTCTCACCTGCAACGTGACCAGCCGAGCCTCGAGGCCAAAGCGGTCACCCTGCGTGGCTCCTTCGGCACCTCCACTGCACCACGCCAGTTTGTCGTTGGCCGTGGACAGCCAGTGCTGCAGTTCGGCCAGCGTTCCCTGGTGGTGGCGATCGAGAATGGAGAGCAGTGCTGCTGCAGCCCTCGAAGCCTGGTTCTTGGCTGCTTCGAGCCTGCAGAGAGAACATTCATTCATTCGTTTGCTCGTTTGTTCGTTGATTGATTGATTGATTGATTGATTGATTGATTGATTGATTGATTGATTGATTGATTGATTGATTGATTGTCCCAAAGAAACACTGGGGCTATGACAGGTCATTCATATCTAAAACAGTGCCAAAAAAACACGGACAAGGAAGGACACAGGACATCCTGTGTCCTCCCTTGTCTGTGTTTTTTGGCGCTGTTTTAAATGTGAGTGATCCGTACCAACTAGCTCGCACCCAAACCCTTCTGAGCTATGACAGGTGCTGTAGCACAGGCTTCCGGACTGTTTTGGGCACCCAGCACCCATTGTTGGGCACCCAGCATGCACCTAAGTCTAAGGTACACTAGTGTTGTTGCCTTTTGCCCCTATCGAAACGCAGCTGGCAAAGCTGGAAGTCGAACCCATGACCTCACGCCCAGCAGCAGAATGCCGTGTCCACTGAGCCACCATAGCAGCTGCAGAGAGGAGAGAAACATCCCTTCATGATGCCTAACTTAGAACACCAGAGAATGTGCCGCCGTGCAAGCTCGATCCAAATTCTCTAACAGTAATTAAGGCTTTCACACCTAATGCTCCCCGATACTGGGCTTCCTCCTGGCAGAGTAGTGGTTCCCACCCTTTATGTCATCCCACTAGGTGTGATGACTTGGTGGCTATAGTTGTGCTGCTGAGCATGTGGATGTTTGTTAAACGGCAGGCTGTAGTCGTGGAGGCCACATTCCACTGAGTGCAGTATGTGAAAAATGCCCATTTACTAAAATTTTAGTGCTGATTAAGGTCACCAGTGGTGAGAAATAAGATGAAGACCTTTATTTTGACTATATATATATATATATATATATATTAAACGTAAAAGCAGCTTTTATAGCCATGGTGCCATTTCCTTGTTTCTTTTTTTTTTTCATTGTTTCTCTACTTTGTACTCATGACAGAGATTGGCATGATAATGAAATGGTGGCCCTGGTGATGGCTAATTGCAGGTGGCTTTCGCGTAAGAGAAGTCTCGTGAACACGAGCTCTAATACACGTCAGTGAACCGTCGTTGAATTTATCACAGTGTAGAGCGGTGCACGCACCTGGCTTTCAGCTTGTCCTGTTCCCTCTGAAGGTGGCGCACCTCCAGGTCTGGCTGGTTGCGCACCAGCCTGGCCATCTTCTCCTCAATTCGGGCCAAGCCATCATTTTTGTTCAGAGCTTCTTCCAGTTTCTTCACAAAAGAAAAGAAAGAAAGCAACACGCGAATTTCAGTTAGTAAAAGACATTGGCGCTCACAAGAAGCCATTCATTCATGAATACAAGGCAAAACGCATGAAATAAATTTTAATCTCCGATGAATTGAATGTGGCCAAAACTGCACGCAACCAGCATTTACACCATCTTAGCTCAGTATGAAATGACACCGGTAAGATTGTTGTTGACCCATGATCATGGTACCATGTTTCTCTTTGAAAACATTTGCAACCACGCTGAAAATAGTATACTTAAACCAAGAGACATGATCCCAAAACGAATCAGTTACACAAAGCATGAACTTGTACTTGAGCTTACATTATACAATTGAATCTCGTTATAAAGAAGTCATATTCGCTGCTAAAATAGCTTTGTTAGATCCAATATTCATTATAAGCATACATTTGTTGCACACTGATATTAGTGAGACATATTGAACATTTCCTTCATTATATCCGATAATTTGTTATATTGAGGTTTGACTGTGTAAGCTACATAAGAAAAAACTACATATGGAAAGTACTCTATTGGATGCCTTGACTTTATTTTATTATGGAAAGCACTGCATTTTATGCCTTGACCTTAAGCATGCCATGTGCCATGTATGCTTACCCTTAAACTGTTAATTAAGCTTTCTAGGAATATTTGGACATAGTCCTTCTTTCTTCATCAAACTTCCCCTAAACGGCCTGTTGCTGAGAATTAGTTCATGCTTGTGGTACTTTAGTTCGTGTAAGCTTGTGCACAAACCGCTGACCTTTTGAAAGAAGCCAACACATGGGAACTCAGTGCTATCATTTCTCAAAGCCCAGTTAAACATCCTCTTACCCGGCACTCCTCCAGACGCTGCAATAACACTTCGTCAGAGCCCGTGGTGTTATCGCAGCGTGACAGGGCCTCCTTCTGCTGACGCAGCCAGTCGGAAAACTTGTCCATCTCAGTCTTGACGTCAGCCTCCTGCTCCTCCACCTGGCTCAGCATGGAGCGCAGGCGGTCAGCCAGGTCCTGTGCTTCTTCAAAGCCACACTGGATGGAACTGCGAGCCGAGTCCAGAGCCTGTGGCATGTCCAGCGACTCCAGCTGCTCCTGGAGGTTTGTAAACAGCTGCTGCTGGGTCTCCAGCTCCGTCTGCAACAGAGAGGCATGGCAACATGTGGTGGCATCGCAGTACAGAGAAGAACCAGAATCACTGCCAGGAGAAGTAAGAGTTAAGAATCTAACTCATTAATATTGGTTTAGCTTAAGCCCGGGAAGGCAAGCAGCACTTGAATCACAATGACAGCGGCAAGCATGGTACTAATCGAATCTACTTCTACGAGTTGAGTTCATCCACTACTCATACAAGTCTCATCGTATGTTCAAGATTATCAAAGGCTTCGCATTTAAGAATGTGCAACACCATTTGCGATGCACACACAATCTGACCAGACATGCCTGTTTTGCTGTAAAATTGGTGACAACAATAAAGAAATTGGTTATACTGTTAGGTGCGTCTTGTGCAGAGCGATAACTTGATAAGAGTGATAATTTGGTGATAATGAGCATCAGCAAAAAGTAGAACACCCAATCTGTCCCAGTATTGTCACGGTGTAGTCACAGTGGAGAAGTTTACCAGAAAGCAAATCAACACTCAAATACAATAGTGAATAGCACGGTCATCAAATCTAATCAGACGGCCTAAGTTGGTCCGGTATTAATACAAGTACCACTGCACAACAATGCAGCATTGTAAAGCAACGTATAACACTATTCACATCTCGCATGTGTAATCTGATTAGGCATGGCTGTTATCGCTGTTGATTTGGCAAGAATATTTGCAATGTTTCGGCTACACCAAGTGCACCTTGCATGAGAGCGATAACCTGACAGCAGCAATAATTCAGTGAAAGTGGTCACTGGCATAAAGTCAAACATCGAATGCATGGCAATCTGGTCAGCTTTTCTGTAACTTTCCTGACTGCAGCATGAAACAGATAGATGTACAGAGAAAATGAATGATCACTTGTGGGTTTAACATTTTGAAGCACCATTTGGGCTAAAGGATAAGCTGCAGTAGCAGGCTCCAGGTCAATTTCAACCGCCTGAGATTTTTTCCATGAGCAGCGAAGTGAAATCAATGTACATGAGCATTTCTGCATCCTGTTCTGTAAGAAAGTCTATGCTCTAGTGGGTGTGCAAGCCAGAACAAAGAGGCCCTCAGGGATGTTACCTCGTAGCGGTCCAGCACAGATCGTCCCTGCTCTCCCTGGGCGAGGTGGTCCAGGGCCCCGCGCATGCACTGGCAGATGTCCTCGAGCCAGGCGAGAATTTCCTCGCGGGTCATCTCGGCCTGCTTCCAGACATTGTAGCGACCCTCGAGGTCGCGCAGCATGGACTGCAACATCTGGGCCCCTTTGCGCCAGCGGTCCTCGCGATTCTTGAGCGACTCCTTGAGCTCTTCGCCAGCCGGGGCGAGGCTCTCGATGGCTTCGGTTTTCTCTATGAGCTCCTGCGTCTTCTGCTGGTACGAGTCAAAGGCTGGTTGTTGCTTGCGAACTTCTTCCTGCTGAGCCTGCGGGCAGGTGCGTGCAAAGAAGGAATGCATTCACTTTTTTCTGATACACAGAAACATAACAGGAATACTTGAGGGCAAAGTTGGTTAAGCGTTCAAGGCTTTGGGTAAAGGCAAATCGTAAGAGAAGTGAAATGTTGAACTGCAGCAGAAGGCATTATGGCTCAGACTTCATAGTTGCTAGTGGAAGCCAGGGGCAGTATTCTTGATCAACAAATTTTGCAAATATACTTTGTGTAGAGTCTTGGACTCCTGGACTCGACTTCTATTTATACAAAATGCTTTAGCACTTCTGTTCCGCCTTCTAAAGACAATGCTTATGCGACAAGCTGTGACTGCACAAAGCATGACTGAATTTGAATCATAGCACCATGGCTGAATTTGCCTATTTATAGTATTTATACTGTTACACAATAAAGCCCTTGAAAAATGTATCACAGAATTTAGGAAAAATACGTACAGCTGTGAAAATCTGTACAATAGCACAGTGACTGGCTGCTTTTGAGAACCATATTGAGGCTTCCAAACATACAAGCTGTTACAAGAGTTGCAATATTTTTTGTATACTACATAAGGTGTTTTGTGCAGCTAAGCAAGAGAAGGTCAATGAACCACATAAAACTGCCAATAAGCAAGACAAGTTACAATAATGTCACTGACAAAAATTTCCTCTAAAAAGAAAAGAAAAACCTCAAGAACAGAGCCATACCGAAGTTCCTGCCCAGTGCAGAGTTAGATCCATACATGTTTCTTTTTTAATTTTTTATTTATTTCTTAAATTTTTTTTTTGCTGTGCCTAAGGCAGCCATCCTAGAAAAGAAAAGTCTGTACATTCACGACCAACCTCTGTTTTACCCAGATTACATTCAACTAGCCAGGGCTCTTCAACAATCTCATCAAGATAAGCTAAATTAAAATTAAATTATGGGGTTTTACGTGCCAAAACCACTTTCTGATTATGAGGCACGCCGTAGTGGAGGACTCCGGAAATTTTGACCACCTGGGGTTCTTTAACGTGCACCTAAATCTAAGTACACGGGTGTCTTCGCATTTCGCCCCCATCGAAATGCGGCCGCCGTGGCCGGGATTCGATCCCGCGACCTCGTACTCAGCAGCCTAACACCATAGCCACTGAGCAACCACGGCGGGTATCAAGATAAGCTAGTCACGTGTACATTCATAAAACTTTAAAAGATAAGTGAAGCAGACGTAAGCAGCATTAATACATGGAAATTTGTTCCTAGCAAAGAAGTCCCCCTCCCCCTCCAATTCACAGGCAACTGGCGTGTAAACCCAGATTATCTATAACTAGCCAAGGCTGATCACCAAAAGTATAAAGGACATTGCAACTTTTCAGAAGCAGTGTACTCACTCCAACTTTTTCTGCATTCTCAGTGAGAGATTTCCCGTCTTCAGCCGGAGAAGCCTGCACCTCTTCGAGGGTTTTCTCCACTTTGTCCATTGTGTCGTCGAGCTTGTTCTGCAAGTTCAGTTAAGTGGTTACCAGTGTTGTAAATTATGTTACTAAGAGTAAGAAACCAAAGTAAAAATTATGCACATCCCACATACTACAAGAATCGGTGTACAGGTGTGTGTACCGAGTAGCATGAAATGTAACGGTTGAAGTTTAATGCCTCGACACCCATTGCAAAGACATCATCAATTGCATGTCCCAATCAAGATGTTGGTAAATGTTCTTTGGAATTAGACTGACTTAAACAAACAACATTTCTGATGCTAAACCAGTGCTACTATCCAAACGCTTCCTCTCTAAACTTCTCCACATTGACACCACAGCTGTTCTTTGTGCAAATGTGCTACGGCATAGGTTTTTCTCTTTCTCTGTGTCATTTTCCGCACCACAACACAAGTGTCATTTTCCATGCCGCTCCAACGCGAGTGCCACAGCTACGCGGAATCCATCGCTGCATCCATCAGGCAAGCCACCGATGCCAAACACGGAGAAACAGGAAAAGGATCTAGGTTCAAATGCCACACCAGAGTGACTCTAATAGCATCATCGGGATTGGCCTGCCCATGCCTTTGTACTGTCTCCACAGTCAGTGCGAGGGCATACATCGTGCACGGGTACTAGGGTTGGCACTGCCTCCGGGATTGACCCAGTTTACTCGGTGAAAGCAAACAAAGCTTTGTCTTAAGAGACTAGGGTAGAAATGAAGAAGGCGAGAAGAGGTGGTGTCCTTTCCATGTCTTTCCTTTTCTTTCTTTCTTTTTTTTACGCTGGTTTCTTATCTTTAGTAACATGCACAGTATGCACAGTCTTGGAAGGATACATTACTAAAAGAAATTCCCACCTCCAGCTGTCGACATTCCTTCCACAAGCTCTGGGTGGATCCCAAGAGCTTGAGCGTCCTGGTCACTTCAGAGGACAGGTTCTCCCAGTCGGAGGCCAGGGAGCCCAGTGGTTCCTGGACCTTGGGGAAGCACGACGCATCCGCTTCGATGAGCGAACGACCCAACTGCTGGGTGGACTCCTGAGCGTTCTGCTGCTCCTTAAGCTTCTTCTGGAGTTGCTGTTGAAAGGAGCACGCGTTACCAGACACTGAAGTCTTCACAATCATGTGAACACATTAAGGCAATTGATTGATTGATTGATTGATTGATTGATTGATTGATTGATTGATTGATTGATTGATTGATTGATTGATTGATTGATTGATTGATTGATTGATTGATTGATTGATTTTTTACATCTCAAAGCTGCACAGTGGGCTACGAAGAATGCTGTAGCAAAGGACACCAGAATAATTTTGTCCATTTAGCGTTCTTAAGCAATTGATTCATTCAGGGGGATAGCATGCTATGGTGCAGGGTTCCAGAATATTAAAGACCATCTGGTTTGTTTTTTAACGTCTAATGATTTTTACTCTGAAAGCAAACAAGGATTTTTGCATATTTCTTCACAGAAATGTGACCGCAGCGTGCGGTAGTTGAACGCCTGATCTCGCGCTCCCCAAGAGAATGACACAGATGCTGTGTCACTCCCCCCCCCCGCTGTGGTGGTACTTTAACATTCCCGTAAATTCCTACGCATTCACCAATGTTCCATAAGTGCACGCCGATCATCAGCCTAAAAGAAAGATCTGAGCATGTAACACATCATACTTCTTGAAATCATTTTTGCCACATACATCAAAGCAGTGGAATGAACTTCCCGTTAAAACTGCAGCCTTCAATAATATTGAAAATTTTCGTAAATCATTAGCTAATATTGTACAAATAATAAATCTTCATACAAGATGATGCTCACTGCTGTTGAAGACATTTGCCTTATGTTTTGCCACAATGCTGCATTTAACAAACTTTCAACTAACATTACATAATCAGCAATTATTAAGTGTAGTCTAGTATTTCTTTCTTTCTTTTTTTTCGTGTTTTTCTAATGCTAGAATTGTGAATTAAAAGGGAAAGGGGAAAAAAGGTGCAGTGGCATTATCGCAAACTTTTTGGTGCACAGAAATAACTCACTTCCACTTCATTGACCATGGCAGCGAGGGCTTCGGGCGTGGCCGACTTGGGCTGCAGGCGGTGCAGCGTCTCAGTCGTGGTGGTCACAAACTGCTTGCTGTCCACCAGCTTTTTGTTGAAGTTGTCCCACTTGTTCTCCAGTTGAGTGACCTCTTCTTGCTTCTTCTGCAGCACTTTCCCCACCTAGGCAGCCAAAATGCAGTGGTTTGTCGCTGATCTAACACAGCAGCATGAATCATGAACCTCAGGCAGGTTCCACATGAGCGAAACGACGGTGCTACCTCTGACTGAAAACAGTAAAACACGACAAGCTTCATTTTCACTGCAGAGTAATCAATATTTTTTCATATATATATATATATTTTGTTTTGTACAGCAATATTGCAGACAACATCTACTTCTGATTCGATCTGGATGAAACAGGCACGTAAAGGGTCAGAGGCCTTTGTCAGGCATTTTAAGCCTTTAGCCTCTGCCCCTATAGCAGGCTCTGTATTTGGTCTGTTAAAAATAAAGCATTTATTCATATCATTCATGTAGTGTGCCCAAATGCAGTATTCAACTGCATAAACCACAACGTGACACCTCTGCGCAAGATTTGAGCACAAACTGAGCCCGTGGTTTGCTTTTTTGGTTTGCAAAGAAATATGTATCATTGTGGACAAATTAAATGCAAAGAAGTTAATGCTAACTAGAATGCATTCTTTCATTTCCACTTTCACCACTGGCTGTAATGCTGGCATCATTTCAGCTTGTGTATGCTTATAGATTGAGGCCTACAAAAAACTCTGGTGCCAAAATAAGTCGTGGTGCAAGCTCGTGCTCTCAAGTTATTACTTGTAGCAGGTATCCTACTTTACAAATTCCCGCATGTGTTTATTTCATTTGTCCACGTTAGTATAGTGTTACGTAGACATGATGTATTAACAAAGAGAAAGCGTTGACCAAAACGTAAGAGAACCCAGCCAGCCCATGTTATTTTTTTCATCTTCTTTGGAGATGTGGTCATTCTCTCTCACTCAACAATCACATGACTCACAGGGAAAGAAGTTTTGTCTCGGTACGTCAAATGGGGCCATCAGGAAGGGCGTCATAAGGCTTAAGCCATGCTACATGAATGACGTCAGGTACTACTAGAGTGGGTGATGACGTGGAGTTTACGTGGACCAGCCCATGGGTGACATTAGTCATTTAAACATGGAAGCGCCCTTGTTAGCCATTACTCACATATCATTACTGGCAGCAACCGAACATGTCCACAGCCAAGAAGCCGTGAAATGAACCTTACCTTGTCCAGGTGGCCCTGCAACTTGTCGGTTTGTCCACGCAGGCTTGTTACATTGTTGGTGCTGCTGTCCCTGAATGTTACTTGCACCTGCGTGGCCAACTTGTCAGTCCTGGTGGCCTCGGGAACTTTCTTCTTCAGCTGCTCATTCAGGTTGCGCAGCTCCTTGGCCGTCTCCTCGAGGTTATCCACCTTGGCACGCTGGGACTCCACGTTTTGCTGCACCAGCCGCACCTGCACACATTTGGCAAACAAGGACGATGTTCTTGGATAAGTGACAGGTACGTGTGGAAGTATTATGCACTCATACCATTCACATCTTAACATCTTTTGCAGTCGTACTCCTCCAAACTACTCTGTCACACGTTGAGAAAGTAATCAAACAGGAGCTTAAGATGTGCAGGATTGATAGTAAGAGATAAGCTAGCATTACTATATTATCTCATTATAGTAGTTGTTAACACACAAAGTCAGCAGTTGTAAATTATTGCAATGTGACGCAGACCAGCATGAAGAAGGTGTAAACTTGTAAATAAGCACACACGTGAGGCTATCAAAGTCTGTATTCATTCTGTTTCGTGCTATAAATTTTTTCCAAATTAAAGAATCTTCCTATCTCCTCTCATGCAGCCATAATGACAGAACTGTCCTTTACACTTTAACACTTGTCGCTGGTCTTCAAGTCTAAAGGCAGTAATAAATTGTGCACCATAAACAATGGTCACAATCATGGTCTTAAAAAGCATTAAGTTCAGCAAGCACCCAGAACATGACCACGATTAAGGAATCCAATATTTTGAAAAGGCGACCCACTGATGTGAATGCCTAACACTCTGAACAACATAAAAACTGTTACTGAACTACCTTAAACATGCGAACAGGAATGATAGCCCTAACCGTTTGACACTATCAGCAAATGTCAGAAAATGGTAGCGTACCTGCTCTATAAAATCTTTCTGCCATGACTGGAACCTGACGGCATCCTGCAGGAGTTCCTCTCGCTTCTCCAGAAGCTTGCACAGTTCCTCAAGCGTTGACCTTAGGCTCTCCAGGCTCTTGAGGAGCTGTTCAGAAGGCTCCGGTGCGAGAGTCTCGGAGAGCTCGGACAGTGTCTGCCCGAGCATCTCAATTTCAGTCTTCTTGCTCGTTAGCTCCTCTTTCATTATCTAAAAAGACAAGTGTACATTTAACAATCATCTAGGCACAAGAAAATAGAAAAAAGAAAGTCGTGAATGTAGTTACAAAAAGCAAAAACAAACTGCAGCTACCAAAAAGCAGATTGAACAGATTACAATAGTGTGAAAAAATGGTAAAATTGATGGTGACAAATGGAAAAAATATCTTTAAAATATCATATAAGATCATATCTCAGTGAGTCATTGACACATGTTAAGGGGCTACTGACACATGTCATAGAAACTCCACCACATGCCTCTCACACGTAAAAGGATGACACTTAACTAGCTTGATAGGCTGGAAAATGCTTACAAGATAATTTAATCTGATATTGAAATTGGTCTCGAAATGTCAGACCCAACATCATCGACATTACTGGTGCCTCCATTCAATGCAAAAAGATTACAAGTAAAATAAATGTCATGCCAGTGCTCCTTTAAGAAGATTCGGGAGATTTAGATTTCGCGTATGCAATGTGCCTCACTTGGCTTGCATTATTTTTTTATTTCTGGCATTTTTTGTATACCTTCTTGTGCTCTTTTGTAAGCTCAACAGTTTGCGTCCCTAACTTTGTGGTCACAAAATTAAAAACTCCCTAATGCTGCCCAAACATAGCCTAAAAGCAATAAATAAAAGTTGAAGCGCAAGTTACAGATGGTCTAGAAAGAGTGATACAAGCATTGTGTTCCTGCACTCCTTGCTTAGGCTGACACATAGCAACAGGCTTGCTCAAATATGGCTGCCAGTTGCCACATGTAGACAAAACATTAAACTGCACATGGCAAATGTATCATTTAACAGCTTGATGAACTTTCATTCAATAAAGTTGTCAGTGAGTGCTTATAATGAATGTTCAGCCTGAGAGCTTTACATATATCTTATGAAGCAGGTTTGACTAATTTCAATACAGTTCAACCTCATTATAACAAAGCTTTAGCTGACACGAAAATGCCTTTGCTATATCAGATATTCGTTATAAGCCTCTAATTATTGCACAATGATGTCAGGGAGAAATGTTTTAGCTTTAATTCATTATATTTAATAGTTAATTATATCCAAATAAGTTATATTGAGGTTCAACTGTGTATGATTTCATCCTGTCATATATAGTAGGACTCATGTCGCAGTATTGCTGATCTTTTTTTTTTTTTTTTTTGCTTTTGCTTTTGCTATGCAGCGGACCTATCACCAGCATAACAGTTTCATCTGCCAGCTGCAATAGAGCTGTGACTGTTCTCTGAAGCTTCAATTGTTCTGCTATACCATGGGAATGATCGCTAGTATACATGGATTTATGTCATCTTCGTACTTGCGTATTCAGATGTTTTTGTGGCTTTATTTATTATGCTTTATCTGCTTTTATCAACCTAAATTTCCGAGCAATCATATTTTTGTACATGCCAAAGGCAATCAGGCTCTGCATACACGAATAATCATAGCGAATTATTGCACTTATAATGCAACACGTTGAACACAATCAACTTGCAAAACCACAGAGTCGTTTGACAGAAGGATGAAGTTTAGGCAAATCCACGTAGTACTACCCGCCATTCCCATAATCGCCAAACCGTTATGCTTGAAGCTCTCATAGGCAACTATCGCCAGAGCTCTCTCTAGCGGTTGTTGTGGGAACCTCTATGGTAGCAACCAACAATGCAGTGTTTTTGCAGCAGCTGTCATTGTCATAGTGTAGGCAGCAAAGTCAACCGGAAAAGTGTTCCGAGACTGTTTAGGGGCCCTCCAATCAGCCCTTTCGCTTTCGATCCGAACAAAGCTGAAGCCCCGTGCCCTCACCTGCACTTTGCGTAGCTGCCCTTCCAGCTGGCCCATGTTGATATCGCTGGCCTCCTCAGCCTCCTGCCTCAGCTGGTTGAGCACCGCGTGGCATAGCTCCACACGTCGCATTAGCTCCTCCCGCTCTGACAGTTGAGAAGTCAGCTGACTCACCAGTTGGCGCACTGTGGTCGCCAGGTCGTTGGCACGCTTCCGCAGCTCAGAAACCTGCGTGCGGAGCAGCAGGTGGTGGGGAAGGCATTGTGACGAGCTAGTTTGTGGGACATCAGAGAAAATTGCTGGCACTAGTTTACAACAGGGAAAGGTGAGGAATAATGAAAATTAGTGTAAGCAATTCTTGCTGCAACATTTGTCATTGCACACGTGAATGTGTGCACATTAGTGATGCAAAAATATAGGTAAATTGACTATCAATACTATCAATGTTATTTTAACTATGAAAAAGTGTAAAAAATGAGGCTGATCCCTCTTTCATTGGAATTGGTTGAACACGAAAGTGAAACGTGTCTTCAGAGAAGCTGTTACATGTTTATTATACGTGATGAATTAAGTTGTAAATTCACGTAGTACAAACGTCAGCGACACCCTACCACTGCACAGGGATCCTCGATGACTGCCCCACAAGTGAAAGTTGCTGAACGCCTCGCAACCAGGAAACATCCCCTGGAGACACTGAACTGCGCGTGCAAATTCACTATGCAAATTCAATTCAGAGCACTATGCAAATTCACCATAAACCACGGGTGTTTGCAAACCGTACATGCTAAATCGAACAGGTTGTTAGTAAATCACTTCGTGAACTCGCAGTCCACTGCTGTGAAAGGTTCACAATTTGCGGTTCGGTGACCGTATTGCAGGTTTGCTTGGCGTGTAGCGTTCTGCTGGTGAGCAGTGTCCTGCTCCCGAGTCGCTTCAACGAAGGTACAAGCATTTTAGTCCGGCTCGATAGTGTCTTGGGCAGCCAGTTGAGTTGCAATGCGCTCGGCTTCAGGAACGCGAGTGGTAGAGTTCACGGAGTGTGCCACGAACGCGCGAGGGTGTTCTGCTTCACGCTGGTGCATCTCTCACCGGACTAAAGCAAGATTCACCCCTCGACATCGTTGCCTTTCTGCACCACTAAGCGCAGCAGTTTTCTTAGTTGGCGCCATCGCAAACGAAGCAGTAGGCGGCATGTAAGCACTATTGATGCATGTTGAAGCTGCACTCCATAGCTGACGAGGCGTCATGGCCTAATCTGATGCGAAAGACAAGCCATGTGTAGAAATTGGGTCATCTCCTCAGCAGAAGGCCTACACTGCCTACACCATGCTACACCGCATTGGAGCCTCCGCTGCGCTGACGCTACCGAAGCGCTCCTTGTTGGCGTTGGTTAGTTTCATGCTGCAGTACTTTGCCTAACCGCTCCTAGATGGCGGCACCATCCCTGTCAAGAGACCATATATAACATGTTCGTGCCGATGTCACATCCGTTACAGGAAGTTGGTGGTACTTAGGGTACCGTGAATGCATTGAATACAAATCATCTCCCGTCGAAAATGTATATTTTCGGCCTGCCCCAGGAAGATATTAAAGTGACAACAATAGCTCAGAATTGAATTATTACAGTACTTGCCCGATTCTAATGCAACTCTTTTTCTTTTGCAGGAATATTCACCCGTAAATTGCTTGGATGGTGCAAACCAATACAAAACCAAAACGATATTTGCAACAGTTTATCGTGAGAGCCAGCCCAGCCAGTGTCATCACCCCTGTCATCGTGCCTCACGTAACGGATGAACAGAGGGACGGACATAGGGATGGACGGACGAACATATTTCCTCGTTGGGTAGGCACAGATATTCATTTAAAAGTTCTCGTATAGCATGACGATGATGACGCACTGCTCCGAATCTGATTACAAAAGCACATTTAAACGAAAAACTATTTCACATATTCAGCTAGCAGCAAGAAGTTGCGTCACCTGTTCTTGGCATTCCAGAAAATCGCATGCGTTGCAGGACAAACTAACAGAGTCGTTGGTCTACGCACAGGGCACCATCCCGTTTGCTACTGTTGTGGAGTCATTTGATAAATGCAGAATATAATGCCCTGTGGACCCTATGGAAGACGAAATGCTGTGGTCAAATAGACTATATGCTGCCAAAGAATCAGTAATGTGCTTAATGTTTTTTTCTGCCTTTTGTTTAACTCGACCCGCCTGTTTTCAGCCTGCCTGTTAATTCGACTGATTTCATCAGTCTCGTCAGGGTCAAATTAATGGAAGTCAACTGTACTGAATAAACAAGCGTAATAGAAATCTCTCGCCTCAGAGGAAAAAGCTTGCTCCAGGTTGATCAGTAGAATTGAGTTTAGGTGAATTAGACATATAGCAGGATGTGCTTGTTCTTGAAAGATGCTACAAAGGTAACGAAATATCTTTGAGCTCACCTGAGCATGCAGGGCTGACAATGCAGTGTGGGACAAACCAGGCCCAAGCTGTTCAATGCTGCTCTGCAATTCACTCAGGGTTTGCTGTTTGCGGGTCACTTCGTTGGCAAGGTTCTGTGAAAAAATAAAACAAAAATAAACACATGTAAGGCCTTTGTTCTTTTGAAGCAACACTGAAGGAAAAGACTTAAGCTATGTTTGCAGATTTTTCCCACAGTGGAAAAATATTACCATGTAATGGCCATACTTTCATAACATGTGCAGCAGAATCTTTGAATGAAAAACTGATAATATAAACATATCCAGAGACTTATCTGCATAAGAACCACACCCCCAACATAAAAAGATGAAAGAACAATTTTTCTGTAACACGGTAACAAACTTGCCCAGTGAAGCAGTAGTCATTATGCTGATATCACCATGTTTCATAGTTGTCAGTGTTATCCATGCCAACTCACACCAATATGTGCGTACTAGTCTACATGGTGTAAGAAAAGCAAGTTCCTTTTCTTGAAGGAACCTTTAACCAAAAAAACTTTTTAGCTTTCGTATGTGCGATGAGTGTATCCCAACCTTTCAAGCACCTCTTGAAAAGAATGCTGAAGTTATTATGTGAGTCTACGTGATACTCAAAAACAAAAGAAATCACACAGTGGCAAAGCCAAACTGGCTTCTTTAAGTTTAACCACGGTGTTAGTTCTGTGATGTACAGGGTGTGCCAATGTGAAAGAGAACACGAGATTTCCATATAAAGGCACACATTTTTCTTGTTTATGCACTAAAGAAAACAAAAAAGTTCCATCCAGGGGATTCGTCACGTGAACTGCACAGTGATTAGCATTCAGGGAAGCTTGAGACAGGTATCACTGTATGAAGACGGACAAAGTGTTCCTTTCTGTAGAGACAAAGTGGAGAGCCAGGTGCATGTCCCCTTCTGTGTCAGCAGGCATAGTGCATAGTCGTTGACGCCAGGCACAGACCCGAAACAATACAAATGAAGTGGCTCATCACACCACAACTCACCCTGAGCGACTCCTTCTGCTTCTCCATTTCAGGGGGTGTGGTCCCTTTCAGCGGTTCTTCCATCTGCCGCTCTTTCTCGGTCACCCAGGTGACGACTTCTTCTACTCGCGTCACGATGACTTTCCACTTCTCGCCCGTGTTGCCGAGCGATTCCAGCCAAGCCTAAAGCAAGATAAAAGAAAGTCAGCAGATTTCAGCGTTTCCTTCGGCTTTGAATTCGTTTACTGCGACAGCAGCAGTTTCTTGCAACCGAACCACTATGTTCTCGAGAACAACTTCCTCTTTGCAAAGCTCACAGTATGTTTTCATCTACTACTGCATTGCCCATTGTGGCCTCCAAAATATGTATGTAGATGCCACTACTCTCTGAGCTTGTATGTGGCACAAAACCTTGCCTGGAATACAAAGTGCCTAAGCTGTACGATAGCGCAGCAGTTAGTGCACCTAGCTCTCGAGTGCACATTGCTGCAAGGCTATAAGTTTGAATCACAGCTGCGCTGGTGTGCAAAGTTTTGTTCTTAGATAAGGAAGTGGCTTGACGACAATGAACAATGATGATGATGGCCATGGTCATCCCTTAACAGAAAGGATGAATAGAGAGACACAGGAAACTAAGCTTGAAGCTTTCAATAACTGTCTCAGTAAAAGCTGTTGACATGTTAACAGTGGGACACAAAATACGCTAAGTGAGGCCGTCCAAAACTTAGATGCCATGAGAAAGTCAGGTTTAAGCGATATGAAATCTTAAATAAATACCGTCGACTCTCGTTACAACGGACCCTGATAATCCGACAAAACATGTCTGTTTTATCTGAAGTCCGTAATATCTGAGACGCCTCACTTCTGAAATTTTCGTCGCGATGTCTAACAACTTTATTGCAAAGAGTGAGAACGAACATCCAAAGTAAAAAAAAAAAAAGGAAGTCGCAGTTTCGCCCGAATGGCGAAGCATCGGTTACGATAACAAATTAAGCAAGATAAGCGCGGCAGCAGCAGCAAGCGAATTGAGTTTCTCGCTTCAACGTGAACTAAACGTCAAAAGCACAGCACATACAAACTTACCGGCACTGGGTGCACTCACATCGCAGATCGCTTTCAAGATACGGTGCCCGCCCGGCCACGCCGTTAACAGCAGTCCCCGGAGTAGAACCTTCCCCCTCTTTCTCTCGCCTCCCTCCCGTGTCTCACGCGCGAAAGACGGCACACTTCCACCCCACTTTCCTCCCTCCCTCGTGTGCAAGATCATCTACAATCACCAGCTGACCCTCGCAAGTCAGTTGCCAGCCCTTGTCGACACGGCAAAAGTCCGTTTTATACGCCCGATAAATTGCCACTAATTTCATCTGCTGTAGCCGATAGTCTGCTGTAGCACGGTCTGTTCAAAGCAAACTTTTTTGCATTAATAAAATAGGCAGTACAAACTAAGCCTGAAATATGGTCCGTTATATCCGAAAGTCTGTTGTACGTGGGTCCATTGTAACGAGTATAGACTGTACTATCATGTACAGTTTTCTTTCACTGCTCTTCGTACTAAAAGATAGCAACATATCGGCCAATGTTGCATACTGGCATAACAACAGTATATGATTCGTAACGTGCTAATAACTTGCATACAGCGCACTTTTACTTGCAGATATGAGGGAGGGGGGCATTCAATAAGTGTCCACCTAGAGGACTGTCCATTTCGGCTGCCACTGATTTGCTGGAACTGAACCAGCAAGAAGGAATCTGGCTGTAAGCACCTGTTTCCTTCTCGCTGGTATCCCAGCCCTGCCAACCAGCGCTTCAGCAGCAGCCTAAGTGGATATATTCACTAGGTGGACATTCACAGTCCCCCAGTTGACTACCAGTGTATGCGTATGAACACAGACAGATGGATTCACAGTTAGAAAATTTCATGTATCTCACCCGCAACGTCTATGCAACAGCATACGTGTGCATCAAAGTGCATCAAAGCCATAACAGCAAAAAAAAATGTAATAAATCAAAAGGAAAAAAAAAAGGAGAGATCTGACTACTTGCACGGACAGTGCTGTTGGAAATAGTACAAGAATTTTCTTTCTCTGGCGACTGCTGATATACACAGACAGAAGGTGTCACGGTTACAAAATTTCATGCATCTCACCTCCAAGATGTTCTTGATTTGTTTCCAGCGCTCCATGATTTCAGCCAACGTGCGCTGCAGGTCTGGTTCATCTGATCCCGCCTCGGCGGCCAGTTCATAGAGGGCATCGATCTTCTTTTTTGTGACTTCGTAAAGTTTCTGGAGGAAGGCAACGGAGTAGAGGATGCCTCGTACACAATGCACAATGCTTACGCAAGGTTTATGCAGGCTCCAACACGGCTGAATAGCACGACATCCCAACAGCTGCCATATGAATAACGGCCGCTGAGAAATCCCAGCTACTGCAGATCACAAATTTGTTTTTGTTGTTAGCACCACAAATGAACAACTACTACCTGTCAGAATTCGTGGCTGCACACGAAAGGAGCAAGAGAACCGTTAGGCGGCTGCATAATTTAGCCGGTCCTATGTTACGTGCACCAAATAATCATGTCATTTTTTCAGTTCTCCGAGTTCTATGCTACTCCGGTGATTCTTCTGAATCCTGTCAGTTGCTTCAAACAACGGCAACAAGAAGTGGAGATGCATAGGGCATAACTCGTCACATACAAGTTGTCGTTATCACAATCATTGTTAGGAAATTAACCTCACTGCAAGGCAAAGGCTGCCAACATCCCCTCTCTAGGGTAATTGTCGCCTACCTTAACATTAATTTCGTAATCCTGTTGATCCATCCAGTACTCTACTGCCCTTGAGACATACGGCCCTGCTATTTTCATTAACTTTATTAGTTTCGTAGACCACTGTTGGGACACTGCACGCATCACACTTCCTGCTCAAGTGTACTTTTTCCTCGTATTTTCAACAAGAAATTTGCCCTTGTTCTCTTATTTCTAGTGCTGTCTACATTTAATGTCTTTCCTCTCATTTCTCTTTCCATCCCATTCACTGTGCTATTTTCTGACTGTTTCCACCCTTTTCTGTTAGCTGCATAGTTTCAGCCACTTACATATGCACTGGCAACTCCTGCATAAAGTATAAAAACGCAGCAGAGCAAGAACCACTCTACTTCTGATCTACCGCCAACTACTGCGCTTGTGATGGCCGTCGCTGCCTCAGTAGTCTTTTTCTTTGCAGGTTCAATGTTTGCATAATGAGGTGTCTTTTTCAATATTGATTAAGTTAACTTTGCCATCACCTGATCCGCCCCCATGTGATAATGTACACAGAGAAGAGACAGAATAGATGAGAGAAAAATATGTGCACGTCTCTCACCCGGAGTTGCTCCTGCTTGGCGGCGAGCTGCTCGAGTGAGTCCGGCGTGGGCAGGCCCTGGTCCAGGTTGGCCTCCGTGTCCTCGAGCTCCTTGCGCTCATGGATGGTGCGCTCACGGAGCACCTCGATGCGGATCTGCCGGTCGCTGAGCTCCTGCTTCATCTCCTTGCCCTCCTGGTCGAGCTCCTTGAGTTGCGAATGCAGCGACGTGGCCATCTGGGCCAGCTCCGGCCGCTGACCCTGCAGCTCCTGCGTCTCCTTCTCCAGCTGCTCCAGGACCTCACGCTTGGCCTCAATCTCCTTGCTCAGGTCCTGAGCGAGAAGATGCATTTTCAAAGCATTACAGTTTAATCTCATTGTAGTGAAGTCGCATCTGACACGAAAATACATTTGTTACACATGATATTCATTATAAGGATACATTTCTTACACACCAATAACGTTGGGAAACAGTTTAGATTTACTTTGTTATAGTATCTGCTAATTCGTTATATCTCTGTTTGTTATATCGAGGTTTAGTTCCAGTGCATTATGGATATACGAACAGCACAAAAACAGTTTTTCATACGCGATCAAAATGCATGAATATGGTATATATCTGTGTTCTTTCCAGAATAAATTATTTTCTAGGAGTTAGTGCTGCGTTCGTGTGTTTCGTCATCTTCACCCATATTTTAGTTAATATATCCACAAAACACTGCATAATTTTTCAGCACAAGGACAATGTGCTGAAGAGTCCCGCACTTTTGATTCTCAAAAATTCAGGGACTTTGCAGAGCTTCGATGTCCAATTCTGCATCTCATTTCTAAGCGGAAACAAGCTTACTCTCATGTTCCACTGACAAAGATTACATTTCCGTTGCTGCACAAAGCCTGTTCTGCCTGTTCTTCCAAGAAGTAAGGGGTGGCATAAACAGAAAAGAACATTCACATGTAAGCTGGTGGTGTTAATCCGGTGATCCTAGCTTACCCAGAACGCTATTACTGTCTCAAAAGCACAGCAGCAGGCCGCACGAAACCAGAACAAAACCGACGCACCTGGACTTCCTCCAGCTGCTCGGGTACCGGTCCATCAGTGGCCGCTGTCAGCTTGTCCTGAGCCGTGTCCAGCCACTGGCTGAGGCGGGACAGGCGGTCGGACAGGTCGGTGCCCTTGGTGGCTGCCGTCTCCAGCCGATGTACTGTCTCGTGCACTGTGGTCAGGATGGTAGTTGTCTTGCGCTCCGTCTTGTCCAGCTCGGCACGCAGCAGGGTCTCCCTCTGGGGGCCCAGCTGTGCAGACAGCTCGTCGGCCAGAGCTCGCAGCCGGGAAAGCATGCTGTCCATCGACTCCTGCAGTTTCTTGGCGGCTTCCTGCAGCAGTGCCAGCATGCCCGTGTGTGAGGAAGCTTGTATCAATAAAAGGCTGTGGCAACATGATATGATAAAGATACGGTGATGCTTTCATGAGGACATACGTGACACTTTCGCGATGACATACATGACACTTTCATGATAGCTTACATGATGATTTTGTGATACCCTACATGATGCTTTTGTGATGACATGCATGATGGTTTCATGATGATATACATGACACTTCTGTGATGGCATACGCAATGGCTTCATTATGACAAACATGATGCATTGGTGATAACGTACCTGATGCTTTTGTGTTGGCATACATGTTGGTATTGTAATGAATACTACATGATGCTTCTGCGATGATGTGTGGAATGCTTTCATAATGACATACATGATGATTTCATGACGACATATGCATTGCTTTTGTGATGACCTGATGACATAACACTTTAATCATGATGCATCAACAGTCCCAAATCACAACCTTGAAAGATTAAACTTTTGCATGAGTACAATGACAGTGTTTTGCAATTTCCTGTCTGAGTTCACCTCACTTTAAATTCTAAACTGTATTGCAATTACGAGTGAATAATTATTATATTTTTGAATAAAATTGGCTCAATCACCATGAACTTGGAATATAAAAAAGAGGTAAGTCTAGACTTCTGGTGGTATTCTGTAAGTGGGCTTCCCCACACAGCTAGGAGTCAAAGTGGTCCAACAGTGGCACAATTGTCGAGGGGGCTGACATTTTTGTCGGGCTGAGCCACTTATGGCGGAGTCACATGATAAACTGCGCCACTTTCATCTTTGTGAGCCTTTGGTTGCAGTGTCCACACATAGAATCAGGCTATTTTAGGTATAAAAGTTTAACATACCTTTCTTCGTCCTTGAAATCTCAAAAAGCTGGCTTACGCCTTACATTTACATAAATGCACTAAATACAACACCGTCATTCATCTAAGATTTAAGATGCTTCACATAAAGCGCTAAAGACTGACGATATTGTAAAGCACCTCTAATGAGAGGACTGCATAGATAATGCGTAATCAACTTATGTTGCACATGTCATTCTGAGAGTAACTATGCACAGCAAATTAGCTCCTTGAGCTTCACCTGCATGCCCAAAATAATTTCATAACATTGTCATTAAGCATGACATGACTAACATGTCCAATCTTCTTTCCAACAGTATTTTTTTTTTTTCCCGACTGACCTGCTTCTCCTTGATGCACTGTTCCAGCTTCTTCTGCTCCATGTCAGCCAGGAGTCCGATGTTGACTAGCTCCTGCTCGGCCTGAGCCAGAAGCCGCAGAATGTCTTGCCGAAGCTTCTCAAACTCCTGCCAACGCTGGCTGTCCTTCTGCATGTCGCAAATCAATTTCGCTGTCAAACAACTTTTTTTTTTTTTTTATCTTGATCCCGATTCAGTAAGAGAGTAAGCACAGGGTTTCTCGCAGTACTACCTAGAGGAAAGCTTGGTGCCACTGTCTCTATGAGTTTCTTAAAGGGCACCGTGACGCTGTGCGAATGTCAAGATATAGAAGGTTTCATCTGTCTCGAACTTGGTTAGGCCTAAAACGTTGCCCTGGCTGTGCAAACAACACTTCCTTAGAATTCAGCCTTCATAGTAAGTCTTGATTCTCCCGTGCTACGTCTCGTGTTTACATTTGCTCGCTTACAATGCAAGAACTAAGAAATGAAAATGGAGATGTATGAATAAATCCAATGCACAACAAACAGTGCAAAAGAGTTGAACCTCAATATAACAAATTATTAGGTATAATCAAATAAGCCTAAGATATCTCTTGCCAATATCACCGGCTAACGAATGCATGCCTATAATGAATATTGAATATAGCGAAGGTATTTTCATGCTAGATGCGACCTTGTTAAATGAGGTTCTACTGTAACTGTATGCACAAGTGTGAGTGTTTATTTATCACGTAATTATACAACAAAAACACAATTTTACATACTTCTATAGTGCCACAGACAAAAACCATCTTGTGAAAGGGAACACCACCCCAGACGATTCTTTTAAGTGTTCTCGCTCTCCGAGAAAAATGGAAGTCTAAATCCCCCGCTGTCCCAACTTTCTCATACGTGCAATGGCACCGCAATGTCACTTGTCTCTCAAGGTATACTGCAGGAAACACTATGGATATGAGCATATATTAACCAGATTTTCACAGCAGGACTTACTGTCATACGGTCAAGTTTTTCGATCGCTTCGTGGTAAACCTGGGACCATTCTTCTTCCAGCTTCTTCACGTCGCTAGACACGAATTCTGGGGCACCCTTCACAGTTTGCAGGTCTTTTCCCGACTTGATGCTTTCCAGGACACTTCCCTGACGCTTCTCAAGCTCCTCCACCACTTCCTAAACAGAAAAAATAAAAGCAGCAAAAGCAGATTCTTGTTAGTCATCATTCAAACTGCACCTGGCTTAGTTAAGTGAAAGGAAAAAAAGAAAATCTCTGCGGAGAGTTTCAGCCATTGGTATCTTTGGAGATATGATTAAAGTTTGTCAGACTAAGTCTTGGACAATATGTTGTGACAAAGCATGACATTAAGCCACGCTTAATGGTGGCTGGGTGAAAACAAAAGCAACACTGATAAACGACCCATCACATCTGTGCCACACAGCCTAGGCTAATGCCACAAAATTTCTAGGACCTTAACCTTGCCATTTAGTGTACAAAAGTTCAAGACATGCCACTAATCATTAATAGGCACATGTTATGTAACATTACTTCAGCTTACTGCAGAAATGCATCTTTCAGGTGCAAGCCGCAAGTGCTAAAACTGGGAGCAAGAGAGCGCATTTGATGGCAAAATGAGTTGTGAGAGCGCACAAGTCCGCAAGTGGCATTAAGTTCAAATGTCACTGGTATGTTCATACGGTATCATGCAAATGGCATTAAACTTTAAAAGACATTAAGCTGTTAATGTAACCATTTGTGCCTCTGTGGCTGAGGTACTAGATCATGTACTTCGAATGCTCAACCTTTTTGTTGGATGTATGAGTTATGAGTGATGTTCTCACTCTGTTACAAGAAAGGAAATAAACTCGCCTTTTGTTTCTGCACCATCTGCTCCAGCTTCTCTGGACTGTCAAGAGGAATTTCTTCAGGGACCACCTTGGACTCTCGCACCTCTCTCAGCCAGCGCGTGACCTGTTACGTACCACAACAGTACCACAGATGACAAAAGAAAACTAAGCACCACTTCTGCGGTCTTTAGACCAGACCAGAATTTTTCGCAAGGACACATTCACTACAGCTTGTTGTGAAAAAAATTCTAAAGCAGACGGCTATTGATTACGCAGATATTTTTGCCTGCTTGTGACGGTATCTTGTTAGAGGCATATGAGGATGGCAAACGCAGCTGGCAGACGTCTTCACAAAATGGGTAGCACATCGAGACAGTGCTGCTTGCGTAATTTGTACAGCAGATCAGAACATTTCATGGTGATGTTTTCGCTACTGCTTACTAGTATAAAGAAAATTGGTTTAACTATGCACATCCTAGTGTCCGCTTGTGACGGTACCTCACGAGAGGCGCACAAGGACTATACACACCTGGGTGACTTCCTCTCGGTACAGATAGCACTTGGAGACGGTTTCGGAAACGATCGTAGTGGTCTCCATGACGGGCAAGAGGGCACCGTAACGAGCCACCAAGCCAGCCAGCCGCTCCTTCTCCTTCTTGGCTTCCTCAGGCTCCATGCCCGGCACCAGAGACTCCAGCCGCTGGTTCAGCCAGTCCAGGTCACCCCGGCGAGCGTCGACTGTCTCGCAGATGTCCTTGCGCGACAAGGAGAAAGCAATCGACGGTCAAGCTCAAAACGAAGATCAGCCTTTGTTCAAAACACCAGACACTGTAACTTACTAGGCGTGTAACCTAAGTGAACAAGTGCATAACGGAAGTTGAAGAAGGACTGCTGCTGGAGCCAACAATTCGACAAGGGGAAAAGCCTTCATTGGGTAGCAAAGAAACGTCGAAATGTTCGTTTATAACCACATGTTCAACCACTGTTATTGACTTCAAGCTTCCATCTTCCGGCCTTGCTAAGTGTAAAATGTATAAAATTATCGTGCAAAGATTCGAGTACCGCAGACAGATGAATTTCTTGGGCCACACACAACACTTCAAAGACCACTTTTAAGAAGCATCTATCAACCTAAGCCGCCACCATCGTTCCTTAAATCGAAATTCCACTCCCTACAGCCTGTAGAATTTAGCTTACTCTCTTAAATGCAATGAAATTCATTCAAATCAGTTGAGCAGTTGTCTAATTAGAGCATTTCTGCTTTTCATGGGCATTTGAATAGGGAAATCAGAGTTGGCCCTGAGGCAAAATCTCCTTTTAATGTGACTGGAACTTACCAAGAACTCGGTTCTCTGCGTTTCGTAGGCGGAGGCTGAGCTGGTATCGCTCTGCATGAGTTGCTCAATTCGTTGATCCACTTGGTCCATCCAGGTAAGGATTCCGTTAAACCTGCACATCGATATTGGCTACAGACCCTCTTCATAAATGGCAAGGGAACTTTCCTGGAATGCCGCGTGCCCAAAACATGGCAGTCAAGATGTTGTCTATCTGGCATGTATCTCTGATGCTAGTGAGATTTTCTCATTCACACGTTTTGAAAAAACTGCGAGGAAAAACGTACCACCCGAAGTCGCAAGAGTACGTGTGTAAACTGCTTGGCACACAGTAGGATACCTGCATTTAAGACTTGTTTTGGGCATCCATGCAAGGATGCCAACTTATCATTTCTGTAAAGGCTATATTAAGACTAAACGTTGCAAAATATATCGCGGAACAGAAACTTCGCCGAGTGTGGTCGCTGGTGCCATGGTCACCAATGTTTTTGATTTGATCACGATGACTGATTTCTCCCTGCGTGCCTTTACTCAAGCTCACGGTGTTGATCAGAATAAACTATTTGTCCTGTGCAGAATAAATGTTTTAATTGGCAGCCAGCACTCAGATTGTCTTCCCGCTTATATGTGTCTTCAGTATGGAACCTAACCAGCTAGCCCATGCTAACACTTTATTAAAACGTCCACACTCATTCATAGCTGTAAACTGATAGCCCACCGTGCAAAATGTTCAACATCCTAGCTAGTGATGTGATTCTCAAGATACCGTTGCCTAGGAACAGCAATGGCAAATCAACAAATGCCCAAGAAGACTCACTTCTTGGAGTACTCGACCCACTCATCCTTGGGCACTTGAAGGATGCGGTTGGTAGTGACAATGCGCTCGTGCAGCACCCGGAAGCGGCTCTGGCAGTCGGACAGGGGCGCCTGGTGGCTGGGGCATGACTGTGCCAGCTGCTGCATCTCTTCTAGGCAGTCCTGCAGCGTGCCCATCTCCCGGGACTTGTTGAAGTACTCCTGCGCACACGCACCGTGCAAGAATCCTTTAGACGCAGTATGAACCATCACAGCCCTTTCGGGAGAGAAGTAAGACCTAAGGGGCTGACAGACCATATTTCTACCAAGTTATATCTCTAAGTACATCGGGCCATCCTTTAGTCTGCAACTCTACATTCCTCCTTGCTTACAAACAAACTTGGAAGTGTTACAGAAAAACGGTAACCAATCAGAATTACAATTAGTTCTTTAAAAAATGGGATCACAGTGACCAATTACTGCCTCACACAAATAATTGAGCAATCATTAAAAAGCAATTGATTACTTTTAGGTTGATTTCTCACCAACATTTATGAACACTGCGCAAATACAGTAAATAGAATGAGCTGGGCTGGCTCTTGCATTGCGTCCTCTGCTGCTTTTCATATATTGCTTTATCTTCACTAAGAATTACATTTCAATATATGCGTCAGTCATCTTCCTTTTTTTTCTTTTTGTTATGACACCTACAGCAACCCTGAAAAACTTGCTCGATGTGCCCTCTGGAGAGGACAGTGTTGTGGAATACAAATGCCTTATGCACAAGATTGTGGTTGCTCAATGCAGTGATGCTTGTACATTGCCTGACATCGACATCTGAAGTGGCATTCACTATTTAGCCATAGCATTGCCGGTTCAATTCATTGGCAAACATCTGCCTCCCTTTGGCCATTCATGAACTATTACGACTTTATGATCCACTGTCCCACCTATGGAACCCTAACGACCCTGGTCTACTGACACTGCCTACGTGCTCCTCACGACCTTATGGTCTACTGCTTCTGTTCTACTTATGATACATTGTGTGTGTGTGCATGTGTGTGTGTGCATGTGTGTGTGTGTGCGCACGTTTGTTTAAACGCCACTCTTACTTAGCCATTCTTGGTGTCTTTGTTGCATTAACAACCCTTGCAAGGACACACGCTATGCGTTGATGTAAATACCTGCACCTCTGATTACAACACCACCTACAGGATCAGCCCACCAGGAGTTTGTGCATCGACATCACCAACGAATGCTGGTGACTGTCATGCACGATGTCATCATATGAAAACAAGACAGCCACAAAAGCCATGACTCACTTCATGACGTGTCAAAATGACACGAAGGTTTCCGCCCTTGTCAATGAGCTTCTTCTCTTCGTCCAGCTCCTTGCTGAGGGTCTCCAGGTTTCGGTCAAATGATTCCCGGAGTTCCGAGAACAGCTCATCATCGTTGAGCCGAGGCAGCTTCTGTTGTACAGCCTGTGAGACAACGAACGGGATGACAGCGCAGAGGATTACAGGCCAACCGCACTGCTGCTTGCAGACATCATCAGAACATGAAGGCATTGAGAAAAAACAAAAACTCAAAATTTCCTTGTGCTGCCAAAAGGCAGAGGCTCATGTTTGAGACCTGCACTGCACACGTCGTGAATGCAAGTCAAAGTTCCCTTCTTGATTCTGGGCTGCATGTTTAGGCTACGAAAAAATGTAGCATCTTTCATGACTTTGGCATTAAAGAAGCTGTGCATATGTGTGCTGTCAAAGAAACACGGAAAAGCAAAAGACATGGCTTTTGCTTTTATAACATGCTGAGATATAAGGAAAATGGATCGGAAACTAAGCCCCACTTAATGGATTGGCAAGCAAAATGAAGTGGTTCGCAGTTACCTAAATGGCTCAAAGTTGAAAATGAAAGATGTCGATCTCTCTACAGTTTGACCACGCAGCCTGCAGAATACTACAAAGCACTGTGTCAAGCACACCTGCTAAGAAGGACTATAACACTGAATTTTTCGCATTGGATATGCTTGCATTCATTTTTCTCGCAGATCCTTTTGGAGCTGACAGTACCAACAAGATATCATTAAGCAACAACTGCAACGCTAATGATGACAACAACTGATCATTTTCATTTTTCATATCATGATCTTATCAAAGGCTTAACGAACAGGGTAGGCAGAGTGGTACTACTACTGCAACAAACAGCCCAAAGTGGTGAAGAAAGTCAAAATTTTTACTAATCGCAAGTAATTTCCATAATCTCTTTCCATAATGTGGTATTAGGACAAAGCAAAAGAAGAAAGAAAAGGAGGGCAACTACCTTCCATTTTTCCTTGATGTGCTGAACCCTGGCCTCGATAGGTGGGTGGTCTTCAGGAGGCAAAGTGGCGAGAACATCTTTGCTTGTCTGGATCACCCGAAGCAAAATGTGTTCGTAGGGCTTGCTGAAGAAGGCCTGCGTTTGAGTGAAGAAGAGATTCGCTGTAGTCTAATGTTGTGTATCCACACCATTAAAGATATGCGGATTCAACATGCTGTGAGAATCGGTTTAAGCGATGCTGTCGTTGCTACTTGCGAAGAATGTCAATCTTCGCAATTGTCAAAACTGTTGAAACAGTTAAGCGACCATTTGCAAATATAGAGCACACAAACGAATTGGGAGACATTTTCACCGAGAAACGCCTCGTTCAACGTAAACTTCACTTGATGATGCACATCCTACGCATGACTATGAAGGAAGAATGTTGGGAAGAGTATGTTGAGCGACCACATAAGAATTCAGTTACGAACTTCACCTACAAAACCACACCCCTCTTGGCTTCTGTGCCTCCACACATCGAGACACAGTTCCTGCGAGACGAAAAAGGTCATACGCATAGTGACACCACAGGAACGAGCAAATGTCTGGCACGTCTATTAAACATCTCTTTTGAGTTGGACAGCGGTGTATTTGCCACTGAATTCTTAGGTTGTCACCGACTATATCACAGTCATCATCAGCAGCAGCAGTTTATTTTATGTCCACCTACGATACAGTACTGTAAGGTATTTATTGCAGTATGTATATGGTATGACACAGTAAAACTTTCAACTGCTGCTTGGACTGAGATTACCTTTTTTTTTCCCACAATGCTGTATAGAGGAGTTACAAAACCATCATTGCATCACACTGTAGTCGGCATCAAATGTCAGCCAGAGAATCACCTCTTCTCTGGTTTACATTTGATACCATACACTTTAAACACTTCTAAATGATTGTGTACGGCGTCACCAGAGCCAACAAGGGGAACAAGCGCTGAATACAGCGGAGTCTATAGAAGTACTAAGCTCGGATGCAGTGAAGTGTTTGAAAGGACTCTGATGTAGCAAAGGAATTGCACGAGATTTAGTGAAGCATTTTTAAAGCCTTGGGCAGATTCTGGGCAGTGGCAAACTAAACCACCAGGACTTACAAAGGCTGTGAGAGCTTTTTAAACAGCTTCGCTGTCTTTGATGCGAGAGCTGCGCAGATGTGCACACACTTGCAAAGGTCCTTTTTTTTTAAATGAAGAAAAGCACATCTGTCATAATTTTTTTCTTAAGTCCATGCTCTTTTGCGTGCTTTAATGTTTTTCTAACATGTTCTTCTGCTTTCCTCACTTGTCTGAACTGCAGAAAAATTTCTCGCTAGGCTGAAAAAGTTGCAACCGATTCCAAAGACTACCAGGCCTCACCCTGGCAGCTTCAGGATCCCTCTTGTCAGAGACATGCATCTCTGCTTTGCCGAGCCAGTCCAGCGCTTTCTTCTCGGCGTCATTGATGTTCTCCCACCTGTTGGCCGCCTCTTGCAGGGCACGCTCCCACTGCTCAGCCAATGAGGAACAGTTCTGCAGTGAGGTACAAAAGAACACAAAGTAATACACATTATTAGAGTTTTAACATGGCGTAGGTGTACAACGGAACACCAAAAGGCACACTTGGGAATGCAGTACACGTAGATACTGGAGCACCATTACATGTATCTGAGAACATAAGGTAGGCATATACTGGAATACCACAAGACGAAGTCATGAACATAGCTTAAACATGTACTGAAATACTGTATGATTTATTTAGGAACATAGCATAGATATATTGAAATACCTAAATATGTTATTTGTGAACATAATACAAATGTGCGCTGGAATACTGGCACATGTATCTGGGAACACAGCATAGATGCATACTGGAATACCAAATGTGTATTGAGGAACGCAAAGCCGCCATCCCAGCAGATGTATTCTGGAACATACTGTAGGCATACATGGCAGCACAGAAAGGCGTACTTGGGAACACAGTATAGACAATACTGCAATACCAAAACATTACCACTCGAACTTATTCAATTGCACCCTAACGTAATCTATCTCGTAACAGCTGTCACAAACAGGGATTAATCTACGGGAAAGTCAGCAAGACAAACAAAATGTTTTAGTGCAAGCCAGTATGTTATACTGAATATCTGTAGTAACCGCATCTCTTGTAATGAGATTACACTGTGGTGCTGTATGCATCAGTCACATAGTATGAATAAACGACCTACAACATACCTGGAAACGATCATTGAGCTGGGCCATCCTGGCATCCACCCTGGACGTGTCCAGACCCGGGCAGGCCCCAACTTCCTCCCTTAGCTCCCGATGCGTCTTGTTTTTCGTCGTCAGGAGCGCTTTCATGGGAGCCAGTTGAGAGAAGAATGCCTGTAGACATGCAGAACCATGCGTCACTTCATTTTCGTCCTTCAGTTACACGGCATTCTGTCAACCCAAATGCCCAGTCAGAACCACATGATTCAAGTTCGTCGCTAAGGTTAAAGAGACTCACAGGTTCTTGTGCTACAACTGAGAAACTGTAATGCAAATATCGTTATAGTATCTTATCATTCCATAATTATCCACCCACATCATATTATTTGAACTCCATTTATACATAGTAGTGCAGTGGAAAGCATTGTACATTCCAATTGCATCCCACCTATTGCGCCTCCGAGGATCTACCTCCCTACATTGCTGAAGGCCATGTTTCAATCTGCATAATCAAAATCCTTGTGAGGTCGTATAATTGTGCACCGGTATGAGGATCAGCGTGCACATGCCTTTGATTACAGTGCCTTGGGGATCAGCCTATTAGGAATTTTGCAACGCCAAGAATGAATGCTGGTGGCTACCCTTTAGAATGCTATGGCAATTAAATTTTGGGAGATCTGTGCAAATTTCAGTGCAGGTTTGCATGTGTTGGTTTGTGTGTGTAACCACGCTTAGATGCATGTATGCGTGTGCGTATCTGTCTATACATCTCTTTTTTTGAGTGCATCTAGCATTGCTTTAGCAGCCTCTACGAGGACACCACCACTTAACAGAGGTCTAGAGGACAGCTCTGTACCTTGTGCTTCTCAAGCTGCTCCAGCACCAGTGTCTGTGTGTTCGGCACAGCGTAAGTAGCAATGGCATCCTCCGCCTTGTCGAGCCAGCGATCCAGACGATCCAGGTCGGCGTCCAGGGCACGGACCAGGGATGTCACTTGGGTCACAGTGCAAAGCCGCTGAGAGCAACGTGCTTCCATGCGAACCTGGTTTTCTTTTTCCTACAGAAGAGAGAAAACACACACGAGACAGAAGTGACACACGGAGCACCACGAGGCACAGGCTACAATGTTTTCAATTTCTTAAAGCCTAGAAGAGCTTCCTGCTGGGCTACTCGGTGTACTACAGAGATGCCCCATGTTCTTGGGCTCCAAAATGTGACAACTTACACAATATTAGCGGGTAATCGAACAGTGCTTTTGACAGGATGAAGTGAAAACGAGTGACATAACATCTTCACTTTGTCCTGTCAGAAGCGTTGTTCGATTACCCTTTAAAAATGCACCAACCGGCCCAATTCAGCACACTCTTCCTGACCACTTATATAGAACAGAGGAGAAAGGACATAGAAGAAACAGGAATGGGCTGTAGCTATACCAAGCACTCTCAATGGACTTGCAACCGAAAAAGAAATTTAACTTCATATGACCATTTATTAATTGACTATTGCGGTGAAAAGAAATTGAGGTAAGCAATTTGAAACCTTCTGTTGAAAGTCTTTCTTATGGTGATACTCTGGAAAACAGCATAACATTCCCATGAACAGAAATAAAATATATGCCATAATTTCCTAATCCTTGTGGCATCGCAGACAAAGCCTCATGTTATTTTCAAATTATATGACATTGAAAAGAGCATGCACTGCATTCTGAAGTCTTTTGGCGTTGCAATGGGAGAGGAATAAAAAAAAATCTGGGGTTCAGAAAAAAAAATTAATTTGAAAAACTCCACCAAAAAACAGAGGGAATGCAAGCAGCCACAAACCTTCTTCATGTCAGCCATCATCTTGTCAACTTCTGTACGACTTAGGTCTCGAACCAGAACCTGAGCTGTTCTGGACAGGGCTTTGTACTGCGACCGCTGTTCTTCCATTGTGTTCTGGAACCTCTGTGATGTTGGGAACAGAGAACAGATCACCGACGTTAAAAATCTGACAAGTCTGAGAGAACACTGGTACTAGAGAATTTGCTGCCAAACTGCACCTACATAATCACGCTGAAGACTTGAAACAACTTGTTCACCTCTAGGTTCTTTAATCTTAAAACTTCCAACTGAATTTATTGTGTAGACATTGTGAGAATTTTGTTTCAAAGGAAGAGAATGTCTCACTTCTCACTTGAACTGAATGCTTTGCTTCTATTGATTTGTTTATTATGACAACCACGATGGAAAGTTAAACCGCTGACGGAAACTATTTGACAGAGACAAATGTGTCATATTTTGTAGGTGTCAAGGTTTTAACAGGAGTCCTGATGTCTTCTCATTGAGATAAGTCCCTACTGATCGAGCAAGTCCTGAAGACAAAACTCTTTTCGACAATTAAATTCTGTCAGCAGGCAAGAGAAAACTCTTTTTGAGACAGGTCTTGTCGATGACACTTGTTTCAACAGGCAACTCTTGTCTTGCCAACAGAACTAGCCTGCCAATAACGTGTCTGTATGTCTGTCAGTAGAAAAGGTCCAGTCAACAGACAAGACAAGAGGAACTGTCTCATCCTGTTGCTGAAACAACCCCTGGTATCAGACTGAAGCATCCCCTGTCCTTGATACCCCACAGTTCCTGAATACAAGTTGTTATCTTCCAAATACTGCTTCATCTATGTCAGCATAAAATGAAGATTGCCGAGAAAGAGCAGCTCTACAGAAGGCCATTCTGTGCATCCAAATGCATCCGAACACATTTATATGCCATGCTGAGTGGTGCAGTCACGAAGAAATTTAACTTTTTACCGAAATCTGCGTTCCGAAAACTTTCGCTGCCCGCTGCACATACCTTCAGGTCCTCAGCGTGCTGTTCCAGGGAAGGCACATCACAAGGCACGTGGGCAGTGAGGAGGTGGTCTGCCTGCTGCAGCCAGTGCTTGAGGTTGTCCAGGCCTGTCTGGAACTGCTGCGTTGCCCGCAGTGATTCCCCGCTGCTCAGGAAGGGGTGCATCTGTATTGCAAAGATGCACAGAAATTGTGTCAAACGTAGTTCATGGCCGGCCATAAGCCATGGCCGTAAACCACAGCCATAGCCGTTGGTTTATGGTGACACAACCATGCCATAAGAACGTTAAAAAGTGCAATCTGGACACGGACAAGAAAAGCTACATATACATGTGTGCATATGTGCCTTTGCTCGTCTGTGTCCAGTTCGCGCTTTTTAATGTTCTTATGAATTACCAACATGTTAGGATTACCAGCTAAGTTAAACCTACACTGCCTATATACAAATGGCTTGGATTTAAATCTGACTTCGGCTAGCTACCTAGCACATAATGGCAATCACGATGCGACTGTGCTGCATAACGCACTTTTTGTTTCTTTTTCGCAGTGAGGTTGGGATAGTTTTTCGGGAGAGTTATGGCCATGTCCATTCAATCAGGAGGATTGGTCAGATTTTGCTAGTCCCCAGGACAGATGGGGAGAGTTGGCAGGTATGTATAATGCTATCTGACATGACATCTACATAGCAACACAGCAGCAAATCACTAGTTTGGTTTTCCATGGATAATTTTCAACTATTACAGTGCTCGTGTTTGCAGACTGTAACACATCTCGCAGGAAGAAACTCGGGACATGGAATTGCCAATCATTCCCTATTTGTAATCCTCGTCACCAGCCAAACCGCACAATCATTACAACAGTGTCTGGTGTGCTGATAAGCCTTTAGTTTGGCTCCCAGTGGTGAAGAATGTTTCTAAAGCCGTCATAAATCTCTCACTTCAAGAACAGCGACAAGTAACGATAACAAGGTTAGTGTACGAGAAGTTCAATGCACTCCTTTCTTTAAGTGTCATAAACATGTGAAAAGCTTCAATGTAATGCTTGACCGCTGTCCACAATACACACAGCTGACGTCTTGGGCAGCAAGTACCTGTGGATATAGCGAGTCCCATCGTTGCTTGATGGAATGAACTTGGGCTCTGATAGTTGATGCAATATCATCTCTGCAGGTTGCAGCAAGGTAGTCTCCAGACTCAACAACATTCTTCTTCTTTTCGTTCCAAGAAGGAAGATCCTGGAAGAACTCCTGGAAGACAAACAGCGAAAGATTAATGACCCCACTCATACGACTGTTGTTCCGGAACATAAACACACAGTCTGTATGTTCCCAAACACAGCAAGTGACTCAGGGTAAATGGCAGCTTAAGCCACAAAGGTTAAGTAAAACCTAAAGTAAAAATAAAAAAAGTTTTTCCTATTGTGCCCATATGTGTCTATTCAAAAAACATGATTGAACTTTTCGGTGTCATAGGCAAAGCCTTCCTATCATAACAACTTCAATGTGAAACTGTTGTACAGAATCATTCATTTTTGTCTAAGTCTTACAGTCATGACCATGAGTTCTTAAACACTTATCACATGGAAGAGCTTGCGACTGAAATTGTCAGTGCAATTTTGCTTGTAGTCCTTGTTAACTGTGAGCATTGGGTCATCTCTGAATGACACTGTGTGTGCTTTGGTGAACTCCTGAGTTCTCTCACAACATACATCAGTGCAACTCTTTTATTACTTCCAGCATGAGAGAGGCCAATTTCAAGTTTCTGCATGTTTCCCAAAATAAATACATAATGCACAGTGTGCTAAACCTGAAACACCAGAGGAACCACCTGTGGTGACAAGCTTTCGCGGGCACTAACGCATCGTCACTCATGAGGCCTCATGCCAAAGCAAACCAATGATATTCAATGACATAGTTCACTTCATTGCCAACCACAGCAAATAAATAAAGTGCCCAGAACGCCTGTAAAGAACAGTTTCCACATTATTTTTCAGTCGAAAACTGCTACCACGTTCTACATATATCTTAATTACTAACTGATATTAAGAAGGGACAGCAAAATAGGCATTCAAAAATAGGTAACAGTTAATGCTTCAAATGAAGAGTGAATGTGACAACGAAAGCCTTCACTCATGTGTTTCCACCAGCAAATTCTGATTGATTGATTGATTGATTGATTGATTGATTGATTGATTGATTGATTGATTGATTGATTGATTGATTGATTGATTGATTGATTGATTGATTGATTGATTGATTGATTGATTGATTGATTGATTGATTGATTGATTGATTGATTGAAACAAACACTTAGGTCTTGAGAGGCACTGTAGTGGAGGGTTACAGATTAATTTTGACCACCTGAGGTTCTTTAATGTGCATCTAAGTCTAAGTACACAAGTGCTTTTGCATTTAACACACACTGAAATGCAGATGCCATGGCCAGTAATTGAACCTACGACCCTGTGCTCAGTAGCAGAATGCCACAGCCACTGAGCCAACATGGCGCTATCCAGCAAACTCAAATGCAATATATTTCTTGGCTGAACTGATACTGATACTGATACTAACTACTGATAGATCAGAGAGGCACTGATAAGGTTCAATCATGAAAGATTAACAAAACTTCAAAAAAATTTTACAAAGGCATTACCTGTTTCTGAGGAAGACTGGACTGGAGTGCAATTTCCGCCTGATCCAGCCACTGAACAACAGGTCTGTAGAGGGCGTCATACTTCTGCCACTGAACCACGACCTCGCTGAGAATGTTGCCAGAGGTGCGTAGGCGGGCTGATAGCTTGGTCCAGTGGTCGTGAATGTCACCCAAGAACCTGGCCTGGTCGTCGACCTCTTGGAATCCTGAAAGAAAGTAGTTTGCGACACCGTTACAGGATGACACAACACTGAATGCTTTCTGCAGTTTCTGCATGACAGAAATCACGAGCCAAAGTGATCAACAGGGTCACAGAGACAAGTGGTGATGCTTTTTTCCTTGCTAAGTGTCATTCAGTTACATGCAATAAGCATCTGATAGAGTTTCTAGAGCTTAGAAAATATGTGTCAGCACTGCTTTAAGAGCACCTGTGCCAACGTGTGCCTTTCTTCATCTTAGTCTGCTAGCTGCGTTGAAATGTACAAGAGCGAACGAAGAGCTCACCAAGGGCCGATCCCCTCTGGCACATGTCCAAGGCCTCTTGGAGCTCCCTGAAGAGGCGGTCAAACTGCTGGAACACCTGGTCCCTTTCCAGGAGGTCCCTGTGCCTTCTCAGGAGCTCCTCGACCTGAACCACAAAGTCGCTCAGTTATGGCGATTCCCCGCAAGACAAGCAGGAGCACTAATGGCTATTCTTGATGAGTAGAACATGCAACATAGTTGGTACAGGTCTTATTGCTGCGCCACATAGAGCAATTTGGGCGCTCCTTGAGCAGGTGTGATGCCAGTCAACGTCGTACATGTTACAGAAGAAAAGTAACCGGTTACAATTACAATTACTTAAATCAGAAATGAAACTGATATTACAGGCAGTGATTACCGTATTTTTCGGACTGTAGTCGATAAACCATAGAACTTTAATAGTTAAAATATTGCCAGGTGTCGACTATCTATGGCTGTCTGCTATACACAATTTTACTTTTTTAAGATTGAAGGCACGCTTCCAGAAACGGAGGCCAGACTGCACCTGGGTGAAAGCCAGTCTAAAAACTGCTGCAACAAAGATGTCGGATTCTGAAGGCGATGAAGACACTGAGGAGCTGTTTGTCAAATCCAACCTGCCTCATTTGTTTTGTTCTGACAGTTCCGACGAGAGTGATTTTGATGGACTTTAGAACTGACTCCTTTCATTCAGCATGACAAGGACCTAGAATTTTAGCGGTTGACAATACAATTCTTGCTCACCTGCTGTAAAGTCATTGGAGACAAGCTAGAAAACCTATCTTCAGTCAAAGCTCATCCATGCAAACTATACAGCAAGCGCAGCCTATATAAAAAAAAAAAACTTTTTATTTTAGGCTCGAATTGGCCTTTGCAACATCAGGTGCATATTATAGTCCGGAAAATTCGGTAATGCTGCACGACCATAACTGAACAATTACTAAAAGACTAATCAATTACTTTTATGTTACTTGTCTCACGACTCTTACTACCATAGCACAAGTTTCCTGGTACATGTGTTCCACTTATGTACGGCCTGCTACTGTGCCGAGTACAATCAATCCAGCTAAAATCCCACAAGGTGCCAAAATCGACCTTCGAGTGCAAAGTCAGGTCAGCACTAGTGATGCACTGGTGGAGGCATGACAAACACAACTATCGTGCACTGCACCAACCACATCCGGAAAAGCATGCAGCAGAGCCACTTGGCCGTCATCACACCAGCGAATAACACACCTGAGAGCGAGATCCGTGCTTCTGTTCCAGCTGGGCGACGTGCTGTTCGACGGATCGCACGAGCGCCATCAATGCGAGCTTGCGCCGCTCCATCTCCAGCAGCAGCTGGCGTTTGCAGACGAGCGAGGACAGGGCTTCGAGCCGCTGCTCGATGTCGGCCAAGTGCTCCGGAGCCACGGTGGCCATGATGGCCGGCGACGATTTCTGGTCGGCGAGCCACTTCTTCACTTCGTCCAGGTCACTTAGGATAGACTGTAATTTGGCAAACGAGAGACCCTACTTAGGACAGGTACTACCAGTGGGATGGTATCTTAAAAACAAGGTGCACTTAGCCTCACAGTCCCATTCAGAGGCATTGGCACAGGGGTCAAAATGTAGAAGTGCAGGGCATAGGTGACATTACGAGATAAATTACAGATAGGAAGAATGCTAGATTACAGGAGATATATGTATTAAAAATTAAGTAGCTCATGCAGGGAAAATGCTTATTTGTCACCGCTCCAGTTCTGAAGGAATGTCATTAGCAATTGCCATCATCAAATTTGAAATGAAATGCTAATACAGACAGCACTACTAAAAAAAGAGAAATTTGGACTACCATGCGTGCAAAGAAAAAAAAACAAGGCCTGCACTCGCAAAACTTCTCTTTAGTAAATGTCTTCCACAATTGGCCATCACCACAAAGATCATCCAGTTAACGTCCATAGCTATCGTGAGTGACCAGTGCTCAACCATCAGCCAATAAGAAAATTCAGATTGATTATGATATGTCTAACAACATGCCTTGCTACAGGCCACTGAAACCTCAACAAAGAGAATTTTCAAGGTTGGCAATGGAAGAGAAATGGCGGGATGACATAAATCACCGTCATAGATTCCCACAAGCCTGATAGTGCAGGCAAGCCACCATGTCACAAGCAAAGTCGTAGGCCGTGAATGCGTCTACCAGTGTTAAGCTACTTATCAAGCTTCAGAATCAGAATTAATGTTTACGTCAGGATTATGAAACACATGTTACAAGAAATATTGCAGAGGTTCCTGCCGTCAGTGACGCTAAGGTAAGGTCCTTTATACTAAATGTCCACGCCCATGCTTAGTGCATAGACGTAGTTTAGGATGTTGCAATGTCAAAGTGCCCTTGATTGGTTGGTTGATTGATTGATTGATTGATTGATTGATTGATTGATTGTGGAGAAAATGCTGATACAGACAGAGCACAAAAGCAAAGAGATTACCACAACTTGAAGCAACATTACTAAACCTGTGGTTAACACTTATTTAAGTGCATCTTTATGTTTGTTTCATCTCTATCACTTTTTCCACATGACGTCTTCAAAGAAACTGATTCGGCCTTAGAATGATCTTGTAGTGCATTCCCATGCAAGGTCAAGAAAGCTCGCGAACTCACCAACGCTAGAAGACAACAAAAATAAAGAAGCACGGTCGGTGCCGTGAACACTAGCACGACCAACAGAACCCATATTGAACGGCCAAATGGGTCAAACGTATTTTCCTGGCACACCGCCTCTACAATCTCATCAGACAGAGACACTACATGTCGCAGCATGTTCTATTACCCGTCCTCTCAATGTTCTACACGTCTAGTATAGGAGTGGGCAAGCAGCGAACGGAACTATACTCTCACCTGGTGTTCAGCCAGTTTAGAGGCTACGGTGGCGGCGTCCATCTGTCCCAAAGCGAGCTTGTCGTGGCGAAGCCTTTCCTCGGTCTGCGCCAGCCACTCCGCAACCTGCGCCAGTCGGCCCGGAAGGGCGGCGTCCAGCCGCTTACGCCACTGCGCTAGTCCGGATTCGACTGCGTGCCAGCGCGATTGCATGAGCGGCCACGCTTGGCTCAGCACGACGGTGCTGTCTGCTCGAGCTGCACGACGTTCCAGCCTGGCATAGAGTTCACGGTGCCCGTCGAAGTCTCGGCACAGGTTCAGGTAGCTCTGCAGAGGGAGTAGGCGAATTCATTCATTCTTTAAGAAGGTTTAGCGGAAGGGCGATTACGTGTGCTGCCGACGCTATGGCCAAATGAATCCAAGGAAAGCATAACGAAAACTATTTCTTTTGTTTCGGTTTCATTTGTGCTTTTATTTAAATAAAAAGGGCACTAATCAAGAAACAGAAGCCTGCCCTTCACTTTTTTTTGCACATAATCAACCACTTCTTCTTTTGCCAGATATTTGCAGAACTAATGCGGAGCATGATTTACCAGCAACAAAGCAAATGCACACATGTAACCAACGTCAAGCTTCACTAGTCTTTGCTGTGCAACAGTACTCGTAACATGCATGAGAAGGTACTTTGCTTGGTCTCAATTGATTTTGATCGTTTCTCTGAGATGAACTGCCCACCTGGTACTCTTCTCGTAGGTTGGTGAGTGGCCTCTGGAGGATCTGCAAGGTGGTCTCGGCCCGCTTGAGGAAGGACTCAAGCACGGAGAGGTCGTCCTGCCCTGGGGCAGCCGACGTCGGCGAGGACACGGTGGGCGAGAGAGGCTGCTCCGTGGCATATGTGCCAGGATACTTGTGCAGGAACTGGGCCACATAAGTCATTACAGACCTCTCGTCCGGCTGGTCAACATCCACGTCTGCAAAAGGGAGCAAACAGAAGGCAGGTTTTCTATATACAGTTGAACTTCGATATGTATCAAGGGAAATGTGTACATAGTGGATTATTGGATATAGCACAGTAAACATAAAATGTGTCTCGCCGATATCAGCAGGTCACGAATGGATGCTCATAACGATTATTGGATATAACGAAGGTATTTTTGTGTTAAATGTGACTTCGTTATAGCAAGGTTCGACTGCACACATGGTAGCGTGGCTGCACTGCATGTGGTGGTCCAGCCTTTATGCAAATGTCCCGTAATCTAGCAATGTGGACAGCTTGGCAAATTGGTTAAAATTCATATAATGAACGATGGAAAAAGAAATGCTAATGCAAGCAGAGGCGAACATAGGACAAATACTGACTCAATACTGAAAATTTAGTCAGAAATAACAGAGAAAAAGCAGTAAATGCAAACCTGCACACATAGACAGTCAAAATGAAAGCAGTTGGAAGCAATGAGGAAAATGTCTATTCTAAACATTTCAGCTAACTGGTGATTGATCTTCTGAGTGACTGATTGCTTGTCTATCGAAACACTAACTTTTTCTCAGTCACTTAATACTTGTTTTTCGGAATGATGCTGTTGCTCGTTGAGCAAATAATTATGCGTGTGGTTGACTTGCATGTAACTTGCTGTCATAGACCAGGGGCTATCCACATGGGCTACTGGTTTAGGTATCTTATACCTATCCTTTTTCTTCAATTGTACTAATAAAGCTCATGATTGATTAATCAACTGACTGGTTCATTGTTACTTATATGTATCCTCAAGGTAGAACATTACACAGGGAGTGGCTTAACAATTTAACAAAGTTTAAAATTTACAAATAGCTGAACACAGAAAATAAGTGCCAAACATACAAGCATACAATAAGGGTCCAACTTAAAAAGCTCCCCCCTCAAAAAAAAAAAGGGAAAAAAGAAAAAAAAAGCAGTGCAATACAAAAATAATGCTAGTCCATTCGTGTGCTAAATAAGGTATGGCAGAACGAAACAAAATATCTTTAATAGTGGAAACAACAGAGAGAAGGCCATTCCAATCATGGCATATGCATGGAATGAAAAAAATTTTTTTGGTTTCACAAGCTATAACTCCCGCTTTATTTCTGTGATTACAAGTCCATCGCTCTCTACTGCAACTATGAGATCGTAAGCGCAATCAAGTGAAGTGGATTATCTGCCACTGTCAAATCTTTGGTAACAAAGAAGAGCACCAGGTGGCATGCGAGATGTGAGCTACCACCCACAGCCACCTGAAGTGTGCAACTCCTCCATCCTTGCCACCAGAGACAGCCCCAACTACGGTCATCTTCTACACCAGGCTACTAGGGCTGTGCAAGCACAGGAAGGACAGCATCCCCCAACAACGCCCATCCTCCACCCTCGGGCTTGGCAAGGGTTTCGCCAAGTCCCATTTCACCGGACATTATTGTACATTGGCTGGCTGGCAAACAAAAGAAGAGCAACCAGGAAGATGGCAATGATATTTCATTTTCTACTTAGGCTAACGAGCTAATCTGTCAATAAAATGGTCTATTTATTCATTATTTTCTGGGATCATATCTTGAGGATTGATTGATGTACACCAAAAAGTGACAGAGCAGGAACGTGCTGCCCTTTCAACGCACCCTCGGGGTCGAGTAACCGTGGGATGCCCAGCTCTCGGTCGGCAAGAGAGAAGGCCCTTTCCAGGCGGTTTCGAGCGTCCATCTTCTTTGCAGAGTCCAGGTCCACCAGGGAAGGTTTGATGCAGTGTACGATGGCCAGGAAGGCCAGGCCGTCCCGCCAGCTCGGTCCAAAGTCATTAACTTGGACACCAAACCGCCTGAACAAGGACATGGAAAGCATTCTCTATAGCTCCTGGCCACAATGCATACTCTCGAAGGAGTACTGACACATATTTTCTAAATTATGGAAACTGTACCAAATGCTTCTCAGACACAAAAGAATAGCACATAACTAGTACCAAGGCTCGGAAACATTTATGAGATATCTTGATGCGATACTAAAGTTGGTCTTGACATGTCAGACAGACCTGGCGTCATCGACGTTACTGTGGCGTCATGATAAAGAGCAGAATTTGCTGACGTCGAGTGGCAGTAAGGCTAGGTGTGATGACGTTGCTAATAAAAAAACAGAAGTAAAGAGTGCTGTGCGTGTTTCTTCTGCCTGCACTTGTGTGTGGCAGTCACAGCGATCACAGGAACAGGGTGAGTCTGCACACCACAAAGTCATTACACATCCACCTCCTGAGTCACCAAAACTCGAACTGATTCATCGAAGCAACTGTCACAGTAAAAGTAAATAATTTACAGTGTGCCTACACTTGCTAGCAGTTGTTCTAGGGTTTAGAGCATTTTCATCTTCATTTACCATTTAAAAAAAGAAGAACGACATCAGAAACGTCATCTCGGAACTCCTTTAACCACGAGATTCTGGAAGATTCTGGAACTGGGTTTCGTGACAAGTTCAGCTATGAAAGCAGTGGCATTTTACAAGTGCAGAGCCGAACACCTGGTGTCAAAGATATTGACACCAAGCAGGAACAGCTAGAAAGACGTGACAGTAAAATGCATGCAGCTGCTGCCTACACCTCAGCAGTTACATGCAATACCGTACTAGATGCGAGAAGCCGTCGTGTCTTACTGGCTGATGCTGTTCTTGACCCAGTGCAGGAGTGCCTTGCGAGCGCCCCCCTTCCATCGCTCCGCAGCGGACGGCTTCCTCGGAGAGATGGGTTGAGCAGCAAGTTGCCCCTGGAGGGTGGTTGACTCCAGGGAGCTGTCCTCGAAGGAGGCTGGGGAGCCAGCGAGGAGACGGGTGTGCTCCTCGATCTATGTGGGAGAAACAAGTTTCGGAAACATGTGTGCACCAACTTCTACACCCAGTAACATTGAGATTCCGTAAATAATCAAATCATGGCATGTAACATACCTAAACAATGCACAGGCTACGATCGAGAGACACCGCCAGTGAGACGCTCCGCATTAATTTTCAACCACCAAGGGGCTCTTTAACATGCACGTGAATCTAGATACACGAACGTTTTCACCTTCTGTCCCGAATGGAAGGCACCCACCGCGGTCGGGAATTGAACCAGCAACCTACCACTCGGCAGCAGAATGCCATCGCCACTGAGCCATTGCACCTGGTAGCCAGTAGATAACTTACCACCAGAGTGCCCCATCACTTTCATTTCTGCACAAACTGAGGCTTTCCCTAATAATTTATGGCAACTTTTGTACGCATGCTTATATGCATATCAAGAACATTCATTGCCAATCAAATTTCTTGATATGCGATTGAACCAAAAAATGGACTGAATTTATTCCGTGTTCTTACAATAAATGGAGAATACTATCCCCATATTATCACCAATATAAACTGTGCAAGTACACAATTGTCCGCTTACCTGGAAGTGTAAAATGATAGTCCATATGAGACCAAGAACAATGGCAGGCTTTCCATCCACAACATCTGTGGCATTTATGTTGACAAGCTTGATCTGAAGCAAAGACAATGTGAACACCCAATGAACGTCTCTCTTACTCACAATGACTCAGCACAAATATACTAAACTTGAAACATTCAATCTTTGCCATCTCTTTCCAGGTTTTCCAAGCTAATGCAATGCTAATATGTGATCTAAGCAAACCAAGCATTTATGTGTCAAGGAAAGTATGCACTTCAAATTGTAAATGGTTTGTTCAGTGTTTGTACTGTTCTGAATGCAAGTGATCAGTCAGACAGGTTAACTGTACAGTTACCAACTTATGAAACAGGGTACTTGATGGTTTCAAATGGTTGCCCATGACAGATGGACAACATGACCATTTGGGCTCTTTCACCTTGCATGGCTCTTCGCACATTTTAATGAGTGCTTCTATCATGATTTCAGACCTGCATTTGACATTTCAGTCACACTTGTAGGTTGCTAGTACATACAGTGTGTTCAACATGCACTTCATTGGCCCCTAAACACCAAAATCCCTTACTAGCTTTATTTTCAAATAAATTTCAATTCAAATAAGGATTCCACTGCTAACTTAATTCTGTTCGAGTGCATGTCACATTTCCAATATCTGTCAGGCGTTTACTTTAAAAAAAAATTTTTTTCTTCTAATTTTATTCCAAGAGCTTTCCCTGCGACATAAAACGTGTGAAACGTGCATGTTATATGTACATCTTTAGTTTGTTACGATCGATAAAGCGCACCAGGGTTGGCCCGGCGCCCAGGTTTGGCAGATAGTGGTGCCTTGTTTCGATTCAGCCAAGTTTCTCTGCACCTTCTGCACCTATTCACGGTGCACTGCACCTAGACCCTCGATTCCCCGAGGTGCAGCAGTGCACCCTGCACTCCCGTGCTCGATTGAAAGGGGTGCAAGGCAAGGTGCCGCCGCGGTGCACTGCACCCTTGAACCTTGCAGCGAGTGGGTGCAGCCCGGCCACCCCCTGCACTTTTTCGTTTGAGGTGCCGTGCACCTTTTTCTGAATCAAACAAACCTGAAGTGTGGTTAAACTGCTCACTGAATTCCGTCCGAATACACCTGACATATGTCTAGGTGCTCTCCACCTTCATGTAAGCTTTTCTTTTTAGTGCCATTGAGTGTTTGATTTGATCTATTGTTATTTTGACATTTCTCTCTCTCTCTCTCAAAAAAAAAAAAAGAAAGGTAAAGTGAACGATAAAAGAAGTGACCCAATCAATACGTTCTCTTAAAACCCCTACAAATCTACACGAGATAGAATATTGCGCGGGCACCACATTCGATTCCTCCCTTCAAGTTCCAAAAGCAATGTTGACAGAATCAAGACTCTAAATCTGGCATCCGTTCAGTTTTTCCGCCGCTAAGGCGACGCGGGCGGGACAATCTGGATGCCGATTCGAGAACCACGCACCCGTCTGTGCTCCAAAAACCGCAAGACCGTGTTGACGTTGCTGAGAAAATGAGGCCTCCGCAGGATGCGAGCGCGTTCCCTCGGCTGAAAAAGAAAAAAAAAATGGTGTAGATAAACAACGACACACAGCCATATATACACTTGTCGGTGTATATCTCGATCGTCCTCTCAAAATAACTTCTGCAGTCTTTAAACGAGAAGAAATGGGGTTACGCGAAGGCATTGTAGTACGAAACAGAAGATCGAGTACTTGTGTATGTGTGCTGTGCTCGTCGGGTAGCGCAGTGTCCCCGTTCGCGTAGTTTCAAACGAAAGCATTTGGTGGTTAGTTTTTTTTCTTAACGCGACGTCGAACTCTCGTCACGCCCACAGCATCGCGTAATCGTGCGATCAGTCGAACCGCTAACGTCGTCGAGCCGTTGTTCCCGTTTGCTGTACCGTTTGAGCCGGCGAGCGCGAAAATCCGTTGCAACGGGAAGTCCATCACGACCCACTCCAATCGAGACTCAAAGACAATCGTTTGATACAATGAGCGGCAGGATTCTGCAAACTTTGGAAGAGTCGGATCGATCGGTTTGACGATCGTGTGGCGCAAGTATAGTCCGTTTATTGTGAAGCATTGTATAACAGTTTAACGGTTTATTAGGCGGATCAGCCTCACCTGGTGCGCGTGGCGTACCAAGAACAATCATACAATTTGTCATCGAAAAAAACTCTGCATAAATAATGCAGTCGACACAAGTAAGCATCGCGCCCCGTTTTGTTTACTAACTGCGTCATACAGTTCGAAAGCGCTGATTGGTGTATCAAAGTCACGTGAGTATGCCGGCGTTCTTCGTGCGGAGAGCGCGCGCTAAGTTTGAACGCATGGCATCGTAGCGAACTCCTGCACATTACGAGAATGCTCCACGACCTTCATATTTTCCTTTGGTCAACACACTTCCTAAACTTCCAGTGACACCTCCTAAGCTTTCTTTCTTTTTTTTTTTTCCATAAACAATATCGCGGAGGAAAGCCAACACACTAATGAAAGGCGTGTGCGCTCACCAACACTTGTCCCGATAGGCATTCTAGTAAAGCTAAGAGCTTCGTGCCATCTCGTAAGTCCTCGATGACGTCGTCTACTCGTAAAGGGGGCGTTCTCTGAAAAAGAAAAAGAACCAAAGGAAAAGACAGTGCATCAGATAGAGACGCAACCAAGCACAATGAAGTGATAAGCATTGGCACCATACAAGAAACACGCATGCTTCTTGCTCATGTACGTGGTCTTGAGCAAGGATCTCATTACAGCTGTCAAACTACCGGGCAACACTGACACCTGACACTACCGGCAAGGTCACCCGTGATGGTGTCGCTGTCAAATTGCAGTGGAACTGTCAAATTTTGCCAATCAAAGAGGACGTATCAGACACTCACAGCGTTTCGACGGCTGCTGCTCCTTCCCTCTTTCTTTCACCACTCTTTTTATCCCTTCCCCCCGGTGCAGCGCGGTTGAGGTGTCCTCGTCTGAGAGACAGTTACTGCGCTGCACTTTACCCCAATTTTTCTTCCCTCCAACAAGAATCTCTCTCTCCTCCGAGCCAATCAGAAATGGGAAGACGACCAATTCGACGGAATTTGGCGAAAGTCTAGAATACCATCGATATATGTGTACGATTTGCCTTCTAGTACACAGCCCGCACACGCTGAAGGTTAATCTATTGCGGCAGATACTCCGGGGTGCCCCCTATTCAGGACATCTTCAAATTCCGTCATATCGTCAAATTCTCCAATGGCAGCACTTTCAGCCAATCAGAGAGGCCGTAGCAGCCCTCTCAGCAAATCAGAGCTGACAAAATGGAGAATTCGACAATATGGCGGAATTTGACATTGCCCAGGTGTCCGATATTATACCGGTTAGGAAAGGTGAACCGTTCGCTTGACCTCGCGTGATTGGTCAAAATCGAGCTCTTGCTGACGAAAGCGCCACTCCAACCAATCACGCTGGGCCGAGCGAACGGTTCGCTTTCCGAACCGTTGTAAGGGCACGCCTCATAATAGCACGCTGGTATTATTTATGTTACAGAACCCTAAATAAATATCTATGTTCTGTTCTTCCGACTCTCTGAAATTTATTTTTGTAGTTTTTATTCCAAGTTTGGCGCAGATAACGTTATTCACGAGAACTAATTGGCCACAGGAAGGATTCACTTGCGACGATCTGAACAATGAACAATTCATGAAAGGCGTCCTTGAATACGTCCTCACCTGTGAGAGGAAGTTGTTTATCCAGTTCATAAACACTTTCTTCTGCACCCGCTCTTGTTCATCTGCAAAAAGACAGAAAGAAAGACGCTTATTTGTGAGCCTTAAGTGTAACCAAAAAATGTTGCAATCACTGCCTCTAACAATCCCTCCATCAAAAATTCCACTTAAATGTACACACATTTTAGAAACCGCGTGGACAGTGTATAATTGCCTTTTCCGCTGACCAAATGCAGAGAATTCAGAGAAGGTGGTCAACAGCTGACAGAATTTGAAGGTGGGCTTGTAATTGGTTGATGGTATACTGCCGAATACAGTCACACGCCACTGATCTCTACTAGATATCAGAGATCCAGACATCAGTGGGTCACGCATCCAATATTCTCCTCATGTACTTTGTAGTTATTTCCTTTTTCGCTTCTTTTCTTTCTTTCTTTTTGTACTTTCTGTTGGACATACTCCCAGAATTCGTCTACAGCCTGATAAAGTGAGCTTTCGGTTCCTTTCGTTTTTGTTTCATTTATTTTCCTTGCCTACGCGCGCAAGCCTACGAAATGCACGTCTTACTCAACGTTGCTCGACAGACATATCTTTTACTTCAAATAAATTTAAAATTTAATTTTGAATTAACCTGAATTAAAATTTAATTTTAAAATTGCTTGGTTACTTTCATTCTCTAGTCTCGGAGGCCACGGTATAGTGGCGTGATGCTTTGTCTGGCTTGGCTGCGGCCACGTATCCGGCTATTTCTCGAGCTACGTTTCCTGGCGCCCATTTTGGAAGTGTTCCGTGCCTATCGCATGGTGATTTTGCTATCGCAGACCCTTCGCACCAATGCAAGCGTCCAGAATTCGCAACGTAAGTACAGTGCTTCAATCACAGAACAGGTACCGATGCGCGAAGGGCCCGCTCTACGACAAAAAAAGAAAGAAGAAAGCAGAAGAAAGGGACGTTGTAAATTCGTTTAGAAAAACGCGCGATACCCCGTCCGACCTTGCGCAGTAATGAGAAGCGAAAAAGTAAAGAAATGTTAACGATGACAGTAAATATAATCCGATATGCAACTGCCGTGCTGGGTCGCTGCCCAGCCCGGCAAGGAAAGATAACGAAATCACCGAGTCACGTACACGATCGAGCGAACGTAGCCAGGCGTGTCCGTTTTGATATAGTCATTTGCAAGTACTGATGCACTGTACCGACGGTGACATTTGCATCACCGTCGGACAATGGACAGACGGGGCGCGGCGTCGTCACATAACCAACGGAATGCGCGTATTCGGATCAACGAAAAATGGTTAGGGTCGTTGCGTACGCAACTGGCGCATATGGCCCTTCGGATATCGTATGGACTGCATATGTATGATTATGCCGGGGAAATGCACGGTCGGAGAGACATGCAGATCTGCATGATACGCCTGTATGATACAAAGCCCACTTTTGGTACCTCCAAGGGTCGAGGCGAGGTTTGTATGGCAATCGATCGAATGGCGCACTGCATATTATGTTTAGCCATTGGTCACGGACCACGGAGGGCCAGACCGAGGTGAAGGATACCCTGACGACAGTCGGGCGTTCTTCACAATGCACGCTATACACGCATCCGTTACGTGCTCTGGCCATACGTAGTCGAAAAAAAAAGGCAAAATCAGATCGTTCACACAATTGGAAGAATGCGCGGTAAGTCAGCACAGCATAAAAAAAAAAAGAAAAGAAAACCGAAGCAGCTTTCTATATCGAGTATCTACATACGTTCAAGGTCTCTATCATCGTTCAAGGTCTCTACATAAGTTCAAGGTCTCTATAATGAAAGCGGGGCCTCACCGTGCGGTGAGGCCATGCCTTTATGACAAAGCACGATTGTCGAACTGGGCTAGCTCAATGCTCCTAAACCACTTGGTGACAATTTGCCGCTACTATGACTGCACTTCGGTTAGAGAGGGTTGCAATGCGCCAAAGCTGAAACAGCATTACGCAATTAAGCGTCAGATTCCACAGTTCATCGATTGCCGCTCGCGGTGATCGATCTCTCAAAGTGACGTCAGGAAATAGCTGCCAATAGCGCACTTCTGTTGCATCGCGGCTGCCTGTAAAATTATGAGACGCAGCATGGACACGCTATCACACTACACAAGCAAGCAATGCCCGTTTTGCATGTTTGCGTCGTGCTTACGTTGAGCACCCTTTTGACAACCTCTTGAAAGGCCGGAATTGGGAACGGCGAGTTGGAATGCATGAGGTCAGGAAAATCAGAACCGCGCATAGTTGTGAGGAATGCATGTATTCGAGTGTTTTCACTGATAATTCGCATAACCGAAAGAAATGGGCTTCGACTTCCATGTATCATTACGGTTCAAGAAATAAATTTTGCCGAAAGAAGACTTCATTTATCTTTGCAGTGGCTTGAAAAAAATAATGCGAATGAAATGATAAAACACGGTGGAAAAGAAGACGAAGTGTAATATGCCTGTGCCTTATTGACGAATATGAAATTGAACAAAAAAAGAAAAGTTATACTAAAGTGACTAAAGTGCAGAGACACATTAACACTAAACATTCAATCGTATTGTTATCTTTCATCGCCATGGCGCCGTGAAAAACTGGAACAACATATCCCACTGTTCATCAAAGGTTTAAGGTCTGTTTGGTAAAATGCTGAAGCCCGTAATTAATTACCAAAGTTGCTAGGAACCTCGGACTGCATTCAAAAATCCTTATAGGCATTTTAGGATGCATGCCTAAAATGTGTTGTTTTTTTGTCTCACACATGCAGCCACTACAAAGAGTGACATTTAGGCAGACCAAATACAACGAAAGAAAGTCTTGGTACAAATCACGCGACTGGTCTTGAACCACCGGCCGAAAGCGTGTTCTGCCCTTGAGAAGACGTCTTACATGATGCCGCTATTTAGCTTTTGAACGGGCTTGCCAGAACGTCGTCGTCTGCCCTTGAGCGGCAGACGTGTTTCGTCTGCTCCCCGCGAGACGATCACTCCTCTCGCGTGACACCTCGCACACGGAAATAACTCCCCGCAAAGGAGCCACTGTTCACGCTCGAGGGCGACAAAAGTCCGCACGTGACGGCTGACAAAGCGCGGAGGAGTCAATGCTCCCCCGGCACCTCGGAAAGTTAAAGGAACTCGCGAATATATAGCGCCTGCAAGAGAGTGCCAGAGATATCCCACAACGCGTCCCCAGTGTAGCAGACTACTTAGCCTGCAGACGATATGACAAGGGGAAAGGAAGAGAGCGGCCTCTTGCGGCCATCTTTAAAACCTCAACAGCAGACGGAAGGAGGCGAAAGGCGAGAGGACAAGTCTTGTTCATCAGCCCGACGAGACCTTTTGGAAAAGCAGGTGCACGCGAAGACCCTCTCCTTCTCGACTGCACTCCCTCTTCTCTTCTTCAGCACGAATAGGTCGCGGGGTCTGGGCCCAGGGAGGGGGAACACGGGGTGCGTGCCCGTTACAGAAAGGAAAAGAAAGAGAGAAGGAAAGAAAGAAAGAAGGAGGCCACGCCCGAACCCCGGTGGCGCCCGGAAGAGTATAAAGTTTTTTTTTGTTTTCATTTTCTCTTGGTTGCACTCGTCTGAACCGTGGTGTCGTGCACGCGTGGACCTTTCTGAATTCTGCACAGCTCTCGCCAAGCGCTGTACCAAGTTGTGTGCATCGCAGTCAACTCATGTGGGGCATCTGTGCCCGCACGCGTAACGTTGTATGAAGAGCGAACTTCGCCCCAGTGTGAAGGGCGAACATTGCATTCGTTCTTCACATTGTAGTCGTAAACGTCGCACACCTTGCGTCACCGTCGATCAGCCTTTGTGAACTCGCGAATTAGATTTTACTGTGACGGCGTACTGCTGAGCTATCAGTCGGAGCGCAGTCTCAGGATGCAGCTGTGACGAACTCCGACGAGACCATATTAGCTAAAACGCTTATTAATGACGTTACTCGATACTCGACAGAAGAGTCAACGGTGTTTTCAGCTACAGTGTGAATAAAGCATTCTTCCGATTGTTCCAGCGAAAACGAGGTCTCTCTCTTTCTCTCTTTGCTTCCCGGTCATTTTGCGGAGCAACTACATTCCCCGTATTTCAACCCCCTCTCCGAATTCATCGTAAATCTCCAATTGGGAATAATTTTCATCTCATTCAGCACAAGCAATGTAAACGTACCAAAATGCCATGGCTTGGGCTAGTTGCAGCGTACTTAGATGCAATGCAATCCTTTTGTAAGAACGAACGTGCTGACTATAGGATGCCTGAAAAGTCTTGGAAAAGGGAGCTAAATACGGGACCAGCAATTAATCCCCAAAGGGAGTCTTTTCTTACTCCTTCTGCAGGGTGATCGTACTTTATTATGAAAGCACGGGAACTTTCGAAAGGGGAGTGAAATATGGGAGCGATCAGTTTACTCCCCCCAAAAAAAGGGAGTTTCCAGAAGTCCATTTGGTTTTCGAGCTTGACGACTGATGCATTTTTGTAATTAACAAAGTTTAATCGGGCACGTTCAAAGTTCTGCGCGCATCTCAGTGCTTCAGGAACCACGGCGCGCAGCGATATGAACAAAGTTTAGAAATCTACCCGTCATCGCGTTACGTGTGTCAAGCTGCATGAACTGCTGTCAGCGGCCACGTCATGTAACGTTGTGTTGACCGCTACGCGTTGGGAACTTTATTTGCAGAAATGCAACGTTCTTCGCAAATGCAAAAGACGCTCGAGTGTTAGATTTCGGTGCAGATTAAACAACCCCTGGTGGTTAAAATCAACCCGGAGCCCTTCAGCACTGCATCCATCATAACCCACTGCGCAGTTTGGAGACGTTGCTCCCGTATTCAAGAACGTTTATCCACTCGTTTCTACAGCTCGACTCAGTTATGATGATGTTGATCGTGTTCATTGGCATTCCGTTCGAAGCAGGACGAACATATAGAGTACCCTAGGCTGCTTGATTTAATCAGGTTGTACAACCTCCATCGCTGTCTATCCTTTTGCCTTTTTGATCTCGATCTTAATTTACATATTTAAAACCTTTATCACTGTCTGTACCATTACCTACACTTGCAATGACTCCGGGTCTATCAATCTCTTCCCTGCTTTTCTTCCACCACGCTTCAAGAAAGCTTCAAGAAAGCTGATGGCAGCGCCATCCTATGAGAGAAGTGGTCGTTGCTCTTCGGTGACACTCAATATCAGTTCTTGAGAAGCGTAGGGTCTTTTTCAGGCGAGGGGTGGCGCTGTGCTCGACTCGGTGGTGTGGAGGGAAAGCTTCTTCGAGTCGAGGATGGTTTGGTAACACGGGGAGAATAAACCCCATAACATAATTTAATATTTCGGGCTTATCTAGTCCCCTAACAATGATCGTCACCTATATTGCGTGCACTTCATTTCTTTAACGCTGCGCTCCCTGTTCCTTCAGTTCACGAACGATAAGACACAAAGGGCAGATTTTTTTCTTTCTTTTAGTGTGTAAGTATATCTACATAAACAGCATTTCCGATCATCGCATTCTTTTTTTCCCGTAATACATGCAAGTTCATGGACACTTAAGAAGACGATGGGTGACCAAGAGTTTCCTCTTGTTGCTCATGCGGCGGCTGGGGGTTCAATTATCCTCCTCCTCTCGCCTTTCCTATAGAGGTGCCCGAGCATGTCCGAAATTCGGAACGGAGTTCTGGAACTGGTATCGTTGTTCACAACAAGGCGGAGCAGCAGCGGGCGCATGCACCTTGCTTCCGCACGCACAAGCACAGAACTCTATAGACACTTTATACCGCGCTCCCGTGGGCGCCGCCATGTTTGATCACGTGGTGAAGCGTCCATTGCTTGCCTCAGCCGGCCTCCGCAGCCTCTGTTTACAACGGAAGCGCACGACGCCATGCGACAATGACTGCGTGAACGGCAAGAAGATTTGGCAGTTTCAGAAAAAACGGAAATGTCGCATATCGATGCTTCCGAGCTACTGACGCCTAATGTCCACATGCCACGAGAACTGTCGTACGATGCGCGCACTGGGAGGCATGGCTAGAAACATGCGTACTTTCCACCGTTGCATTAAATCAGAATTACTGTGATTCGATCCGCGTTTCTACTTTATCTATTACCAATAGCTTGGGAGCCACAGATTCAGCAACGTTACACGTGATTACATTATTTTCCACGTAATCACTCGTGAAAGGGACCTTTAAAAATATATGATAGATCACGTCTTAAACATATCCCCAAAACCTAGCTCCGAATATGTTCTGTATTCACTTTGCGCTTTTTGTACACGTCCTACTAACTTTAAGCCCCAGATGGGTGGCGCTCAAAACCTAGCCCATGCCGTGTTTCCGGCTCCCGCAATCACTTCCGCCGCATGCTGCCAGCGAAAGCAACGCCTTCGAGATATGTAATACTTGGAAATCAGGAAATGCTGCGCGAAGCTACAAAGGAAACCCGTATGAGTTTCCTTTGTAGCTTCGTTATTATTATTACACACAGGGTTCCTCGCTGGGTTCTGGATTTGAACGCCACCTATATTTAGAGCTCCCTAAAGTCAAAGCAAATTTATGTTCTGTAGGAGTGCTTCTTATGGGTTTGTTGGCGAAACTTGGCTCTTAGAAGAGGAGATCGAATTGTATGTGTTGTATTAATGCGCGCCCCTCTTCTAACGATCATGTATCCATCAGTCCTACGCTCTCTGAACTAATGTGTTAACGATGAACATCCGTAGTCGCCAGCGGGTGCAACATGACCTCCGAAATCGGTCTGCGCGCAACACGCTCACCGGAGATATCGGAGGCCATTCACTAGGCATGGCCTCCGGCTGCCGGCATGACAACTGCTTCAGCAAGCACTGCACATAATTGTGTAGTCGGACGGAGATTGCGGCACTCCATCTTTTCTCATCGCAGAGCACGCGAAGAGCCTCTTCGCACCCATTGCTTCCCTTCTTGCGGAAGAAAGATCCTCGACCAGACGACGAGGAGGTCGCAACTTCTGTTCTTTTTCTTTGGGACCCGACGACATGGGGCGAAGACAAGATGACGCACCCCTGCCCTCTTTATACTATGCATCCATCATTTATTAGCAGACTCCATTATGCAACCGCCGCCGTCCCTCTCTTCCTATTTCCCTTTCCCGCGCTCGAAAGCCCTCTCGGGGAAGAATGCCGTGATCTCGTGTCCTGCACACATTCTCTTAACCTTTTCCTTTCTTTCTGTAGTTTATGCCACCTTTTCTTTCTCCATTTTTCTTTCTTTCTTTTGAGAGTAAGCAATCAGAAAGTGCTCGCGTGCGGGAGGTTATTCACTTATGTGTCGTCCTTATCTGACTGCCGCTGCGGTGTCCCGAAAAAAAAAAAGATGGAGAGAGTAAAGGGAGAGGCGCTCCCGAACCACGTGACTGAGGCTGACGGAGCACCGTCCAGCGGTCGCGCGTACAGGTATGACACCGAGTCTTGAACGCGGTGGTTCAGTAATAATTGAAAACGTTATTTCTGGTTTATTTTTCCTTTCTCGGGCTTCTCTTATCTCCCGCAGACGCTCTCTCTTGGGAAGGCGCAATTCTCGGTCCGCCCACCGGGATGAATCAGTGAAGACGTGGCCTCCGAGATCACCCCCGCGCGGGGACGATCTCGGAGGCCATGGTGACGGTTATAACGTTCTCCCGCCACGCACGAGGTGGCGGGTTCGAGTGATAACATTTTTGATGACGACGAAAAAAATGAATGTAGGCAAGAAATTAGCACCGCTAACTGTTTTAAGTATGCTATCGAATACTTAGATTGTGGTGCTATACTTAGATGCTATCGAATACTTAGACTGCGCGTGTATGCGTCACGGGCGAACTTGCAGTGTGGCGCACCGTCATTTCACGAAACTGACGTTTCTATGACTCGTATCTTTTACAAATTTTTTGTGCACACCTGTGACGCGCTCGCGTACGCTCGACACACCTCGTGTTTTCTGTTAGACAGCTCCAAAAAGTGGGTGAAGTCGGCCTACGTAATGCTAAAAGAAATGCGTGACCGATGGTCGGATCAAACCTCTGATTATCCAGCACGACAGTACAATGCCAACTGCAGTGCCATGCCAATTTCTCACATTCTTCTCTCGTGGCAGCTAGCGCTTTGAGACGCTGTGTTAAAACGGACTGCAGTGCCTCCGGTATCGGCCCCACATCTTCTGTTGGATGCCACCAAAGTGGCCGAAGTTCGCCTATAATGCTATCACATTTAAAAAATCCCCTCGCGTTTACTGCGCTTTCGTTATATAGACATATTATGGCTGGCGTGACTCCCCCTGATTGCAGCTGTATCCTATTCAGAAACTATAGGATCAAAGTAAAACTATACGAGGTCCATCTGCCTGTGGCGAAGCTGGCGAAACGGCGAAGCTGCACAGAAACACTGGCGAAGCTGCACAGGAACGTTTATTGAGGACTGTAAAGAGACGAACAAAGCTCACTTCGCTTACAGTATACTGATGACAAAAATTTGTTCACTTTGCCGTAGACGGATACCAACTCTATTACATTCAAGAGAAATACTGCGTTTGACCAGAAACAGAAAAAAAAGTCATTTTTCGTAATGAAATAGTACCTGTTCCTGCATGCGTGTGACGTGTGGGAAGCCGGTCACGTGGTGTGCGCCGTCATAATTGCGGTAAAATATGCGCTGTCGTTCCACTTACTTTCTCAAAGAGAAACGTCGCTTCATGCATTGCAGCGCAAAAGTAACTGGAACGCCAATGCGTTTCTCCGCAAAAGTTCGGGAATTAATACCTCGAAACTGGTGTCGTCCTGAGATTTCCTCCCAAGTGGAGCCGCCTTGCGAACTACCCGGCTAGAATTTGTAAATTGCAATACGTATGCCATAAGGTAAGTAGTTAAAAACTTAATTAGTGAACTTTTGTTAATTAGTCGATTACGCATTTCAACTTTCTTGTGCAAGTAATGTCCGCCTTTTCGAGTAGACCAGCTCGTGGACTACAATTGTGCTATCTGCCACAGGCAGTCTTAAAAAAAAGGTTTGAAAGTGTTCACCCAAACACCCGCTGTACGTGACGCTTTCAGCAAGGTTTCTGAACAAAAATGGTAAAGTGTAACTCCAAACGCGACACGCGAACTGTTAGAAATGACACAGTGGCGAGATCCGGATAAATTTTCACCAACCGGGTTTCTTCAGCGTGTATTCAAAGCGCGGCACGCGGACAGTTATATATATATATATATATATATATATATATATATATATATATATATATATATATATATATATATATATATATATATATATATATATATATATATATATATATATATATATATATCGGAACGCCGCCGCGAACTCCACGCGCGACCTCGTGGACCAAGAATAAAGAGAGACCTTGTCCTTTCTTACAGCACGCTTTCCTTGCCCTCTGCTTCTTCCTTAAAAGACAACAACGCTTTCGTGTCTATTATGCGTGAAGCGAAAAGCGTGTCCTTCGTATACACAGCTTCGTCGTGGCCAATGTGTATATGCCATTGCACTATATGCAAACACGCCGGAATCACAAAGACTTCTCTTTGTCGCAAATTACCCTGCCCATTTCAGTTAAAGAGCGACTAATCTCCATTCCCGTTTCTTTGCTTTTTTTCATTGCTTATCTTTCACTTATGACACCTCGAAGCGGCCGCGTAGGACGGATCAAATCAGTTGGTGGCTTCAGCCGAGAAAATGACGCATGTAATTAACTCTTCGAGGAAGCGGCACGGAAAGCGAGAGCCAAATCGCTCGAACGAGATGAGGCCGCAAACGCGCCAAGTGGTTGCGTAACAACGCGTTTTTTTTTTCTCTTGCGCTTTCAAACTATGGACTTCGCGATGACGATGTGCGCGGTGAAGTCGGTGCATGACGTCACCAAGGCCGCCATATTAGAGAGAAGCGCTAGCGTGGTGACATGCATGCTGCGCCCTTCTCTCTCTCTCTGTCTCTCGCTCTCTCCCCTAAAAAAGCGGACCTTTCATTCACTCTTCCCCTTTTACTATGCGTGGACGGCTCTCTGGCCGGGTAAACTGGGCCCATCTCGCGCACGATGTGCTTAATATTCGATTATACTTCAACGGAAAGTCTATTGAGCGCAACAAAAAGTCAATAGAAACGCAGTGTATTCCCTACGACGACTCTTGTCGGGGATGTGACCTCGCAAAGTTTTTTAAACGAGGTTGGTAACGCGCATGTAAAAATACTGAAAGATATTTATAGCGGCTCCACAGCCACCGTAGTCTTCCATAAAGAAAGCAAAATCCCAATAAAGAAAGGCGTCAGGCAGGAAGATACGATCTCTCCAATGCTATTCACAGCGTGCTTACAGGAGGTATTCAGAGGATAAGAGTTAATGGAGAATACCTTAGTAACTTGCGATTCGCTGATGATATTGCCTTGCTTAGTAACTCAGGGGACCAACTGCAATGCATGCTCACTGACCTGGAGAGGCAAAGCCGAAGGGTGGGTCTAAAAATTAATCTGCAGAAAACTAAAGTAATGGTTAACAGTCTCGGAAGAGAACTGCAGTGAGGCACCGGAAGTGGTAAGGGAATACATCTACTTAGGACAGGTAGTAACTGAGGATCCGGATCATGAGACTGAAATAATCAGAAGAATAAGAATGGGCTGGGGTGCGTTTGGCAGGCATTCTCAGATCATGAACAGCAGGTTGCCATTATCCCTCAAGAGAAAAGTGTATTACAGCTGTGTCTTACCAGTGCTTACCTACAGTGCAGGAACTGAAGGCTGACAAAAAGGGTTCTACTTAAATTGAGGACGACGCAACGAGCTATGGAAAGAAGAATGATAGGTGTAACGTTAAGGGATAAGAAAAGAGCAGATTGGGTGAGGGAACAAACGCGAGTTAATGATATCTTAATTGAAATCAAGAAAAAGAAATGGGCATGGGCAGGACACGTAATGAGGAGGGAAGATAACCGATGGTCATTAAGAGTTACGGAATGGATTCCAATGGAAGGGAAGCGTAGCAGAGGGCGGCAGAAAGTTAGGTGGGCGGACGAGATTAAGAAGTTTGCAGGGACAACATGGCCACAATTAGTGTATGACCGCGGTAGTTGGAGAAGTATGGGAGAGGCCTTTGCCCTGCAGTGGGCATAACCAGGCTGATGATGAATGGATGAATGAATGGTAACGCGTATCAATCAGGCGGTGCCACGTCACAGCGACCACACACTTCATAGCACGAACAAATAAAGATAGCCAATAAGTGTCCCCAGCCGCATTTCTATGAATGTCTACCGGGAAGCTATCACTTGGCTTTGGCTATCACATTGCGACGGTTTCAGCCCCTCTGTTTTCATTTTCATTTTTTTTTATTTCTGGTCCGTTCACGCATCCACCACAGGTTCAACTCGAGTCAATTCACTGTTCTTTGAATTCGTGGAAGAGGTTTCAGGAGACGTTCATCGGCGGCTAAAAGCTGCTGGAACGAAAAAAAGAATTATGGGGTTTTACGTGCCAAAATCACTTCCCGATTATGAGGCACGCCGTAGTGGAGGACTCGGGAAATTTGGGCCACCTGAGGTTCTTTAACATGCACCTAAATCTAAGTACACGGAAATGTGGCTCATCGAAATGTGGCCGGCGTGGCCGGGATTCGATCCCGCGACCTCGTGCTTAGTAGCCCAACACCATAGCCACTAAGCAACCACGGCGGGTGTTAAACGAACGAATTGAATATTGCACGAGAAAAACCTGCATTTGTGCAGACCTACCGTTCTACCGACGATCTGTATATAACACGTCGACAAAAAAAAAAAAAAAAAGAAGAAAAAGAAAGAAAGAAGAAAAAAACTGGCTTCGAGCAAGTCGCCAGCCACCGCTTGTTCGTTTATTTATCATTACCATATTCAGACACACCCGACGCCAACGTCAGGGACGGGGGGCATCTTTGCGCATTTAGCGCGGGGGACAAAACACAAAGAAAAAAAAAATATCTGTAGCACCGCAGTTTGCTGCGACGCCGTTCGATTAGAGCGCCGCTTGAGCTGACTAATTAATGCTCTCGCCGCATTCACAAAGATGGGCGGGCGCTTTGGCGACGACTATAAGGCAAAAATATTACCATAGCCGCAATTAATAAGATATGAGCCTTGCACTAAACACCACGACCGCCATCTACAACATCGCCAACCCGTAGGGCTGCCCGGCCGAACACAAGAAGGAAACAAATTTTTTTTTTTCTGAAAGCGGGCAGTGACGTCATCGAGGAGCCATCGAGGCTTTTCGTGCATAAGGTCTTCCGAGAAGGTCGTACTAGGCTCCTATAGCTACGCTCAGTCTCGACATATTAATGCCGCTTGACCGACTATCTTAATTTTTCAACTAATGCGAAACAATCGCTAAAGCCCAGCACACACGGCTTTCAAAAAGGCAAATCAACGCAGTTGGCGCTATTGGATCAAAAAGAATTCTAATCATTTATAAGCAACCATTTCAACAGGCATTTAGCACTTCAGCTGATAATATCGTATTTGAGCACTAGGCAGCAATTTGTATCCGTGGGTGCATTTGTTTGAGTGCATTTGGGTGCATTTGTGGACGTACAAAAAATTAAGCATGGTTTCTCAAGGGAGTATCCTTAGCCCACTGCTATTCAACCTAGAGTTTAACGACATTGTTCTTACCCACCGGAAAGCAAAATTTACACTATCTGCCGATGACGTCACTGTATTTTTGTCTTCTACTTGTTACTTGTTTGTTTTGTAACAAAAACGAAACAGAAGCAGTTACCTTCCATGCACAAAGTAATATGACAAGAAGCCTCCGTTTGAGGTACAATGATATAATGTCATTGAAGTTGTATATATATCGCACGAAGGTCCTTGGTGTGCACTTTTCAAGCACATTATAATGGCATGAGCAGGCAAATTTTGTAGCTCATAAGTTTAGCTGTACCACAGGAATGATAAACCAAAACGGATGTATTTTACCGACACGCGTAAAATTATTAATTTACCATACTCTGTTCGCTTCGCACATCAATTATGCACGCTTCGTATGGGGAATAAAAACTTTTAAAAAATCTGAAAAATATGTTTTCGTTGCAGAAAAAAAAGAAAAAAAAGGATAATGCGCGTATAAGCAAATCTCTGATATAACCAGTGCCATGGGACTACCATTAGGAGCTTTAGCATACCGACAATACATGGCCTTTACAATCGAGCTGTTATGAAAACATGCTTCTCCCTAGCCTACAATACCAGCAAAGTACCTTTGGACATATTGTCAGTTTGACGCTTGATACACCACCCTACAGTATCCGAAATCTAGAGTTATGGAACATACCTCGTTGAAGGACAAAATATGGAGAACAAATTATTAGAAACGCTTTGCCTGGATTTCTAAACTTTAAAGGGACACTAAAGGGAAAAATGATTTCTTCTGCATCAGTAAATTGCCGTTCTACAACACCAAAAACACCACTCTTACAACAATAAGACGTTTAGTAAGCCAGAAAAAGCGCAAGAACGAAATACGGGTGGCGACGCCTACTTGTGTTCCCGCACCTGGGGGCTGTGACGTCATGGATTTTGATGGCATCCTTGCGGGCCTACTAATTATAAATAGCGGTACAGATTGACTACATTGTGTTCTAAAGGAACCAAATATTAAACATGGCAAGTTTCGGGAACCTTCATTCAGCCAACGCGGCCCAAATGCGAAAACAAACTTTGCAATCCCTGACGTCACGCTGACGTACCGGCGCTGTGGTTTCGGCGCGAAATTCAAATACTGATACTTGGACCTTCATTTTGTCATCGAATAATCAAACTATTTTCTTGAAATGACTGCCTGCAGGGTTCTCAAAGAATGCTCCATTAGTCTAAACTGATTTATTGTTTCCCTTTAGTGTCCCTTTAAGTGCGTCCGGTGTGAACATTGAAAACTTCACAAACGCTCAGTTCACAATTTTTTCTACCATCTCTAATCTGATTTTTGATTATATACCGTACGTCCACTGCTATAACTTTTTATGAGCATTATCCTGTCGGTGTAAGCGATGTTTTTGCTATTTATAATATTTATTTGGAATATTTGCTATTTGTAACATTGCATTGCTGTTGTGTAATTATTTGCTCCTGCATTTCGTGCGTCATTGCTGCTGTCATTTAGGGGCTGAGGGCACCTGAAGCTGCGTTTATGCGGCTTTTACCTCTGCCTTCTCTATTCGCACTAAATGTAAAAACAAAAACAAAAATACAAATTAAAGAACAGAAAGAGAGAAAGAAAGATTCTAGGATTGGGCATTATTAGGGGCCAATTATTGAACGGGGCATGCTGCAATCACAGAACTGAAGTCAGTCAGTAAGTACACTATGCATAACCTTTTGCTAAACTCTCAGCCTGCACGCAGTTTCGACAAAGTAAGTAATCGAAATCGGCAGTGAAATGCGCTGTCGTTCCTGTTAATACGTTTCTGCACTGTAGGAAAACATTCAGTACGGTAAAATATCAACTATAGCATAGTAATTGCATTTCACCGGCACAATCTGCACCCCTACTTCTCTAAAACCATCAAAAAAAAAAAAGACACTATGCCGTGAGTGACTTGATGATATAAAAGGCTCCTTTTGGTTGTAAAATTTTGCACATTTGTCGCCGCTATATCGATCACCACAACCACCGTTTCCACCCACACGATCCTGAGTCGGCTCTCAAATTTTCACCACAGTGCATGGCTTTAATGAGCACCGCGAGCTTATGCACCTATACAAGGACAAGAACGCCCACTTAAGGACAAACCGGTCTTCTTTCGCCGAAGGCCACGCAACTCCCCCCTACGGAAAAACAGAACAACAAAAGTTGATCGTCTGGACACGTCTTCTGCAACGGACAAGAACAGACGGATGTCGAAGGTTCAGACGAACGTTACTATAGAACGTTCTAGTAACGTTGGTCCAGTATATAGATAACGGCGCTCGCTCGCGTGTATGTACAGAAAGAATGGAGTCAAAAGAGCGGCGGCGACTTTTTCCCAAAGATTAACACCGGTGCGTCTGCACAGCTGCTGCCGCCGTTCCGCATGTCGTGCTGCGGCAGCACCGCGGCTCATTAACAAACGCACTACAGCTGCATTGGCAATGAATGCGTGGCACGTCGACTCAATGCCGAGGACGTCTGCTAGTCTACTTCTGCTAGACATCCACGCCACACAGCGCGTCGCGACACTGCAAGGACAGACGACAACGATACATTATACTTCTGGCTCGTCTGCTGTGGCGAGCGCGGGTTGCCAGATTGCGTCATTTCCTCACCTTCCTTTGCTGTTGCGCGAGCGTGCGTGGCACAAAGCCGCGTGCCTGAATTTAATGATGGATGCATTTAGCACGCTTCAGAGAATCAGTTCCCGGCGTCGCTTTGTCAGCCGTATGTGGCGTCGGAGAGGCGCCAAAGTATAGCAGACGCGTTCAGTATACGCGTTCGCGACAGGAACACAGCGGGTGATCGGAACGTACGATCAGGTGCCAGACTGGGTCGGCTCCGCACTGATCCAGTATGCGTGAGAAGAACCAAGCGTGCTCCTGAAATTTAACGACGAGGACGTAATTATCGCGGGATTAGTGAGTAATTTCCCCGGTTTTTAGGACCTGCGGAGTTCCGGAACGATTGGCTAGCGTGTCGCGTAGCAAGCCGTCTGCAGGCACTTGTATACTAAGATCGAGATCGCATTGCTTTTTATGACCAACACACTGTGGGCGAACGCGAAGCACGTATACCTGCATTTCAATGATGGATTAAGTTATGGCGCTTTCGCGAATATAAATAATTCCTGGCGCCTTCTTCTTTGTACGTTCGGAGCGATAGCTATTACGAGCTTGAATGTGTCCAGAGTTGTATCTCATCTGTCTTGAGGGACACCGTCTCCGAATTTAATGATGGATCGCTTTCGTACGCTTTTGAGAATATACAACTACCCGATACCCATTTCTCTATTTCTTTCTTGTTTGCAGACGTAGATTTTATGGGCTTGATTATGTCTCAATATACTGGCGTAACTTGCTGAACCTGTTTTTTTTTTTTTTTATGATAAATAACTCCTACTGTTTCGCAACGGAACAGCACCGCAACACTATAATAACACCTTATGAAAAAAACAATACTTTTGCGCGATGAAGTGTAGTTTTACGTACATGCCTGAAAAGGAAGCTTTAGCTCGGGCCCAACTTTGATGTCGCTTATTGAAATACATGTGAAACGTGGAACCGCTTTACAGGCCAGATTTTAATTAAATTTGTTGCATTTGAACGAGAAAGTTAAATTCTACAGTGTCTGTTGGAAGCGAAACTTTGATTTGGGGTCTAAATGTTTGTACAAAAAATTTTTGAAAATCGGTAAGCTTGAAAAAAAGTAGAAGCACGAATTTTACAGACCCGTAACTCTGCATCAAGGACAGACGTCGCAGTTCTGTAAAGTGCATCCGTCAGAACATCTAAAGCGGACAAAGTTTATATATCAATTCTTATCTTACGCGAATTTGTCACAATATTTACAAGTTTTTTTTTGCAAGACCCCTACTCACATATTAGGCGTGTACTTACGAACCACGTATAATACATCAGTTTTGCTCGCTTTAGGTGTACTATTGATGAAATTTACTTAATCGCGATATCATTTTCATTTAAAGCTTACAGAGTTGTAAACTTAATAGTTTCATTTTCCATAAATTTGCGATTTCCAACAATTTTCATGAGACAATTGACGACCTAAATAAACATCTGCTTACTACAGTCACTAGATTCAATTTTTCTTTAGATACAGCAAACCTAATCCAATTGGGTGCAGTGGTTGCCGAGAAAAAGATTTTTGTGCCGACTGCACGAAGCAGAATTTTTATTTAGGGACTCGAAATTTTTTTACAAAATATTGTCGAAGTTCAGTTCGGTAAGTTAAAAAAAAACAAAAAAAAAAACTCGGAAGGACAAGTCTTGCAAATCCGTAAGTATGCGCCAAAAAAGAGAGATCGCAGCTCTGTACAATGCGCCTATTAGCTAAGCTGAGGTCGACAAAGTAATGTATGATGTTACAGCCTACATAAATTGTTACGACGTTCCTGGGGACTTTGAGAAAGTACTATACACACAAATTAGTGGTATACCTCGGACCAGTGCATAAAAAATTTCCAGGTGTCCTTAGCTATCTCTTAAGAGACGCGAAGGCGAAAGTCTAGTAAAGCCTACTGTAATTCATCTTATTCCACCTTAATTCACCTTAATCCTCCTTAACCCACCTCAATATGCCCTAGTCCACCCTAATCCATTTTATTGTACGCTATTCCACCTTAGTCCTCGTTCACCCGCCGTAATCGACGTTAATTCACCTTAATCTACCCTAACCCAGTCTAATCCACCCTAATAATCTTAATTATCCTTCATCCACGTTAATCGACCTTAAGCACCTTATTACCTTAATGGACCTTAATTCGATTACTATTCACTCCTTAATTAACTTTGCTAATTATTCTTTATATATTATACACGGCCGGACATGCTTTGGTTCGCTTCTGGCCTTCCTTGGGTCACGTGATATTTTCTGTACTTCAGAACGCGACCTTGAAACATAGAGATCTAAGGCTTTCGAATTAATAAAACGATTTCCATCAGGTTAAATTTCTCAAAAGATCCGGTTAACAGAAACGTTTTTGATTACTGAGTTATAAAGTTGTAAACTTGATGCTTCAGTTCGCTCGTTGTTTTTATTTGCGATTCTCAAGACTATTGGTGAAGAAATTCACCGTTTAAGTAAAAATTATCCACTTCTACGGTCAGTGAATTTTAACTTATTCTTTTAAATTCAACAAGCCTCGTCAAAGTTGGTGCCGCTGCGGACGCCGAGCAAGAAAGTTTCTCCGTTGCCCTGTATTTAAATACAGGAGCTAACGAGGCAGCCGCCGTGGTTGCTCAGTGGCTATGGTGTTGGTCTGCTAAGGTCGCGGGATCGAATCCCGGCCACGGCGGCCGCATTTCGATGGAGGCGAAATGCGAAAACACCCGTGTACTTAGATTGAGGTGCACGCTAAAGAACCCCGGGTGGTCTAAATTTCCGGAGTCCCCCGCTACGGCGTGCCTCATAATCAGAAAGTGGTTTTGGCACGTAAAACCCCACAATTTTAGCTCCCGAGGTATTGCACTGTCTCTTAAGGGTTGTGTGCAACGCGTGTCCTTTGTCCTTGATTTACGACGCATGCGCAGAACAGCCGCCGAGCGTCCTTCGCCCTCGTCGCCATTTATATCCTAACGGCGCTCCAAAGACAATCGCATGAGGTCGCAGGGTATCGAGCGTATGATCAGTGAGTTCAAGAAGCGCCTTCAGGGCGTGGTCTGGGTGCAATCGACCATTAGCGGTTTTTCTGATTATTCTTATAATAAAGTTTATCTATCTATCTATGGGTGCAATCGCAGTATACAACTGCGACGGAACCGCAAGTAACACAGTTTCAGCGCAGATGCTGCGAGATACGGGAAGCTGTTACGGCGCTGGAACGATAAAATCGTGTAGATGCAGCGTTTCAGTATGGGAACGACTGCTGCGCCACTCTCGTTTATGGTGCATATACCACGCCGGAAGTGACGTCACCTTCAAAACAACGATTCGCGAACGAGAGTATACCAAGTATGCAATCCTGCTGGGCTGCTGTATCGCCAGCATATCAAGTGTGTTCATTATGACGTCGGATTGATGAGATGACATCGAATCTCGTTGTAGCTATAGAGAAAAGTCTCGGAAGATCTGATCCCGTGGTTCAAGCGCTATTTCTTTTTTAAATTCTTTTTTGTCGTTCTATGTCACGTCTGCTTGAAAGTGTTAGGCCAGAAGGTCGTTCGACAAAGTGCACTGCGCAACTAACTTATCAAGATATATTTTCGCGTGTAGCAACCGTGGCATCCGATGCAGTACGGAGGTCAAACGACAGTTATACGATCGTGCGATCAACGATCACACAAACAACGAGCGATCAACGAGAACACAATCAAGGAGCGATCAACAAGCACTCAACGAACAATCAACGAGCACACAATCGATCAACGGATCCATTGTATGCGCAGTGGTGAACGGCATGAGTGCGGCGAATAGTCCCGTGGATAACAGAGGGTGCGTATGCCTGCAAGGGGATTCTTGATGTGCGTGTCCTGTATGTATGCAGAGTCGTCAGATGGCAAAAACTTTAGAGAGAGAGAGAGAGAAAAAAAAGCTCGACTGTGACAGTAAATTACCCATCATATAATACCCCCCCCCAAAAAAAAAAAGAAAAAAATCCACCATTTCCGTGAGAGGCGGCTCGGTAAGCTAGAAAAATACAAAATTATGGAAGATGCGCAGGTGGCCGACGCCACCCCGAATTCCCCGCACAAGCTCCCCGTGACGTCACATCATGATTGACCTATAAATTGCAATACATCCCTTAACGTCTATCATTTACTCTGGCCGTGCTCGCAAGCTCACATGAACTGCGAACCGGACAAGCGCAAGTTTGGGGAAGCAATCCGGAGCGAAGAACTCGCTCCCCAACTCTGGGCCGTCCAGCAGGTCCACGACGCCGTCAGGACAGTCAACCTCTCGGTTCCGTCGTGGGAGACGCCCACTCCATGAGAGCCCCAAAGCTCTCGTGGCCTACAGGACCTCGAATAAAGTTGATTTCCTTCCTTCCTAACATTGTATTGCTAAAGAAGCCAAAGACTGAACTTGGCAAGTTTCGAGAGCCGCTTACTGGGACACAACGGAGCCAAAATACTTTGCAAAAAAAAACTTGGGGAGCCATGACGTCATGCCGACGTACCGCCGCAGACTTTCGGCGCGAAATTAGAAAAAAAAAATGAACTTCGATCTTCGTTTTTCTGTTCCAATAATAAACATCTTACCTCATTATTGAGGAAAATAAAGTTTCGGAAGAATAGTTTATCAGTCTATAAACTGATTTAGTGTCTCTTTAAAAAAAGAGTGGGCGCGGTTGCGTATCTGCCTCCGCTGTGGTATATACGCGTATACGCTGATATCTGGGAAGGAAAGCGACGAGGTGTGAATTCGCGAACCGTTGGCACCTTTACTTTCCAGCCATAGATAACAAACAAAGAAAGAAAGCTAGAAAAAAAAGAAAGACGAAATACCGCCTACGTCTCGTATATAAGGCGGAGAAGCTCTACTGCGTGAGTCTGTGGGAAACCGGAATGTCACCACGAGTCGGGTGACCTTGAAGTGGTGCGCAGCCCGGCTGCTCAGTTTCTAGCGAGCCGTTTCCCAACCGCTTAGCAATCGCGGATACGAAAAAAAAAGAAAAAAAGAAAGAAGGCTACCACCGAGAGGACGTGAGCGAGAGAATTAAATGAGAGAGCGGCAGACATTTGCTCTACAATGCGGGTCGCGTTGCCCCATCAATTGTCTTCTATAGGAGAGATACTCTGGTTCGAGACGCGCCGCGCTGCACGACGTCTCTGTACATTATATGCGTAGGGAACGGCAACAAAACATGCTCCGTGGCCTGCATCGGAAAGCCGCTAGCGCTGTGACTGTCACCGCTGTCGGTCTTTTCGGAAAGGAACCCGCCGTGGTTGCTTAGTGGCTATGTTGCTGGGCTGTTAAGCATGAGGTCGCGGGATCGAATCCCGGCCACGGCGGCCGCATCTCGATGGGGGCGAAAACACCCGTGTACTTAGATTTAGGTGTGCGTTAAAGAATCCGGGGTGGTCAAAATTAATCCGGAACCCCGCCCAATACGGCGTTCCTCATAATCAGAAAGTGGTTTTGGCACGAAAAACCCCATAACCTAATTTTTTTACGAGGCAGGTAACAGGAAACTCGAAGTGTGCTGAACGTGCAGGAAATCGCGAGTATATATATGCAAGCTGTACCTGCGAGGTACAGAAACGTCACTTTGACAAGCGAGAGTCTGCAAGGTCACCCCGCGCGACGCACAGCTGTCAAGACGTCACAAATCATCCCGTTATTTACAATTATGCCATCGTATCCTTGAAGAGTTGACGATGCTAAGCTCTGGTCTATCGTTATTGTTTTCATTGTCTTTTTAGCTGACGTAACCGATAGGTAGCGCTTGTCTTTCCTTTCCTTTTGCCTCTCTCTGTTATAATTTTTTTCGAGTTTTTCTTTGCGCTAAATAGCATCATGTTAAGTAAACACCAACTCGCCCAAGAAGTTATCTGCAAGTAACCGATCGGTTTCACCGCACTGCACAGATGTGATGAGGTAGAGTGCACATGGAGGTGTCGGCGGAGGTGCACACAGGCGTGTACGCCGAGACAATGCAAGCTTCTAACGGGTACCGCGGTGGTGCTGGTCTGAGACGGGGAAATTAAATAAGGCGTTTGTTCACTCAGGCAGCTGACTTAATGCTACATCAGCTTCGTCTTTAAGGACCTATACAGAGGCGTGAGACACGGCACGCTTCGATAAGCGAGAACAAAAAGACACTTGCAAGCTTCAGCGCGCACGGCTGATACAAAGGCTCGCTCCTTCGCTGCCGTCTCAAGTGTTTCTTCGGCGCTAACGAAAGACGCTCTCCGTTGCGGCGTTGGTGACGCTGTACACTCTAAGAAAAGTTTACACCCTTTGAGTCGTATCTTGCCACACAACAATAAACGTCATCTGTCTTGTCCGCATTTCCTTTCTTTGACGCTGCGAGCCCGGTACCTCCCAGTAACGAACGGCATGTGCGTTATCATCATGACATAGCGTTGCCGAGAAGAAAGTAGCGGGCGCGGCGTTTTCAAGAAAGGAAACGCAAGCAAGGCAGATGACGATTAGCGTTGTGTGGCAGATATACACCCCGAAGGGTGTAAACTTTCTTTAATGTGTAAACCGATTTACACCGATAAGGGTAGTCTGAGGTTGCAAATTGTTCTATAATTCACACTTTTACACCCGTAAAGGGTGTAATGGTGCGGTTTATAGACATCAGTCACTCCCAAAGGAGCAAATGGATTTGCAGTGACACTCCGTTGTGGCGTTGACATGTGTATTAGCTTTGCAGCGGCGTGTGGAGTAATTTATACAATTCTGTGTTCATTTATAACCGTTTCCAGATGGCGCTGCATATTTTTGAAGATATAGAATGCGAGCGTGTTTTAAAGATTCGGCGGGGGTGACGAAGGTATCCGCGGAACGAGGCTGGCGAACTGAGTGCGGCTGCAGCAATTTGCCGCGGAGGGCTCGGGGTTTGAACTCCGAGTTGACTTGCGAGGTCGAGGTTGCATTCTTAATCGTCTTACTTCGTTTTCTCAGTTGAGTTGCCACTGTCCGGATAAATAAATGTCTGAATAAAAAATCTATGGGCACTTTGCTGAGCTAAACTGCGATAGGCGAAAGCTAATCTATGACTGCCTCTGTTACTGTTGTGTGAACTGTTCTGCGAACGGACGCCGCCGTGGCCGCGAGCATGGGATGCATTCCCAGCCGTACGGCTGCAAGGTTTGTCGCCGATGTGCGCGCAACCCCACGCGCTTGTCCGCGCTCTCCCACCCGCCCACTCGCACAGCGCTACTGGCATGGCGCCTCTTCTCCTTGCTTCCCTCGCCCGTGGCGCCTCCTCTCCTTGCTCCCCTCGCCAATGATGACCACTTTCCTGCGTCCACCACGGACTGTGCACGGACACTCATGAGCCACTAAAGGCTTACGCCTCAAAATATCGTTCTGGTTAACTCGCGTTCCTATACGACCCAGCAGTAACATCGCCGCAAGGGTATTTGAAAAACGAACAAGGACTCCACAGAATGGCAACACAGCTGCGCTTGCCCTTCGAGGACTTCGTCGTTGGCCCACCCGCGCAGCCGCCAAAAAGCGACAGGCCGCCGAAGACCGAGAGGGCGCACTGACAAGAGTGTGACTGAGTGGCGAGCGACACGAATATTTTGGCTGAGGTTATACAGCTGACTGTGCGCCCGTCGACCCGTTTCCTAACTGTTTCTATTATACAGCTCGCGCTCGACACGCACGCAAAGGCAAGAAACGAAGGACTCGTCGCTCGCACACGACACAAAACACAACGCGTCAAAACAGACAGGACAGAGGCAAATACAAAGCGGAAGACTCGCACACGACGAAACAACGCCATTAAAAGAAAATCTCGTACGAACACGTATGTTTTATATGGCTTCTCGTACGATCGTATGCTATAGTACCGGATACGCAGCCTTTGTGTCATACGAGATTTCGCTTTCTTTTCCTTTTCCTTTCTTTTTTTGATAGGGGCGAACAGAAGGACACGTACAACACACGTACACGTATATTGTGAAGGAAACAGAGAAGAAAGCACGAAAGACGCAAAACAAGGTTCGCAGGCCGGCTTAAGGCCCGTACGAAAGGAAAACCCACACACACAACTCAATGCCCCAGACGGAACAACAACAACAACAAAAACCGTAAAATACACTCCAAAAGAAATAGGGGACAGGACTAGGCGCGCGCACACGCATGTGTGTACACACACACACACACACACACACACACACACACACACACACACACACACACACACACACACATGCACGCACGCATTTATGCCGGTACAAAGTCCTCACACAGAACACAATCCCAACACACGCAACACAAAACACGCACCCAAAATCGCACAACGCGAGCGAGCACAAGAGAAACTTGCAAAAAAGAAACGCAAAGAACTAGAACCTCGGGCACATTGTACACACTCGCGACACACTCGACTTCACACGCGTCGCGCCCTGCACGACACAAACGAGCGCGCGCGAGCGAGAGAGGCCGCGTGTCAAAACACCAGCGCGTCACAACAGAGCTCTCTCGCTCCGCACACAAACGCCAAGGGTTGAGACACGGCGCGCGCACGGCGGGCAGGTTTCCTGGCCACCGGCGTCGCGCTATAATCGGCATCACTGTCGCCGAGATGCCGCGCGACAAGGGCATCCGGTGGAGCTTCGCGGAGAAGACGCCGCGCGCTTCGCCCACAGTTGCGTCTCGCCAACGTGCGACACACACATACACACTGCGTCCCGTTACTATAAACGTTGACCACTTTCTCTTTGTCTTCGTGCAGAGGCTCTGCCGAGAGCAGCCCGACAATCTCCGATGTCTAGCGAGAAAAAGGGGTCGCAGGAAAAGCGAATCCCGCCGGCAAGCGCAGAGAGGAAATTGCAGTACGAAACTGAAGAAGAAGAAGCCGCGGAACGCTGGTGTAGACGCTGCTATTTCAAAGTTGCCCTGGAAGCGTTCCAGTGCAGTATGTTCGGGGGCTTGTGGCTCTGCCTTCATTTTAGCTTCTTGCGAGCATACGTCCCGTTTTCTTTTTTTTTTTTTTGGTGCTACCTCCGAATTGATTTCGTCGAGTCGAGCACCGGAAAGGCGGTGGCATACATACCGCGATAAACAGGAACGTACTTGTCACATTTTTGTTTACCTTTGCATGTTTAGAAACATAGTAGGTGTGTTCGGTACCGCAGCCGACGGTGGTGAACGAGGCTTTTCGTTAGTATCATTTTATATCATGAAGGTTGTGTTGCGTTGTTATAGTGAACGGCGTCTGGGGCTCTTCGAGTAGTGCTTGAGACTTCTGTGCTGGCTGCCAGTCAATGGCAGTGCAAGAGTTCGACGTTATTTCGAAGATCGTTTATTGTGAATAATTTGAGCTTACTTTCTTTCTTTTCTTTTTTGCTTAGCTCATAGTTATAACCTAGTCACAACTCGCCATTGACACACTTCGACCATCAAGAGACGTGCGATTGGTGATGTTATCCATAAAAGGCACATAAATTGCGTCGAGGTCAGGAATTGTGGCGAAGCGCTTGACCGATTAAACTCCCGATCAATCTGTAAATGGCTTCATCGCTATTCATTTTGCAGAAACGAAAGCACGTATACGCGAACGTCGACGCGATTTCGAAGGCGTCTGCACGCACGTTGCAGGCGCCTTTAAAGCTGGCTTCTCTACAGTAATATGCAGAATGAGGAGAAGCCCACTTTCATAGTTCTGCTACAGGAGCCGGCAGTGAAGTTTAACGTTCCGAAACTGCATAGCCTACGGGGGACGCCGTAGTGGCAGGCTCCAGAATAATTTTGACCACCTGGAGTTAGTCAACGTGTCGCAAAGCCTAAGCACACGAACGTTTTTTTTTTTTTTTTTTGCATTTAATCCCTATCTAAATGCGGCCGCCGCGTCCGGTAAGGTCGAACCCACTAGTGAATATTTCTGGGTGCGTGAAATCGACAGCCTTACAATGGCTTAGGACTGTAGACTGTTGGGCTAGTTCGTGTTGCATATTGATCATTGTGCCGAGCACAAAAAAACTAAACAAAAAAAATCAAAAACACAACAACGACAACATTGTCGGGAATCGTCTCGGAATTGTCCAGTGCCCGGTTCGCCCGAAGCGCAAGCGTGCTTCCGCTGCTCAGAGAAATGTTTAAATAAATCCTCAATTGCTAGTGAGCGTCCGTCCTGTCTGCCTGGCCTCTCTTTGCCGACAATTTCTTTTTTTCGCGCTCAGCGTGATGACAAAGTTTACTACGGTTGCCGAACGCAGAAGACCCTTGTTAATCGTCCTTTCGAGCATAGAAAAATTGCTTGGGCCGTGGGAAAGCACGTCATTACAGCGACCAGCTCTAAAAGCTTTAACAACCTTCTTTAGTGACAATGACATCGTATGTATCTACGAACACCTTGTATGTCCTTGTGTGTTATTATTATATATGTCGAAGCATTCTGTGTGAGTTATAGATTGATAAGTGTGCTGTATCTTTTTTCTATATTGACTTTTGTCGTTTAAGCATGCTTATAAAATGTGCTTTATCGTCGAACCGTTTGTTTGCTTGTTTTTCATATCAACTCATATTATCATTCTCTGCTGGTTATACAATATGTTTGCGGAGACGCAGGCGACATAACAGTTGCCAGCATTTCCAATGCCATCGCAATGACTCACTCACTCACTCACTCACTCACTCACTCACTCACTCACTCACTCACTCACTCACTCACTCACTCACTCACTCACTCACTCGCTCGCTCACTCACTCACTCACTAACTCACTCACTCACTCACTCACTAACTCAGTCACTCGCTCGCTCACTCACTCACTCACTCACTCACTCGCTCGCTCGCTCACTCACTCACTCACTCACTCACTCACTCACTCACTCACTCACTCACTCACTCACTCACTCACTCACTCACTCACTCACTCGCTCACTCACTCACTCACTCACTCACTCACTCACTCACTCACTCACTCACTCACTCACTTCTCTGCTTGTCCCAAAGCGAGCAACAATACGCGGGCATCAACTGGAACCCAGCAGCACGGTAGCCGCTTCGTTGTGCCTTCAGCTCGTGACCTACGCGAGTCTTCTACAGGGCCGACAAGACAGTTAATCAGAAAAGGCGAGGGGGTGTAGGGGGCTACAGTTATAGCGTATATGCGCGTATACGCCTCGTGTGTCAAGCAGCATGCAGCCGTAACTCACGTTTTCAGAGCCGAGCCTCGGCCATTGCGCCTCTCTGCAGCTTTAAATAGCGGCACGCGTGCGGTCTCACTAAATGCGCGCAGTGAGTGTGAAATTTCAACCGCGAGTGATACGGCTCTCACGACTTGCTCCTGCGCACGTTCGCCAAATTATCGGACAGTTCCAAGCGATCTCCCTTCTTTGAACGTCAACTGACTCCCAAAATATGTTTGCCCTGTAAATTTTCTAATAGCCGTGTCTTCATTGTCTTGTCCGACGTGCGTGGGTATGGGTGTCAGACTGCAGTGCGGCGTTTCTCGCGCGAGAGATCACAGAACGACATGCACCCATACACAAGCACATTCGCAGAAGCACACGTAGAAGCACATGCACAAAAGCATATACCATAATAAGCAAGAGCTTACTTGCACACACGCACACACAAGCACACACACACACAAACACGCACACACACACACACACACGCAAACACGCACATGAGCGAACAATGCCTTTTTTACCTTTGCGATACTGTGTGATATTATTTGAGGTTATGCGGTAATATGTGATGTATTGTTATGTCACACCCATGTGAAAATGAGCAGCCGGTACCATATGCCGGTGCCAACATCTCCTTATTTATTCACGCTAATAAAACAAAGAGCGCTTTCGTAACCGGCCGCCCCTTTACTTCCAGAAAAAAAATATTGTTGGGGAAAGATGTGGGCGGGATCGTCAAAGGTTTAGATAATTTCACAAGACGAAGCACAGGCCCTCAGCACGCTTGATCACGATATCGTAACACGCAAGCAGCTCATGGGGGCTATAGGGGCACCATTTGTCACCACCCCGATTAAACGGCGATGCCATCAGCAATCGTCGTCGATCATCGTCCAGTACACCTCACAGGTACACCCGAGCAGATCCCGGAGTTTCAACGGGAGTTCCGTTTTCTTTTTAACCGGTGCGATCGAATCGCTCTGACTAGAACGTTCTTTCGCATGGTAGAGTGTATAAGCGCGACTGTACGAGGACGCCGGAAGAAACAGATACACAGACACCGTTTCTTCCTGCGTTCTCGTCCAGTCGTGCTTCTACACTCTACCATGGATTCTAACCAACTAGCCCGCGAACGTGTTTTAACCAAGTTCTTTCGCAGTCGCACCCTCCGCAGTAACCACCGCAAAACTGTTCCAGCGCTGCGCAGAAATAGCGAGGCGCTCGAGAGAAGGGCCCGCGTCACTAGCTGGACTACGTCCAGTGTCCGCTTCGAGAGGCCGCGCCCCGCGACTCCCTGGCGCTCGCGCGCGCTCGCGTCAGGCGGCTCGACTCGTCTAATTACCGGCTGGCGCCTATATGCACACCGGCCGGAGCAAGGAACGACGCCGTTCGCAGTGTCGAATGGCGCGCGCCAGACCGGATCGCCGTCCGCCGCAAGGACGCGGGGGGGGAGAGGCATTCTTCGCGTCGCGCTACACAGTGCGGCAGGTGTGCGGCGCAGCACTGTTGCTGCGCCACAACGCGCAGACACCTCCCGCAGCAAGCAGCGCAGGAAACGCTGCCAATGCCGGCCCAACGTGCGACAACATTACGTGCGACAACAGACCTGCGTCCGAGGAGGCGCACGAGCTTATACTGCTGTATTGTGAAGCCTAGATTTTTGCAGACGGGGCACAGAAGCGGAAACACAACGGTCACGCAGACACCTATGTATATATATATATATATATATATATATATATATATGCCAAAGACAGACAACACAACACGTGACTTTTGCGTTTCCTTTTCTTTGTTACGTCTCTAAAACTGAGGCTGCGCGATACATTAATTGTTGTGGACCAACTAGCACAGACGAAACCGCTGTTGAGGAGGAGGGTGATGCCAGCTACAGGAGCATCTAGCCTTGCTAAGGTACGTCGAAAATAGCTGCCCCCGATCGTCTCATCTTAGCTCGTGTACGGGGTCCACGCGCCCAGTGACGCAACATACGTCTTATACAATGGCGTAAATATGCCGCAGCTGTTGCGCAACACTGTTGCGACTTGAGGGGGATCAAAAAAGCTGCGAGACGGAGCAAAGGTATAGGATGTCTCTACTCCACCGACACCAGTCTTATACTACATACATCCGGCCATTGGTGGATATTAGCGAGTGCTGCTAAACGTCACCGCTCACCGGAGAAGTCACTCCCTCTTAAGAAGCTTCAGTGTATAGGAGGAGAAACATCTCACTTCTGATTGGTAAACCAGGTTGATGAAGCGCGGTGTCAGCAGAGATGCTGATATAGAAGGTTTGCTCGAAGCAACAGCAAGGCGGCTATATGAAAGGATGGCGTAGCGGACGGCTCCTGATTAATTTAACGTTGCGCCACTCCGACGTGTATACGTATACACTTGAACGTTCATCCAAAGAACGTGGTAGACGAGGGTTTCTTGCGTTCAACAGCACGGAAGTCGAACTCGCTACCTCGGGTTGAGCAGCGCAGAACGCCTTAGAACCATTTTTTTGTCTCTCTCCCTCTCTCTATTTTCTCCGTGATTGACTTGCTTGGTAATATTTCGCTATTTCGGTATAGCCTTTTGACCATGAGCGCTTCGAACCATGCCCGCCAGGCTCAACCACCGTCCACATGCCGCCCCCCTCACCCCCCCCCCCCAAAATAACTTTTTCTTGGACTCGAATTGCTGTAAAAGTACTGGTAATTGTTTTAAGCATCGGTACTGAACAAAGAACTATATAGTCATTGTCAGACGCCTTACTCGTGTCGCGTCTTTTTCTTTTCTGCGAATATTTTCTATCCTCTTCCTTTCCACGATGCAGGGTAGCCAACCAGACGGCTACTCTTGTTGACATATCTGCCTTCCTTCTCTAATTCTCTCTTTCTTGCACTTTAATTATCCTTTTGTTGCTGCTGCTGTTGTCGCAACCGTCGTTGTCGTCGTTGCTGTCCTTAGCTAATATTTTGGTATAGCCAGCCCTTTCTATGACTAAACTTCTTATGTTTCACATTTAACAAAGATGAAGCAAAAAAAAAAAATACAGCGAGAGAGAGAGAGAGAGAGAGAGAGAGCATTAGCCGCAGCGACCCACTGCGGCTGTTTATTTGCGCGTTGCGACGACGCGGCTTCCCCGGTCATAACATACTATGCGCCGCTTCTGAGCTCAAGGTCGGGGAAGTTCTTCGATCTGAGGCGCGGTTGCACTTTAGCGGCTGCAAATCGATTAGTGTGGCCACTGCACAATGAACGGCGAGACAGACAAAGGAACCCTGCCGACGAGCGCAGCGACTGCCCGTGAAAGTAGAAGAGTTTTAGCTTGTCCGATACTCCGGTTTAACGCAGGCGGGCTGGGCGTTTTACCGGAGGCGTGTGGTAGGCGTAAACGTGAACGGCCTGCATGATGCAGCCACCTGGTGGCACAGAGCTCAACCAGACAAACACAGACCTAATATTGCGGTAGCCGAGTGTATTCTTTCTTTTTTGTTGCTAGTCTAAGTTTTCTCAGAGGCGTAAGAGTGTCACGATTCACTTTTGCCGTAAAATTTGCATCAGCGTTGAAGTAGAATACACTTGGTTGATGCAATGTTATCTCTGTGTTCATGTGGTTCAGCTCTGCCCCACGAGGTGACAGCACATGTCAAAGCCGTTCACGTTTTACACTGTCCACCCATGCGGTAAAGAGCCCAATCCGCAAAAAAAAAAAAAAAAAAAAGAGGCTACTCTAAACATCGCCAGGCCGCAAGTTTTTCACGGTTACCAAACCTGAGAATATACATTTTTTTTTTAAATACTACGCTAACGAATATGGAGCCACAAATACAACGCTATAGTACACGCGGCATGCAGCAAAAATACGTATTCGCGTACGCCGGCAATCCGTTCATGTTTATTCGAGTTCATGATCACGCGCGTTGGCGACTATAGCTAAAGGCATTCCTTTTCGAAAACAAGAGCCATTGCCTTCGGCAAAGTGCCGTTGTGACGATCCTTTGCTAAGGTGTGTAACCCTCCCGCGCCCTACAAGATGCGTGCATTTTGCCAAGTCGATGCGATCAGAACGCGCAGCGATAGACTTCGATCGATATCGCGAAAAAACCACTCTCGGATCGGCGCACGTTTCTGGTCTGGTCACCAACAAAACAAGAAAAAGTCTCGCGATGCGGATGAAAAAAAAAAGAAGTTTGTTTCCGTGGGTGGCAGTAATTGTACCGCACTTGAATGGCTAATGCGCCCATCATGCGCCTTTTTATTCCCTCTTTCTTTCCCTCTTCCCCTTCCCCAACGCAGATTAGCTGGCCGACCTCTCTGCGTTTCGTGTCATTAAACCTTCCCCCCTCTGTCGGAGATGGATGGTTTTAGTAAGGCTCTTTTTCTGACTAAACTTTCCTCTTGGTTACCACGAAGTATCGCGATGCGATCGAAAAGGTTTTGTCAAGTACAGTAGTACTTAACGGCAAACCTTTCGTGGTTAGACCACGTGAAAAAAAAAAAAAGAGCGAAAAGTTAGGTAATGGAATGATGCGGTATGCCACGTGAACACTATATCGCACCATCAGCGGAATGTCACTATCATAATAGCTCGTGCGGTGGCGTACACACAGACATCCCGATATTGAATCTTGATCGATTCATGTGGTCACCCGCCGTGGCAGCTTGGTGGCTATGACATTCCGCGGCTGAGCACGATCGAGGTCAAGGGTTCGATTCAGGACATTCGTGTACATGTGCATGCCAAAGAATCCCAGGCGATCGAAATCGCTGCGGACCTCCCCGCAAACAGGGACCCTCATAGCCTGCGTGTTGTTTTGGGACGTTAAACGGCAATCAATCAACCAATCAATCAATCAATCAATCAAACAAACACAAGTCAAAGACCGGGAATGAAATGATGAGTGAGGGACTAATAGAACAACCTCTTCTGGCAGGCTGCACGAAGTCTGGCTGAAGCATAACCCTTCATTTCGCTGTAAACGACAACGTGGGGTCAACTTCTTTGCGTACGCCCGTCGCCGTTCGAGTGCCCCTAGACGGCTCTTTTGCATTCAGAGAGGTTCGAAATCGACGCGCACGGCACCAAACACTGCGGCTCATCGCTTGACATCAGCAGCGACCGATAAGAGCGCACTTGAAGTCGGCACTGAGCCAGAGACGACCCTCGAACTTACGTAACACACGCGTGAGACACCAAGAAGCAAGTGTAGATAAAGAAAGAAAAAAAAAAGAAGATCTGGGCCAGTGCCCTCTGCCAGTCTATCTCCAAGTAGGCCATTTGTAAGCGATATCGAGAGAGAATTATAGAAGATATGAAAAGAAAAAAAGAAGACAAAGCCGCTAAAGCTGTCGCCGAAGGCTTGAGCAACACCGGCGACCTGTCTGTCCATCTGCCATCACGGCAAGGCGGGCGGACGGGCGACTTAGTTTCCACTGGGCGAATCGCACGTAATACTTGCGGGGGTTGCGTTTGCGCGGGGAGGATCTTATTCAAGGTCTCCCCTGTCAGCTCATAATCGAATGAGACAGGTGCCAACGTACACTTCATTTCGAGATAGAAAAAAAAGAAAGAAAGAAAAGAATAAAGGTCACCAGACATCGGCGAGCTGCCCGGCTCTGAATTCATCCACAGCGACAGCTGCAGCAGCAGCGGTCGTTTCTCATGCAGCGGACACAACCCTTCTCAAGAACAACTATTATACTGCCACGTGTACGCGTTACTATACTATACTAATACTATACTAACACGATCTCGTCTTCGTCCGCTGAAGCATCGTTGCATCTTGCGGCCTCCGAGATATGCGCGCGCGCGCCGCCACCATTCTCGGAGTCCGGGTGACGCGCTAAGCCCTCGCGCAAAACTTGCCCAGCGTTGCCGTGGGCGCGCCATCAAATGTCGAACGGTATATGCTCTTGATGAAGATGACGTGCCCTTCGACATGTCTTTCCTTGTTAAACGGCACAGTTTATGAAAGGTTGAGTCAAAATGTCAATGAGCTCACTGTTTCTTCGAAAGTATGCAGTTTAGGCGAATGATTGTTCGCCTAGAGGATATATATGAGCAAACAAAATTTTCATCCGGGCTAGCACACTCGATTGATGAGCTGACTGTCGCTGCCTCCCTTTTAGGTGCAAATATGTTTGATTTTAAAACGAATAGCTTTCTTTGCCTCTTTCGTCGGTTTCGTGGTTGGTCGGTGCTCGGATTTGACAAATAAAACGTTCGTTCGTTCGTTCGTTCGTTCGTTCGTTCTATTAGCTTACGTTGACAATAATCCTCAATGGTGACTGGACAGTTTCTGGACAATTAGTAGACAGCTATACGAAGTAAGGATAGTAGGTTTATCGGCCGGGTAAACTTGTAAACATTCGCTTACGAACTAAATTAACAAGTATGGTGTCACGCGCGCACAAGCAAACATGAACGCATCTCACTCGATGAACGCGGAAACTCGCAGTCAAAACGCTGGAGTGAGGAAGCGATCGATCGATCGATCGATCGATCGATCGATCGATCGATCTATCTATCTATCTATCTATCTATCTATCTATCTATCGATCTATCTATCTATCTATCTATCTATCTATCTATCTATCTATCTATCTATCTATCTATCTATCTATCTATCTATCTATCTATCTATCTATCTATCTATCTATCTATCTATCTATCTATCTATCTATCTATCTATCTATCTATCTATCTATCTATCTATCTATCTATCTATCTATCTATCTATCTATCTATCTATCTATCTATCTATCTATCTATCTATCTATCTATCTATCTATCTATCTATCTATCTATCTATCTATCTATCTATCTATCTATCTATCTATCTATCTATCTATCTATCTATCTATCTATCTATCTATCTATCTATCTATCTATCTATCTATCTATCTATCTATCTATCTATCTATCTATCTATCTATCTATCTATCTATCTATCTATCTATCTATCTATCTATCTATCTATCTATCTATCTATCTATCTATCTATCTATCTATCTATCTATCTATCTATCTATCTATCTATCTATCTATCTATCTATCTATCTATCTATCTATCTATCTATCTATCTATCTATCTATCTATCTATCTATCTATCTATCTATCTATCTATCTATCTATCTATCTATCTATCTATCTATCTATCTATCTATCTATCTATCTATCTATCTATCTATCTATCTATCTATCTATCTATCTATCTATCTATCTATCTATCTATCTATCTATCTATCTATCTATCTATCTATCTATCTATCTATCTATCTATCTATCTATCTATCTATCTATCTAAAGGGCCTTATATCCAATAGTCCCACAAAACCTTATTGCGATCCCATATATCATACGGGACATTACCCGAAATGATGTATATGGGAACATACCCCATACGATATACCTATAGAAACGTAGGAATTTCTTTCTTTGAGATCCACACATATGTTCATATAATGGGTGTGGAGGGTTATGGAGCATATGTTCTTTTCTTTTTTTTCGACAGTGTCCCAAGGGTTATATGGAAACACGATTTTTCATATGACATCTAAATATGTTCTTATAGTGGGTTATTCGATACTGGTCGCATAGGTGTTCTTTCTTTCTTTCTTTCGTTCTTTCTTTCTCAGCGGGGTCTCTTCGTTTCATAACGTGCCACGCATAGCACAACGACGCTGCACTGAATTCCCGCAAGGAGACGAAGACGCCGTGTATTCGCAGCTGGCATGACACGCCGCACATCGGCCTCAACGAGAAAGCTTGCTGGCTTGCGCACTCCACTCACACGCGACAAAGAACGGTGACGCAAGAAAAAAAAAAAGCCTCTTAAGGTCGCTGCCGGGGCGTGGCAACCTTTGACTCGCTGCGAACGGGAAGATGCGCGAAAGCGAACGGGGATGCCCTCTCTAATGGCGCGGCTGCGTCGTTAGACCAAAATCTGGCCGCTGAATCGGTCTCGGAATTGGGCAATCGGCTCAGCGCCGCGTTCTTTTCCGGGCTCCCACGCCCCTTCCCTCTTCCCCCCCCCCCCCACTTTCTTTTTGCGAAAGCACAAAGTAAACGATCACAAAGATGCGAGGAAGGTGCAGCAAGTGAAGTGATTACGTAAAAGAGTGTATGCATACGAAACAATCGCGGGGGTGGCCTATACGTGCAGCAAGCTATATGTACGTATAGCTGCCGGTTCGGGCAATATGTAGTTACGTGCGAGGCGGGTGTCTCAAATGTTTCGCGTGTGCAATTTCCGGGAGATGTTCCAGCGCTGCGCAAGACCGAAAGAAAAAGGAAAGAAGCCACGGGACGTCAACTCCGATATGAAACATATATGGGTAACAGCGCAAACAGGCGACCATAAGAAGGGAGACACATATCACACAAGCGCTGTGGTCGTCTGTTTGTGGTCGTCTGTCTGCGGTCGTCTGTTTGCGCCGTTACCCATATGTTTCAAGATGAACCAACTCGCCCAAAAAGAAGTATTGATCAACTCTGATATATCACGATGGACAGCGCTTGCTCAGTGGACGCCGTGTTGTCTTTTAAGTGCTTCTGTCTATTTCCGCTTTTACAAAAATGCAGGTATACGGGCCTACCAGCTCGTACAATTCTGTCCATCCTATTGCGAGGCCGAGACGCCGCTGGCGCCGCGATTGCGTAAGCGCCGCAAGTTCCTCCATTAACGGGTGACGTCAGCTGTGGTCTCGCCGGCCAACCGGACCCCGGAAAAAAATCAACCGGCGCTCGACGATGTCGCGTACGCGACGCCAAAAATCTTTTATCCCGTTGTCCCGCGTATAACGTGGTACAAGCTTTCTTCAGGTTAAACTGGGTTCGGCGATGACGTAGACGCTAGCTGCCGCGTCCGTGGCGCCATCTTGTGACGCAGAGATTAGCCAGGAGGACACGCGCAGCTATTGTTCAAAAAGCTTAGCTTAATACGACCCCCACGCAATGTCCGCGTTCGTGCGCCTTCGTTCGTGTAACTTTCCTCCGATGTCCGTCTCACGATGCATTGCTTAGATAGATAGATAGATAGATAGATAGATAGATAGATAGATAGATAGATAGATAGATAGATAGATAGATAGATAGATAGATAGATAGATAGATAGATAGATAGATAGATAGATAGATGGATGGATGGATGGATGGATGGATGGATGGATGGATGGATGGATGGATGGATGAATGGACGGACGGATAGATAGATAGATACAACAACAACGCGCAGGGAGAGCGGCACAAAGTGTCAATCACAAAGCGCACCTTTCACTCCTCGATGGTCCATAGATAAAGTCCGTTAATCAAATCGACGGCTATTCACATCGAACAATTAGCGCAGCACGCCCGTTGGCCGTCGCAGCTTGCCGACGACAACGGAGCAACTAACACGCGCCGGCGCTACGCGTGGGAGCGTACAAACAAAAAGGTGGCGCGGAAAAGGCGCCCGTGCAAGCTGTATACGCGACACGCGTCACCGGCGTCGTGTGTGCAGTTGGGCGTGCTGGTTCACTCGGCGGGTACGAGACGAGGAACGGGAAAGAACGAGAGCCTCGATTCGCTGAGCACGACGCACGAAAACGCCGGTAGCAAAGCAAGCGCGCCTATATATGTCGATCGAGTATATGCCTGGCCAGTGGATGTATGCTGCCACTCGGTCCCGTCAGGCGTGTTACCACTCGATTGTGAATCGTACGTGCTTGTATCATATATGAAAAGCTACTCGTTTATTTAAAAAGAAATGTTACTCGTGCTTGTACACTTAGTCGTGTTGAATTTTATCATTCGTATAGTGGCACAAGAAAAAGGAAGAAACAAGCGTACACGTTTTGCGCAGTATAGGCTGTAGGAGGATCGCTAAGCGGTAAACTTTTGCAGGGTCATTGCTCGTCTTTTTTCCTTGCTAGTCACGATACTCGTGTTCCTGCTACCGCACTCTGTTATTTGTTTTGGAATTTGTGATGTGTCATCTTATTGGTTTCTTTTTTTTTTTGCTATCTACTTCGGTTTCTATCCCCTTCTTCTTAAAGAGCAGGCAGGCGTTGTGGTCCTCTCGATGTCAATTGCCAGCATGTTCCATGCCTCTGAATAATAATAATAATAATAATAATAATAATAATAATAATAATAATAATGATAATGATAATAATAATGATGATGATGATGATGATGATGATTGTGGTGGTGGTGGTGGTGGTGATAACGCCATATGTAACATTTGGATGCATGTAATGGCAAACGTTACACATTATAGACTGAGGCGGACCATATGTGGAGTGTCAATAAACGTATGCTGACGCTATAAAATGCGTCATATATTTGTCCGCGCACGATCTGCGCATACCCAGTATAGAATAAGTGATTAAATAACGCAACGCCAGTGCATTATGCATAGATCAGTGCTATGCTCTATACGTGGACGGCACGTCTACGTATACAGACTACGTCAGTCTACGTAAGGGTCTCTCTGTAGTCTACGTATACAGCGTACAGTCTACGTAAGGGTCTCGGTCGCGTAGTGACCGGCTGTTGAACTCGAGGTTCCGCGCGCGATTCCCGATCCGGGACGGGGCGAAATGCAAAGAAAAGGAAATACCACACACGCGTGTACCGAGCAAGGGGTGGAATTAAAGAACCCCAGATGGTCGAACTTAACCCGGAGTGCCTCATAATCACATCGTAGTTTTGGCACGTTAGAGAACAGGAATGTTTTTGTTTTGTTTTTCAGCCACGCTATCCCCCAGCCAACCGAGGTTAACACTAAGCGGTCATTCCGGCAACGATGTACAGAGACAGAGAGAGAAAGAGAACAAGTGATAAATGAAAGGCAGGAAGGTTAACCGGGACTGAACCGGGTTGGCTACCCTACACCGGGGAGAGGGAAAAGAGGAGGCAGCGACGTCTACGTATGCGTAACGGCAATGGCCGTCACCTCTGCAATGAGGCCTCTGTCAAGGCGTTCGAAACGCGACGCGCCCCAAGCAGCTATGTAGGCCAAGTGTGCGCCCACGCATTCGTATCACTTACGGTGCAGTCGTCCACGGTCCACGTCCCTCCTCCGCGCCTGCGCGCTCGAAGTATATAGATATCGGATCTGCTTCGCCGCTATCAACAGCGGGCACATCTTGCTCTTCACGTGTGGGGCCTTATCAAACGCCCGTTTACGTGACAACAGCCGCGTGGACGCCGCAGCAGCAAGCGCTCGGCTGGGAGAGACATAGAAGGCGAGAGAGAACGCATTCTCGAGGAAGCCGAAAAACACTTGAGGGACGATCGAATCGTGCTGCGGTCAGGCTGGGACGTATCGCGTCGGGGCAAAAGCGTCGGGCGGACGTGAACGTACGGTCGTGGACGAGGAGGGACTCGGCGCGAACGAGACGATTCGCACGCGCACGCGAGCAATGCAGGAATGTCGGTTATTGAATTACTGAATCGATAAACGACGCCGGTTGTGTCGATTTCCGTATGTTCGCAGTGTGTGGACAATAACAATAAAGTGCGACACGGTGCATTATATAGGTACTTCTTCGAAATACAGCATCACTTAAGAAGAAACACTGAATGAGTTTATACTAATGAAGTTTTCCGTAAAAAAAAAGAAAACTCAATGTTCGTTCATTTCGTGGAAAAAGGGAAGAGGAAGGTCAAAGTTTCACTTTTTTTCAACTTTCCTGCCTGAATCCCAGAGCCGGCGCGTCAGTGCGACGTCACAGATTCTTCTTTCGTATTTAGGCCGTTGCGGCTCAGTAAATAGCCTTGAAACTTAGTTACAAAGTTCAGTCTTTGCCTTCTTTTGAGAACACAATGCATTTCACCTTGTAGCGCAAAAGAATCACTAAGCCAGAACAGACGGCTTCAACATCAATGACGTCACTGCGAGCGGGTGCGGGAAATTGAAGGCGGCGTCGCCACCAGTCAGATTTCGGGCGTTTCTAGGTATTTGGTATTGCAGTAGAGCAATTTACTAATACATCTCAAATCATCTCTCTTTAAGTGTCCCTATGGATACGTGCTATAGCTGCGCACTCTTAGGTGTAATAGGAGGCAGTTGCAACACGAGGTGTCCAGATCCACGCTCCAGCGACGGTTGCCTCTGAGTAACAGAAATGGATCTCGAAGCCTATGCTTTTGCAGGCTGCATGCGCCGGATGTGATTGCGGAGCCGGAAACACGTAATGGCCAACGCGTTTTAGACACCACCTACAGCTCTGCAAAGTACAAATTGTTCGCTTGATTTAAGGGTCGCTGATAAAACAAGACGTTCGTGGATCGGTCACACAGCGCGACAGTCGATGAGAAAATTGAAGAATGGAACGGGTAGTTGAAAAATGCGGGCCCCAGATTTAAACACTCCCATTGTGTCTTCTTTCATCATGCATAATGGTATGCGCTATCAGCGTAAAATAATTTACACCCTTAAAATGAATAAGGGTGTAAATCGGCCAATAATTCACCCATTTGCACTCTTTTTTGGGTTAAGAGTGCGAGCTGTAGACCCATTTACACACTTATTTACATTTAAGGGTGTAACTTATTTTACAGTGTAGCTGCGCATTCGGAGGAGGTTCAGTACCTCTAACCACACACGCTACGAAAAAAAAAACGTGGTTATGCATTAAGAAATAGATGTGTCGACAACCATTAGAATGCCTCGGTGGCTACAGCAATTACATGGACGCGGAGATGTGTCGACAACCATTAGAATGCCTCGGCGGCTACAGCAATTACATGGACGCGGAGTCGACGGCAGATGTGCTGACACATCCCAAGTTTCAAGCGGACACGCGAAAGCGTTTGTGTAGCGTGCTTTCAGCACACGTTAAAGAGTAGCTGGCGGCGAAAATTATTCCGGAGTGACGGAGTGCCGTCGCTTCTCGTTCATTCAGCTGCGGCAAGAACAAACAGTGGGTGTACTCCACCGGGAGAATGAAATTACTCTTTTGGAGGAGTAGCGTAACTTCAAAAACGGAGTCAAGTCGAAAATGGGACGAGTATTTACTCCCTTCTCAAATAAAGGGACTTTGTCAGTTGTTCCCGTGTTCTTATCAGCGTATGCATAGTCGACTTGACGGGTATACGATCGGTGGTCTTTTTCGCTACCCTGTATCGTCCTAGGAAAAACTCCGCTACGATTTCTTGGTCACATAAGGCAGGTTTGCTTAGCCCAGTCTCGGTAAACAATCGAGCGCTGCCGCGTCTTTATGTGTTCGCGTCGTCGTTGTATCTCCCCTGGTGTTTTTGTTTGCTCGTTATCGCGACGATAAACGAAAAGCGGGGAGACCGCTTATCCGGTTTGTTCTTGTTCGTCTTTTTTTCCCGGCCGCCATAAATGGGATTATCCGACGCCTTTGCGAGCGTGTCGGAGGGTCCGTCCGCTATCTTCCGCGATTCTTGCGCGAATATTTCTCGAGCACGGACCCATCCGTTAAATGCCAGAGAAGCTAATTGCCTGAAAGAGTTGCTCAAGCGCACCGAGTGCCCAGCTGAACGCGTGCGTTAGACTGCCAATGACAAAAAAAATCTTTAGAAGACATCATCATCCTCTTTTATATTCACTGCAGGGCGTAGGCTCCAATTGGCCCCTGTCTTGCAATGGGGATATTTCCTAATATCCCCATTGCACCACGTAATCCTCGGCCATCCTAAACGGCGTTTGTCCTTCGCTATACAAGCACCCGTTATGTTACTATGATGAACCGCCAGCGCTCTCTGCTATAGACATTACGTGGCCATGCGTACGTACTTCCTCTCGCATAATCTCGACCAGAATATCAGCTATTTACACCAGTTTGCTATCTAATCCACGCAGCCATCTTCTTGTCTCTTAAGGTTTACGTCCATTTATTTATTTATTTATTTATTTATTTATTTATTTATTTATTTATTTATTTATTCGTTCGTTCCATATCGCTCATTGTGTAGTCCTTAGGTTCTCGTCAATCTTCTGTCTTATCCTCCATGTATCAGCTCCATATATAGGGCATCAGCAACGGCAGAATGCATTGAATGATTGAATGTACGCTTTTTCCTTCAAGCTTAACGTTAAGCACCGAGGCGCAGAGAGGAACAGTTAAGTTAGTGCTGGTAGTACACACGGACTGCGCGCTTCTCTTTTCAAGGATATCGGTTTAGTTCTGCGTGTTACAGCCATGTACACACACAATTAAGGAACGGACACCGGAAGCATAAACAGCAACAGCACGATGCGTAGAAACGACGTTGCGACAACAGGACCATCTTGTGTGCAACGACCGTCCCGGAAACGACTTCCTTTTCCCGGGAGAAAATCTCGTAACATCTCGATCCTCTTATCGCGGCTGCGTACCTTGGATTCTTTCGCGGTGCTGTTGTTTACCGCTGGAAGAATGTACCGAATACGTCGCGCGAAGGAGTGCCACGTGCTGTAGACTATATTCAATACGTGGACTTCCACACCGTATGGGGAAAGCGGGCATCGCGTCCCTTCTGTACCAGACGACAAGATGCGCGCAGGCCGCCATGTTCCCTTCGGATCTGCCATGTGTAGCGTTCGTATACTTTATTGAGGCAAATCTCCCCCGTGGGCATGAGCCGCGTCTTCGATAAGATTTTGATAAGAGGTGCTATAAGAGACGTAAATGGTAGACACCTCATGCTATGTGTACCTACTTCTTATGTAGGATTTACGAAAGCCTGCTCATTCCTTATTGGAATGTCAGACACACCGCTCTGTGACTCGTGAAGAGGCGATTGAGCACGTGTTGTGTTTTCGTGATCTCTATGACAACGAACGCGACGTCCTTCAGAGGGCGTAAAACCGATTAGATAACAGACCATTTTTCAGAGACTAAGATTCTCGGACCATGGCCCCATGCGTCGCAGGCTTACAAAGCGACGCAGGCAATGCTACACTTCATGAAAGCGACTGGCCTCAGCAACTGATTATAGGCGTAAAGTTATGGACATCTGCACGTAGTCACACCGATAGTGCCTTCTTCCCTCCCTCTCCTTTCTTTTCTTCCCTTAAACCCCTTCCCCTGTGTAGGGTAGCACACCGGACGTGCGTTTGGTTGACCTCCCTACCTTTCCTTCCTTCAGTTTCATCCTCCTCCTTCTTATGTAGGAAATCTACATCGTGGGTGTGAGCCATGCTTTGATGAGCGTCGACACAGATCTTGATCCCGCACGGCAAAAAGTCGTGCGGCATCCTCTGCCATTTGATTACGCGGTGACTATATAGGAAACACGTAGATCGCGCTTCCAATGTTGCTACCAGTGGTGACATATGCTTGAGCGCTTCTTACTTGTGTTTTATGTGCTCGTGTTGTTTGTCATTTTTAATCTTAAATATATATCAACAAAGCGAGCCATCAAGGTTCTCTAAAAAGCTTTAATTGACGCATGCCTAGATTCAAGGCTGTGAAACGGACCATTTCGACACGAACGTGTTACTCGTATAATTGCATCCTACGGCTTATCCTCATCGTCAATCCCCATACTTCTGTTTGTCGCCTCTTCTCCTTCCTCCTGAGCAGAATAGCAGCTAGGGTAGAAGATATTACCTCAGGCCAATTTCTCTGCGTTTCCTCAATGAATTCTGCTTACCTCCCCTCTTGCTTTCTGTTTTGTTCTTTTCTTTGTTGTGCGTTTCGAGTTTTCTGGTAGCCGGCAAAGAAGAGGCCTGCTTTCCGACTTTGCTTCGTCTAATTAAAGAAGTCCTGTTTCGAGCAAACAGTAACAACGGCGAGATGACGTTTGCTTTGCTAGTGCGTGTCTGCGGGCCAAATACACTGAGAAGTGGGTTGTGTCGAACTTTCCAGGCTTGTTGCTACACGTGTATCAAATTACTCGAAGTTGCGATAACAAGGCTTGAGTCTGCTGCGTCGCTTGAAAAAAAAAAAAAAAAAGGCATTGACTGCGCATCGACGTTGGGCCTTGAGCATCAATGTTGAATGAGTGCGTGATTTCCGGAAGGTTAGCACCTAATTAAGAGAGAGACAGAGAGAGAGAGAGAAGGGAGCTTAACTAGACTTTGTCCAGTTTGCTATCCTACACGTGGGGAGGGGGATGGGAGTGTTAAAGAAAGAGAGGGAAAATACACGACTCTTGATCGCACTTTCACGTGCTGTAAGCCAGGTGCAGCATATCTAAAGTCGGGCACTCAAGTATGTCGCCTTCATGTACCGTAGAAAGAGTTAGAATGGCTTTCTGGGCTAATGGGTCTTGGGAGCCTCACAACTTATTAGTACCCACTTAACTTTCTCACACTGTTTTCGAGCGTTATGCACCTGCGTGAGCTAAACAAGCTTTGCCCGGAAAGAGAGGCACAGATCACTTTTGTTTTTGTTTTTTCCGGCAAACAGACGACAGCGGACGGTAGCAGACGATGACACCATTCTAGACAGACGACACGTTCCTGAAAACAAAGTGACGCGACCCAAATATTGCGCGTGAAAGCACGTTCAGCTGCCTTCCCACAGTATGCGATGACACTCGGCCCCGATTCGACGCCTCGCTGTTCGTTCTAAGCTGCAGCGCTAACTTAAGTTTTCTCGCTCTATTCTAAAGCTGCCTACTTTCTTTCTTGAGCGTATAAAATTAGGTTCTCTCAAGTCCTGTCCATTCTCGCCGTGCGCTGTAAGATCGATCGACTGACACGGTCACTTAGAGACCCGCGAGTGCCCGGATGATGGAGCAGCTAGATGGGAGGACGACAAACAGAACGGGAGCAGACGGCGAAATAAAGCCCCGTGGCGAGAAAAGACGCAATTCAAGCGTCCGCTCGCTGCGCTGAAAGCAGTTGGCCTGTGACGTTGCCAACAATCTCCGCTCCCGCAGGCCACACCCTCTTCAACTCGCGCAACCGCGCAAAACGCGCCCTTTCAGCTCTCCGGGTCGAGCAGTTGCTTTGTTCGTCGAGTTAAGCATTGTTGTATATGTATGCGTGCGCGCGCGTGCGCGTGCGCGTGCGCGTGCGTGTGCGTGTGCGTGTGCGTGTGCGTGTGCGTGTGCGCGCGTGCGTGCGTGTGTGTGTGTGTGTGTGTGTGTGTGTGTGTGTGTGTGTGTGTGTGTGTGTGTGTGTGTGTGTGTGTGTGTGTGTGTGTGTGTGTGTGTGTGTGTGTGTGTGTGTGTGTGTGTGTGTGTGTGTGTGTGTGTGTGTGTGTGTGTGTGTGTGTGTGTGTGTGTGTGTGTGTGTGTGTGTGTGTGTGTGTGTGTGTGTGTGTGTGTGTGTGTGTGTGTGTGTGTGTGTGTGTGTGTGTGTGTGTGTGTGTGTGTGTGTGTGTGTGTGTGTGTGTGTGTGTGTGTGTGTGTGTGTGTGTGTGTGTGTGTGTGTGTGTGTGTGTGTGTGTGTGTGTGTGTGTGTGTGTGTGTGTGTGTGTGTGTGTGTGTGTGTGTGTGTGTGTGTGTGTGTGTGTGTGTGTGTGTGTGTGTGTGTGTGTGTGTGTGTGTGTGTGTGTGTGTGTGTGTGTGTGTGTGTGTGTGTGTGTGTGTGTGTGTGTGTGTGTGTGTGTGTGTGTGTGTGTGTGTGTGTGTGTGTGTGTGTGTGTGTGTGTGTGTGTGTGTGTGTGTGTGTGTGTGTGTGTGTGTGTGTGTGTGTGTGTGTGTGTGTGTGTGTGTGTGTGTGTGTGTGTGTGTGTGTGTGTGTGTGTGTGTGTGTGTGTGTGTGTGTGTGTGTGTGTGTGTGTGTGTGTGTGTGTGTGTGTGTGTGTGTGTGTGTGTGTGTGTGTGTGTGTGTGTGTGTGTGTGTGTGTGTGTGTGTGTGTGTGTGTGTGTGTGTGTGTGTGTGTGTGTGTGTGTGTGTGTGTGTGTGTGTGTGTGTGTGTGTGTGTGTGTGTGTGTGTGTGTGTGTGTGTGTGTGTGTGTGTGTGTGTGTGTGTGTGTGTGTGTGTGTGTGTGTGTGTGTGTGTGTGTGTGTGTGTGTGTCTACAGTCTACATGCCACAGCTTACGGAAGTAAACGTAATGTTATTGAACGTTTTCCAGTTTACGGAGTGGAACACCGCGTCTCCGAACACCGCTACACTAGTCCGGAGACGACTCAACGCATGGTAATGGAGTGCCAAAATATATTAATCGAACAAAAATGACCGTAAGTAGCGTCCACTTTCCAGAAGCGCTGAGATTCAAAGCAGATTGTGGCGTCGACTGTCAGCAGTCGAGGCAAGCAATGGGTTTAAAGTATTGGTTGGGAACAAAATCTGGGAAGAGATATATGGAGCCGGGGACGTTACAGACGTAGGTAACTGAACAACATAGAGATAGATGTTTTAATGAAGAGGCAGGAAATAAATTGTAGATAGGCAGAATGATAGACTGCGATAGATCTAGCATAGAGCCTGACCAGATCAAGCAGGCTAGGTGGCCGCCAAGTCGTAAAGGCGGTGCCAATAGAAATAAAATCGTAATCATCATGACTATCACGCATGCTCGTGTCTTCGGTGTTCTAGTATTTCGTAGACTGTAAAACGTATTAGATGAGGTTGAAACTCTTTAGCAAGTCAAACTGTAGGTTGCCAGATTGAACTTCTGGAACGGCTGCAGTCTTACCGTGAGCGGAAGCTCAGCTTACGTCAGAGCGCAAAACGGAAATGCGAAACCAAAAGACCGGTGGCGACGCTAGCGTGGCATTCCCAAACTAGCTCTTTGTGACGTCACGCCTATCTGACAGCATCTGCTCGGGGCTAGTTGACTGTTTAATAACAGGTAATCGATACATATACATCGAATTCGAAAGTGAGCAAGGACTCAGCATGGTAGCTTTTGGTAGCTCTCTCTGCACAAAAAAAAAAAAAAAAAAACTCTGGCTCAGCAACGCGCGGTGCGTGACGTCAGTACGAAAAGTCACGTATTTCTGTAAATTCTTCAGGACACCACACTGACGTCATGATGCGAAAGTCCTGGCCCGAAACATACAACTGTAAGTTTTCGTTTTACATTGCCGAGCTGACACACCCTGTTATTCTAGTGCCACAAAAATGCACATGGGAAACTTTGAAAAGACAATTTGAGCGCTCTGTATAACCGACCTTACGTGTCTCCTCGTCGAGTCCTTTGAACTATACGCAAAGCGACACGTCAGCACGAAGAGTGCGACGGCTGACACAACATTTGCATCTAGGTCGTATCTGAACAACCACTTATCTTCGGCAGAAGGCATCGGCTGTGCGCGGAAACGTGTGGATTGCGTGGACGTGGGATCGGCCGTTAAAGAAACAATATATCTCGTAGCAAGCGACGCCAACAAAAAGTAAAGTGAACTGCAGAAGGGCAGCGGATTGGGCGAGTTGGTGTTCCATGGTAACAATAAAATTCAAACAGCGCTAGACGACAGGACCAGAAAGAGGAGGAGACAAACACGGCGCTGAACTTACAACTGATTTATGAGTGAGTAGGCGAAACGAGCGTCACGCTTAACTAGCACCACGCGCGTTGGCGTGTATACCTCGAGTACGGAATGAAAATGCGTTTTGTGCCGCACATGGGAGACGCTATGTTCGGAAGCGAAACAAGAAATTAGCATTTCGCTGCCCAATACCCGCGATAACACACCCTGCCCACATTTAGAGCTTCGCTCCGGCTTCGCCTCTGTTTCCACTTTCAAAGTGAAAGATGAAACGGTGAAGCTTCTCTTTTTCTTTTCTTTTGCTCCAAGTCTACCGTCTCTTCGTCAACCAAGTCGCAACAACTCTATGTCAGCAGTGGGCTTTTACGAACCGATATTTCAACAGCGGATGGCAAGCTGCGAGATACGAGGCCCGAAGACGCCTGCTATACGCCACTCGAAGTGCAGCGGTATACACGAGAGACCGACAGGGGTCAACCATTTTGGCTGGGTGGATGCCTTATATGTTTGCCTTCTCATGTCGACCTGTCTTCCTATAGCACAGACAGATTTTAGGAGAGTCTCTAGTGCTTTCTGGTGGGCTATGATTAAGGAATCTGCCTCCATTAAACAGCGGATTCTAGTTCGAAGTAAGACTAAATTTAGTGGGCCGTCAACCCGACGAACTAAATAGCGATGGGGAAATTTGTGACAAGCACGGCTCTGAACTGCTGCCGGCTACGATTAAAAAAAAAATCAATTCTCGATGTGATGTGGGCAGAGGACGTGACGGTTGGGGAAGCTGACGAGGCTTGGGAGACGATTGTTGAGTGAAAGCGAGAAGCAAAGGAGCACGAAAGTCCTGCCCACAAAAAGCAAGGAGAGAGTCACCCCCAGTCGACGTCGTCGGTCTGGTGGGCTACGAAGGCTATTCGGCCGCTATTATAGACAGCCATATGGTTTCTGCTACTTTCTGCTATTTCCCTGCTATATCTTGTAGCTATGGCAATAAAGTCTTGTTCGTTTCTTTGCCTGTACCACAAGCCTCCCGCCGCATCTTCGTCTCCCAAATCGTAACAACGGCTCTCTGGCCAAGTAAACTTGGCCCATCCCGGATACAGTGGAATCAAAGGTGGTGACATGCTATGGACAGATCCTGATGCCAGTGCGCGATGTGTCTTGATGTGGCTTGTAATGCAAGCCGATCACGGAGGCAGCGAAAAGTCGCAGCAACCACACGCCTTCTAGCCTTAACCATTTTTTACATATTTGCAGGTCTACCGGGAAGCTATCGCCTTGATTTTGGCATTGTTTCATTCCAGTTTTTCTTCCCTTATTTTCTGCTTTATCACATGCAACATTCTTTTACTTCTTCTTCTTTTTGTTTTTCCCCCTCTCCCGTCATCCTGTTTCTGACTTTGCTTCGATAGTGGTTGCATACACTCTGTCGATAAGTGAACATAGGACGTTATGTGCCGCTCTGCGCCCATCTAGACAAGACAATGAGGTTACTGGAAGACAGTTCTCTTCGTCCTGATGAGGATAAGTCCCCATTATCGAAACGTTGGCTCTCAGATTCACCCGCTCGGTCGCTGTTGGTCTGCACACCCGTCTTGACACACATCAGTAAGCACGAAATGCCTGTTACACGTTCGAATCTCTAATCAAACATCGTCAGACGATGGAGCGATACACCTAGCACAAGTCCTATAGGAGAAGTATACACCATATAATTTTTTTTTATAACATGATAACACCCAACGACACTCTGCAATTTGCGAAATCACCGGCGGTATATACACTCCGAAACGATGGGAGGGCCAAATCGTTGCCGAGTTATACGGAACATCCCACTGGAACGTAACTACGCAAAGCGTAAGTTCGAAACAAGCATCAGCGGTTGCACCATGATGCGACGAAGGCAGGTGACCTTTTACTCTCCGTCGCCCAAGCAGTCGACGCCATCATCCCCAGCTCGCCAAACAGCACGCTATACAGCATGACCGGCTCGACGTTATACGCTCACTGAGCTGGCCTAACCGAGCGAGAACTTATAGCCTGGCGGAATAATCGCGCCTAACCAACGCAAACTCGCGTGGCATGCACTTCGCGAGCTGCAGCCGCCTCTGGCATAGCCTTACGCGGAACATCTGCTGCCGCAGGTGTTCCGACACCGCCTTTGCATGCGGACGCTTTCCTGGACCGCTGAAAACCGGCTTCTGTGTGCCTCCCGCCTCTGCCATACACTGGAGCCTGGGCCACGCCGCCACGTCCTTCGAGCGCAACCGCAGGCTGCTGCCAAGGCTCCGCTTCTAGAACTCACTAAAACAAAGAACTCTCCCCTCTTTCTCTCAAAATCCCTTTCGCCATGCAACGGTTCACGACGCGCCGAAAGAGGCAAGCCACGACTAAAATAAAGAAAAAAGGTGGAGGGGGGGTTGGGAGGAGGGGTGTTGAAGAGGGAATGCTAAATGAAGCGTGCACTCTCGCTAGCCAGGTTTTAGCGGAGCCGGCGTAGCTGCCGTCGCATTCGTCGTCTCGACCCTGAACTGCACGGGCGCCCACGAAGACTGTGGTGGCGACGATGAAGACTGCCTCTTCTTTCGCGCCTGCTTCCTCTCTCAGCTCGAGGCCTTTTGCATCACCTCCTCCAGCGTCGGCCCTATCCTTTGCTCTCGCTAAACCTGATTGATGAAGGAAGAAGGGGCGGCTATTTCTTCGGCGTTGAGAGGAAAGAAAGAAAGAAAGAAAGAAAGAAAGAAAGAAAGCCTCGTTCTTGTACTCTTCCTTCTCCTTCCGCATTGGGTTTTGACTCTCTCTTTTCCACGTCCTCCTCCGCGGCAGCAAGACGCTACATACAGCTAAAGCTGAGCTTTTTGTAGAACCCGACGGGCCGCGAAGAGAGAAAGAGAGAGAGAGCGAGACTTATTTACGGGACGACCATCGGGGCCCTTTCTTTCTTTTTTTATGGGCTTTCAAGGACAACCGAAAAGCTGCCGAAGTGCAAGCTCTTCTTTTTACCGACAGGCTTCCCCGGATACCGAATGAGTGCACCAGACGTGCCAGTCGCACGTGTGAGCAAGGCGACTGGGTCGGCTGCGGCTTCGTTTTGCCCTATGGCCTGTTTGAATGAGTGAACGAATTTTGTTACCGCTAAGGTACCCTGTTGTCCACCGATGTCAGAGGGCGCCACAGCATTTAAGCGTTGGACATGAACTGGCAACGAGAAAGGCTCTGCTAAAAGAACCTTTGCGAGCCACTTCGGGCAGTATTTTGCGTCGTATAGTAACGCGAATGCGTTGTCTGTGTGAAATAAGGGTACTTCACATCGGCAGCCGTTGTTGCCTCCACTCTCGAAAAGTGTCATGCTATGTCACGCGAGCAAACTAGCGCCCTTTATCCGTCAGCGCTTCCTTCCGTTACCCGGCTCTCTCGACAGATTGCAGGACAGTTTCCAAGAGCGATTATAGTATTGTCTGCGAATCATCCCAGCAGCTCCATCAATCTCAATACATTAAACAACCTCGTCCGCTTCATAATGTCCTCCCAACACAAAGAGGTCCCAAACAGCGGCGCGTGCCACGGATTTGATTGACTCGCTCTACTCTCCACAAGTACTCAGGGAATTATAGTGTTTCCAACAACCTTTTCTAATTCATTATAAAAACGGAATGAATGCTGTATTTCATCGAAGCATTCGAGGAAGACCTGGCTCTCAGGCTTAACAAGCACAGCCATTCATCATCGTCATTACCGTCATCAATAGCTCGCGGACAGGCTCCCGCGATATGCCGACCGTATATCCGTAAACATCTATCGCAACTGGTCTCTCAAAAGCTGAACAAGCTCCGCTCTCTCCACCACGCTCATCCATTAGCTTGCATCAGTTCCCTTTCCCTGTGTAGCGTAGCCAACAGGACGCTTTTCCTGTTAACCTCACTACTATAACCCCTCTTCATAGGGCGTGTCCGTTCGTCAGTCCGTCCACCTGTCTGTCTGTCTGTCTGTCTGTCTGTCTGTCTGTCTGTCTGTCTGTCTGTCTGTCTGTCTGTCTGTCTGTCTGTCTGTCTGTCTGTCTGTCTGTCTGTCTGTCTGTCTGTCGGTGCATCTGTCGGTCCATGTGGATCAGTCTGTCTGTCTGTCTGTCGGTCCTTCTGTCGGTCCATGTGGATCAGTCTGTCTGTCTGTCTGTCTGTCTGTCCTTCTGTCGGTCCATGTGGATCAGTCTGTCTGTCTGTCTGTCCATCTGTCGGTCGGTCGGCCCTTCTGTCGGTCCATGTGGATCAGTCTGTCTGTCTGTCGGTCGGTCGGTCGGTCCATCTGTCGGTCGGTCGGTCCTTCTGTCGGTCCACGTGGATCAGTCTGTCTGTCTGTCTGTCTGTCGGTCCATCTGTCGGTCGGTCGGTCCTTCTGTCGGTCCATGTGGATCAGTCTGTCTGTCTGTCTGTCTGTCTGTCTGTCTGTCTGTCTGTCTGTCTGTCTGTCTGTCGGTCGGTCGGTTGGTCCTTCTGTCGGTCCATGTGGATCAGTCTGTCTGTCTGTCTGTCTGTCTGTCTGTCTGTCTGTCTGTCTGTCTGTCTGTCTGTCTGTCTGTCTGTCGGTCGGTCGGTCGGTCCTTCTGTCGGTCCATGTGGATCAGTCTGTCTGTCTGTCTGTCTGTCTGTCTGTCTGTCTGTCTGTCCGTCCGTCCGTCCGTCCGTCCGAGACAACCTCTTGTTTTTGCGCTGTGCCGTTCAAGTATTTCCCATCGTGTTTCAGCGTTCGATCTCTCGCGCTCCTCTCGTTGCAGAAGCCCTGGACCGAGGGCCCCAACAACCTGCCTGCCTTTCCTATACAATAAGGCGTTTTCTCTCTCTCGTTGCACCCGTTGAGCGGCGCATCGCGGGCACGTCGCTCATCGAACAGACACCCGAGAGACGTAAACAGCGATAAAGCGCGCGCGCTGGAAGCGCCGAACGAGCGAACGTTCGTGTAGCCCGTACGTGCTTTCTTATATTGTTTTCTCTCCTTACTCTTCGCGAGCCTACAGGCCGTGGCCAACTGCACAGTATACGCCGGCGACTCGCGTAACCCACTTGTAACCACTTCGCGGCGTCTGGCGAGCGCGCGCCTGTTTGCTCGAAAGCGCCGACGGTGCGCGCGGCCGTACGCGCCTCGTGTGTTTACCCTCGCCTCCGCCGGGCCCTGCGTGGCCCGCGTCGTCTGCCCGAGGCCCGTAAATCTCGGAGAAAGAAAGAAAGTAAGAACTATAAGAAAGCAGACGAGAAAGCAGACGGCCGCGGCGAACGCGAAGCGCCTGGTTTCCTGCGCGAAGCTTTGAGCGCGCGGCGCCGGATATGCGGGCGCCTCAACAGCTGCTCTTGAAAGAAAAAAAAAAGAAGAAGAAGAGAAAAGATGAAAAGAATAAATACAGACCGTCGTGGCCGGGAGTCGCGCTCACTACATCGCTTCTTTAACAGCGAACTCCTGAGGCGCGCCGAAACCGCACATATAGTTCAAAGCGCGGTGTAAGACGTATGGTATATCGGCTATATTACGGAGTATATATAGTTGAAGTGCATGCCGCTTCGCTAACTGCTACGAAACTTTCTGTCAGAGTCCCGTAGGAAGACAAAATAACGCCTTCGTTGCGCGCGAAGTGCCACGTAACAATGCTGCTTCCAAGGTCCAAGAGTATGTTGAAGCTCCAACAGTCTGCACACTGTCACCGATGTAGGAGTCGACGAGCGACGCAAGTTCTAAATGTCCACGCGGACTCTCATTGAGCAGTTCACGTGGACTCTCACTGAGCAGTCCACGGATGTACGATTCGTGAACTGTTGCTTGTAGGATGTCTATTATACGTGATGCGCTGGTAAAAGAAAATTTTTTCCCGGGAGGCGAAGTGTAGACTAATAAGTCTATATGGAGAAGTCTTTAAACTGCCCGGATTATTTGGGGGGGGGGGGGGGGGGGCAAGAGGGGTGCAGTGCGTTGACCTCCTCTGTGCAAAAGAATACTGCACGTGTAGTTTTGTGTTGTGTCCTTTGGCAATTAACGCAGGGAAAATGAACTCTATTTCTTGGAATGATGGCGTCCCGTAAATGTCATGCGCCGATTGTGCAATCCCGGCTGTTGCTCTTAGGGAGGGGGGGCGTGCAGGTTAATGCTAGAGCTTCCTCAAATATTTTTTTTTTTCGCGCAGTGTTATCTACTTGGTCGTATACTTAAGAGATTGCTGCTAGGTCGCGGTCTTCACACCTGCCCATTACAACGGGAAGACGGATCACTCTGTCATCGTGCCCCAACACCGTTGTTTGAAAGAAAGAAAGAAAAAAAGAAAGAAAGAAAGAAAGAAAGTAAGAAAGAAAGAAAGCGGGCAAAACACAATTACGCTCGACAGCGCTCTGTACGTAGAAGTGCTCGTGCTATGCACTTGTACCTCGTCCGTCACTTTTTCCGTCGATCTCGAGACGTGATCGAGTATCAACAGCAGTCAGCTTGACAAGAAACACAATTCAGACCAACCCGTGATTATCGTCGTCGTCACGCGAGACGGCAGAATATTGAAGCGATCGCTTTAGAAAAATTATGATTGAAGGTCTCCTCCTATAGCGTTATCGCCTGACAGTATACAGGGCCTCCCTACTATCATGCACCAAGATTTTTAAAAAATATATATGCAAATACCACGTAGCTGGACAGAATCAAGTCAGTGTCGTTTGCCGTCGCTCTGAGATACTCGGATTATATTGTGCATTCCGCCTAATTACATAATTAGTCTGAATTAATGAACCTGTCTAATGTCATAGATGAAAAGTGTCAGTGAGAAAATTGTAGAGCAACATCAAAAACTCCCGATACGGCTTTCTGTTGCTGAATACGTGCTGCATAAAAGCGTTTTTAAGAGGGTTACACGCAAAATTGCCGCGCGACTGGCCGCTCGAGGCACTTTGCGTGTATTCGCGGGCTCCTTTGACGCTCGAAAAAACGCTTATATATATATATGTGTGTATATATAGTCTGTGCACTTTCAATATCTATCTGTCTCTATCTCCTCTCTATCTCTTTTCATCTTAATAGCCCCATAGCCATAGTGTCTGGTTAACATCCCTGCCTTTCCTGTCCTCTCTCTCTCTCTCTCTCTCTCTCTCTCTCTCTCTCTCCATAGTTATAAGAACACGTATAAAGGAACACAACGCAATCTACTTTTGGTCTATAGCGAATCGATGTATAGACCATCGAAATTCCTTCTTGCGAGTCATCAGCCACGCTGGCGTCAACTGTCGTCCAGAAAGCCGCCTCGAGCGGCATCCTTGCACTTCCAGATGAGTCCGCCGAGATACCGCCCGGGTGTCGGTTCGCCACTGTACGACTGGCGGGCCTCCCTTTGTCGGTAAAGGACACTGCGTCGGCTCCCGCAATCTGAACCTAGCTAGCGAAGCGATTACGGCGGCTGTTCCCGCATTCGCGACGGCGCCCTGCTCTTGGTGTCTGGAAAACGAGATTGTCGCGCCGATGTAATTCCCCCACGAGTTAAGTATAAAGACAATGATCTACCGGCAATGTACAGACTACCGGCAGATATATTTTGCATTACTTCGCCTCCGTATAGAACATCGCACAGCGATAGCTGTTCAGGGCAGTTTCCTCAGCAGCCGTGGTGTCTGTCTGTCTGTCTGTCTGTCTGTCTGTCTGCCTGTCTGCCTGTCTGTCTGTCTGTCTGTCTGTCTGTCTGTCTGTCTGTCTGTCTGTCTGTCTGTCTGTCTGTCTGTCTGTCTGTCTGCGGTGTCTCGACACCGGAACCTGGAGGTGGTGGTCTATTATCAATCTACGTATTTGGCTAACTTTATGTACTGCCTACAGATATTATAGGCAATATGTGATTACATGTTCAATACCGTATGTTAATAGATTATAGAAACTATCCTTTAGATTAGAGAAACTATAGGAATATGGAATAATGACTGCCCATAGCAGTGGGCCTCTGAACACCGTTCTTGGAAGGCTTCAATGAGTGATTGTAACTAAACATCTTGAGTTCCATGGTGCAATATAGTGCGCTTAATTTGCGTGTTTGTGTGTGTGCTTCTTTTTCTCTCGCCATACTTCATCCCTCATCTCACAGATGAAACTTGGAGCGTCATGGCAGGACTGTGGCTATAGGCTAATATCTATGGCTGTCATTTGCCGCGACAGCAGTCGAGAACTAAAAAGGAAGTTCGCCGAGTCCGTACGTGGCCTCCGAGACCGGCGCAATCTCTGAGGTCACTGTCTGTACTTCAGTTCCTTCCGTTACGTCGTCGACGTGTCTTCGTTATCGTCAGTCCACGTCGTCGTCGTCAGCTTTCACCCTGGCCTTACGGCGATGAAAAACAATACTTTGGCTATCATCGAACTCACGCGCCTGCGTCGATGTTCAGTCAGGAGCCGGACCCACTAACCGTTTGGCTAAGCGCCAACCAATGTAACATTCGCAATTGACAATTTGCGCAGGGGCGCAGGGGTTCTTGTGCGCCACGCATACTCCGAGAGGGGCGGCCTTCTGTGCATGTATTTCGGAGGCTATAGGAGGAGGCAATACTGTAGCGTACCAGAGAGAGAGAGAGAGAGAGAGAAACAACGTTATTTACGGCATAACGATGTAGTTAAATTAGCTTGCCGGTGGTCCGAAAGGTGGTGACCATTTGCTTGCCACGACCGCTTCGGCCCAGTTAGTTCTGCCTGAATCTGGTAGTCAGTCGTCGACAGGAGTGATTCCCATGTCTCGTGGAAGGGAGTTGGCAGTATTGACTGTGGAGGAGGGTTCCCTCGCATTCCCAAAGAGTGTGGTTTTGGGTAGCCCTCATGCAGCTGCAATGTGGGCAGCTTGGTTGGATTTCATCCAGGTAGATTTTGGATAGCCGATGGGGGCTGGGAATAGAATCGGTTCGGATTTGTCTACAGATCGTAGCCTGTTCCCTTGTTAGTTCTGTATGCGGATTCGCGTATTTTTTTGCCATTCTCTCTATAATAAGAGGTATAGTTTCGTTACACGTTGTAATCCCTTCCTGCGGGAAGTCCAGGGTTGAGGCGTCCACCTCCCAGGGTTGAGGGGTCCACCTCCCGGTAGATTAAACCTCGGGCTACCAGGTGGGCCGCCTCATTCCCCGGATTCCCAGCGTGAGCGGGTACCATACAGGTTGTATCTTATTGTTAGATTTGCTATTTTTAGGACGATTGGCCGCGATCGGCCCAATACAGCCCATCATGAAGTTCATGAGTGCCCTTTTAGAGTCGCTCAAGATTGTAGCGGACCAAGATGGCGCTCAAAACGCACCGCAATGTTGCTCCCGAGAAAGTGGCAGAATTCGCTGCACGAACCTGATGCTATCGTAGTATGTCAATTCAGGGCAGGAGTAATTACTCAAAGTCTGTAGTTTTTTTGTTTTGTTTTTTAGTAACTCGGCGAAGTGAATTCTTTTATGCGGTCTGTAGCCTTGACCCATACATGTTCTAACGTTCCTGACGCGTTCCTACGTCGAGCGACGGACACAATGACAAGTTCGGACGACAGAGTATAACAAAGCGTCATTCCAGAGGCATCACGAATTGAAATGGTTTATGCTGTGCACAGCTGGCGTGACAGCTAGGTCAGGAGACTATAACGTAAGAGAAAATGAATAAATGACATGGCGTTGGAAAATAAAATGTTGCCTGCATAGTAACGTGGCAGATGATTTATTGCCGACAGGCTCTAGTTTCAGCTGCGCATGGTGCTTTTGTCAAGAGATAGTTTTAGAAATAGGGGACCATACGAACTTAGCACTCACAGTCTTGCGTAAAGCGGTAAAATGTACACAAATGCTACAATTAGTTCATAAGACGTTTATGAGTAGTCTTAAGCAACCTTCATTAAGGGAAAGGAAATAATCCGTGCTCATTATGATTTTTTTTCTCGAATATGAATTTAGCACTTCAAAGATCTCGCGTAAGAATTAGCGGCACGAAAAATGTATGCGGAGACTTCTAGTATAGCACATAAGATGTATATCGGAAGTATTTAATAATCTGGTTCAAGAAAAACGATTCCTTTGCACATCCAAAATCAACAAGGGGGCTAGCAGATGGAGTAGCACATTATGGTACAAAAGTTACAACGAGAGATAAGGTGCCTCAGATAAGATACCTTATCTGAGGCAACTTATCCCTCTTTGCAACTTTTATAGTACATTCTTTAGAATAGGAATTTAGCCTTCAAGCAAGTCTATAAAACGTCTACAGAAAGTCGCAAACAATCTTGCGTAAGATAACTGAATAATTCTTACGGAGAGTGCATTCATTTGAATATGAATTGAGCACTTCAACACTCTGGTGCCAGGAAAGCTGTAGAATGTACGCAGATGGGGCTTTGAGTTAACTATATGACATGTCTATCAGAAGTCTTCAATAATCTTGTTCAGGGAAAACGATTCTCTTGAATAGGTATTTAGCACTCAAACAAGAGTCTATAAGACGTACATGGGAAGTCGTAAACAACATTGTGTAAGTAAAACAGATGAACTCATACAGAAGGTATAAGTAGTCCATGAGAGGTCTGTATAGTAAGTATGCGCGCTGAATACATATATGTTTACAAGGGTTCCTTGACTACGTGCTGGGAATGCCTGGCAGCATTGCTGGCCTGCCACCACGTGACAAAGGCATGTTCCTTCTCTCTCTCTCTCTTCCGCTGCCAAGCTCTACTCGTCTAAACAATCGAAATTCCGCGGACACGACTGTAGTACGTGCACATTTTCCTCGCCTTCTATATGAACCGTCTGCAATTCGAGCCATCAAGGGCATGACATGTATACCCGCTTCGCGTCTGGCTGTATCAGTGGTCACGACGAGCTCCGACGCAGTCGACCGGCTCGTGCTCGCCTATTCACGACATCTAGACGACGTCTACACGACGTACGTAGGTGCCGCCAGAGCACGCACGAATTGTGCTCCACCCGACCAACCTTGTCCTGTAAGGTCGAACGCGTGGCTTCAATGAGCGTCTGCTGCGTGACATCGAGTGTTGGAGTACATTTGAAAAGCAATAAATATATTATTATATTATTAGTATTGATATTATTATTATTTCCAGCTCGGAGTTGCCCCGAACGTCACCGATAAGCACGCGAATACACTTTCAAATTATGTCGGCGCTGCGGAAAAGTGAAGTGCTGATAATTGTTAATTGTAACGACAGTGCGTTTCACCACCAAATTTGAGGGACGTATGACGTATTTCTAGAAATTAGTGCAATCGTTACAAAAGTCATTCACAATTCTTATTTTTTACTTTTTGATGCCTTCTATTGATTTTCTGTTAAGATGGGATTGAATATGACCAGTGATTTTTTTTTGCAAGGGTGAGCACAGGATTCCTGCCAAATGAACATAACAGCACCACTCATAGGGTTCAGTTCTGCACTTGGGACGTCGCGTTGTAAAGCGATATATCACGCGGTACCATTGGCATTCCCCATACACTGTAGTGCAGGTTGGCGCAAATGGCCCGGAATGGGCATTCTTCGATGCATTGTTCGGGGGGTGCCAGTAGTGAAGCAGGATTTAGGTGTCGATAAGTTAATTCATTTGCAGTTAGCGCCAAACAATTACAGCCTCTGATCTGGTAGATCTGATTTCATTGGACCACCTATAAGTTCTCTGCCGCGTCGACTATCCGCTTCCTTTCTCCGGCCGGCACTCAATTCCGTAACCCTATATTAGACTCCCGCTTATCTTCCTCATACGCACTACCAGTCTCGCCCGATTCCGTTGAGAACTTCCTCTCGATGTCAACTATATATATATGCCAGGCGAGTCGAGGACTCCCCTACGTACTCGCGACTCCCCCCCGTTTCACGCCTACGCTCGAATACCTGCCTCGGTTTTTCAAGCTCGTTCGCGGCGCTAAGACTCAGCACTGTATATACGACTACTGTGCTCTAGAGTTGTTTGCCTCCGAGCGCGTCTCCCATCTCGTCGCCCGCAGCGACTGGAATGTTTGGCAAGACGTTATATTGCACTCGGGCATATATACGAGAAACGTGGGCGAAGAGCTCGGTGAGGAGTAAATACTCCCCCGCAGTACACTGCCGTAACCCGCAAACCTACACCGTACAGTCGGAACGCGCGCACATCCGAAGCCGGATACTCCGGTAACCCACGCGGCCCAAGACGAACGCCTGCGTATACGGCATAAGCTGTGCTGCTCGCCGGAGGGGAATATGCGCGGGCATCCGTGGCGCGCCGTCGCATTGCTCGACAGTGATTCATCTGGCACGGAACGCCTTTTGTCCATTGATATGCATGCGTGCGAGACGGTGGAGTTTCGCAGTTTCGTGCTTTCCCTGTTTTGCGTTGTCGCTGTTTCGCGTTTTCGCCGTTTCGCGTTTTCGCCGTTTCGCGTTTTCGCTGTTTCGCGTTTTCGCCGTTTCGCGTTTTCGCCGTTTCGCGTTTTCGGCGTTTCGCGTTTTCGCCGTTTCGCGTTTTCGCCGTTTCGAGTTTTCGCTGTTTCGCGTTCTCGCCGTTTCGAGTTTTCGCAGTTTCGCGTTATCCCGCGACCGAATCGCGTCACCGCGCATATACCGTTACTAAACTACTAAACCGATACTAAACCCCTTCCCTACTTCTCAAATGAAAGCACAATGCATTCTTCGTTGCTCGCGTTCTGCACATTGGAGGTCGGCTAGATGTTTGTTTACGGCTGTGGTGGCAAAAGACGGCGCGGTACATTGCTACAACGCAGCCCGCGCGGGAGCCGTCACCAAGGACACGACTATCAGACAGGTAGTCCTATATAGTGCTTCCGAACAGGGTCAGAACCCGCTTGTACGCCTTCGCTGTCTGACGCATCAGTTGCTCAGGGTGACATTTTGCTTAGGTGACTGCTAATCTTCTTTCTGTCTTTTTTTATTTCTTTTTTTGTATGCATTGTGTGCGATCTGTGCGCTGTACTCGAGATGCGCCAGCCAAGCACCGTGCAAACACGCGGTGGAGCCGTCGAAACAAAGATGGAGGGGCACGAATTCGGCGAGTAAAACCATTCAATTCCATTCAGTTCAATACTTCCTTATTTTTTCTTTTTCACACTGGTGAAAGAAAGCAGCAGGTACGAGAATGCTACTCCAGCGAGTAACTTGACAAGGCGGCTGCCCAATCCAGACGACAGCGACAGACGTTTGGCTCATACAGAAGTCAAATAATACGTAATAAAGATATATGTTACGTATACGTAGACGGTTCGAAAATTTCTGGAACACCAAAAACGGGAAGGGCAAGCTTTATGCCGAACGAGGAATCACAGCGAACTAGAACACGTTCTACAGCGAATAAATAACGCGGCAAGCAATGCGTTATAACGCACGAAGCAAAATATTAACAATGAGTCACACACCGCCTAAGCTCGAGTGCGGAGAACATGGAGTCGGAGTATGTAGGTCATCGGAAATGCTTAGGGAGGCGAGCCACGGGGGAAAAAAAGAAAGAAAACGAAATAATCGCGAGAACTGTGTCGCAATCTCTCTGCAAAAGCCGCGCGAGGCGCATTTAACGACATTCGACGCCTACAGCATGCCAAGGCGCATCTCTTTGACTTCGAGATAAGAGGCCAAGAGGGGGTGACTGTATCTGCACGGGAACGGCTGCAGGCACTCAAAAGTCCGGTGCTGACGCATCCAAGAAACCGGAGCTGCCGGTAAGCAATGTGTGTCTGGATGCGCGCTCGTGTTCTTTTTTTTTTCCTCGTGAAATCGCGTGTCGTAATCGTAGGGCGTGGCAGGTCTACTTCGCACGTAGCGTGCGAATCCGAAACACGTCTATTTGACCGATGAATTTAGACGGTTTATAGATGTGCTGTACAGACGTCTTATGGATTACTTGGTATTCATACAGGCTTCTTTCGTTTGGGTTTGTTGGAAAAAAAAAGTTCTTACTATTGTGGCGAGAATCCGCAACGCAGCTACTTCAACGATGGATTTTGACGGTTTATACTGGTTGCTGTAAGATGTCGTAGAGTACTTGGACTTCATGTAACGCTGCTCTTATTTGTCTGCATGAAATATACATCTCAATTTATTGACAAAGATCGTCCACATTTCTTTTGACCTGTTTGAGGCACGAATCCGCAAAGAACCTATTTCAACGGTGAAATCAATAGAATGTTTGTAGACTGCTTGCAGACGGCTTGTAGACCACGCAGGTTTATCTTTTTGACAGGAGGAAAAATATATCTGATGTACTGAAAAAATGTCGTTAACCTTTCTTTTTGTGTATTTATGGTGCACGGACTTCCGAGTTGTTTTAACATTAGGCCGACCGTACAACAATATCACTTGTTACGCTAAATTTTCATTGGTTTCTACGGAAACTATGAATTTCAAAAGCAATCTGTCAATGGTGTACTAGTAATGCAAGTGACGTGGTTTCGTTCAATCCAACGTTTTTGTCGGCTTTTTCGACGGCACTGTTTGTATCTCTGAAAACGCAGAATAAAGTCAGTCTGTATCTGAAGATTGTCCTTCGAACTTTCTTTTTTTATTGCGGACACTTCGCGTGCGCCAGAAGTGACCTGGCCAGGCTTTATCGACGACTCGAATCCTTCTGTCGACAGACACGATTTTTATTTATTGTCAATGGTGCGGCCACTTAATTCAGACGGTGTCCTTGTTTTTTTTTCTTTCTTTTTAACGCACTCAGTTCAGTTTCGTGCTTTGCCATGCGTTGCCACTCAGCCGCAACTTTTGGTTTGGTTTCGCTTCAGCAAACGCGAAGGCGGAAGTATAATTGCCCCCTTTTTTGTGTTATGTGTACTTTTTTTGTACTCGAGAGGCAGTTTACATCACCAATATGCGGAGCACGATCGCAAAGGCTATAACCGTAGCTCAAACACTCGCGTTTGACCCCCCTTGCAGAAATAATGAATCATATTCAATTGCATCCCAACAAGTATTCTATCGAAGGCCACATCACGTCAATAGAAACACAACAGTATCTTTATAACGATTTTTGCAAGGGCTCAGGTGCTTGTGGCACCAAACCTACGTTGAGCAATCCATTGAAGCGGGGTATATGCGCGGGAATGTGCGTGTACATTTGGCTTTAATGGGATATAGAGGCAGCGACCAAGTTATGCCAGCCGCGCCCTGCTGAAAAAAAGAAATACTATGGTCGTTCTACTGCTTAGAACAAGGTCGTGGGTTCGACTTCCCAGTCGCGGTGGCCGCATTCCAGAATTAGCGGAATGCAAGAAAGGTTCCCGTATCGTGCTTTGGATGCAGAACAGCGAGTGCGCTTTCCCTCTCGCAAAAAAAAAAATCGTGCGTGATGTTCAATTGCATCGCGAGAGAAAGACTATTGAATGCCATTAAAGAAAGTCATCAGAAACACAACAGCGTTTATATGATGACTTTTGTAAGGGTTCATTGCATTATTTTTTTCTTCTTCTTGAAGACAGCGGAATTGTGAGACGTTATGAGCGAACGTGAAGAAAAGTTTTGTTTATAAGATGTACTTTATTTGCGCTACGGTTGTGTATGATACGTGGTATTATTGTTTGTCGATTGTTTCGAGAATTTATTTCAGTTGTTGGGTCTGTTATCTCCTGTTGTTGTTGGCATTGTTTATTCGAGATCTTTATTTTCTTTTTGTATTTTTGCTGTATTATGTGATATTGTGGCTCGCATTGTTGCTTCTAGAGTTGCTTTGTAATGTCACTGAGTCTTTTTGAAAGCTCTGCAATAACATCGTTGGGTGTGAATCAGCTGTTCTTCTGCTCTTTCTCCTCCAAATCAATAAGTGCTAGAGTGGACAAAAATATATATGTAAATGCCTGTTCAAGAGACAACGGGTAGGCGTCTCCTTCTATTATGTCAATAATAGTAATAATAACAAAAAAAAATGCGCCGAAACCACCGACGATGATGTGTTCAATGTAAGCGAACAGGCTAACGTCCCTAGTAAGCGACTCGTTTTGTTAAAGGCACGGTGCGCTTAAATGTATACATTTGTTTCAGGAAGGAATATCTAGGTTGCCTTTGTTGCTTCATTGCGTAATTCCGTAGAAAACAGAGCCGTTAACCAGCACACCTGTAGCGGTAGCACAGGTGCACAGCACCCGCGTGTCAACAGGGAGATAGAAAGAGAGAGAGAGAGAGATATGAAAGTAAGGGAAAGACAGGGAAGTTTACCAGAGAATGTATCCGGTTCGCTACCCCATACTGGGGAAGGAAAAGAACGATATGAAAGAAAGAAAGAAGAGAAAGAAAGCGAACGAAGGAAAGAATTAACAATGTATAGAATTGGCATGTAGTGGGAGCCGTCACACAGCCTGTGTCTGCGCCCTTGGGAATAAACGGAAATACTCGGTCACTCTCAAGGGTGCTGCATAGTCAAAAAAAGGCAATGTCCCACTGAGATATAAAACGCGAGTCTCAAATAGCTATGGCATAGTTGGCGTTACCCGACGACCGGGCCACCGTTGCATGCCTGTTGCGCAAGAGAACTGCATTGCACCTCTGCATTGGCGTCTTTGCTTTTTCTTTACGGGCGTTGACAAATCGATAGCTCCGATCATGGATCGCTGAATTGAACGCTGATTTGAGCTGCACGTAGATATCGAACGAGCTGCCGCGCGTCTTTTTCGAGCACTCTCGAATTCCCTTCCTCCCGTATGTCCGATCACGCGCTTTCGTGCGTCTAACTGTGACATCGCCGCCGGTGGATCGGTGGCTATACGGCGCTGTGCTGCCAAGCACACGAGGTCGCGAGTTCGACTTCCCGAACTCGTCATCTGCGTTTCGTTGAGGGGCTCGGATGCAAGAACGCTAGCGTACTTATAGCTTGAAGTACACGCCAAATAACGCCAGGTGGTCAATGTTGTCGTATACAGAGACATACGACGTCACAGAGCGAACAGTTGGCACGGTCGCGATTTGACGCACAGCCCGGTATCTCGTTTAGGTAACGCAGCAGCGCCATTTTATAGCGGCTTGCACTGATGACGTCGGTGAAGGCCAGTTCAATGATAAGTCCACACTTATTGCCTATGCATACGCCTTAACTTCTTTATCGGGGAAGATCCACGTGGCCGAAGAAGCATGCCGACATATGTGTGGGACGCGAAAAAAGAAAAGTGACAGGTCATTAATAACGCATAAAAATGAAGGGAGCGCGTCTCGCCGCTTCCCGGTACGGGCTAACACACTCACGCGAGAGCGCGCGTTGAGAAAGAGTGTGCGGGATCTCGGCGAACGAGGGGGCGTAGCGTCCGTCGGTTTGTTTCGCAAACTCGTTCGCCTTGAGGCGCGGGCTTCCCTGGGCTGGTCGTCGCATCGATCAAACGAGGAGAATGCGTGCACCGGCGAGCTTATAAGCGCGGCGCGGTTGCATAACCGACTGATCCCGATCCGAGCGCCGTAGTTCTAAAGGGACACTAAAGAGAAACCTATGCGGCAAAACCTCGTTATAACGAAGTTCAAAGGTGGAGCCGGAATTGCTTCATTAAATCCATTATTGCGTGTACTACAATATGGATCTCTAAGAGGACTTCAAGAGGAACTTAAATTACTTCGTTATACCCATTACTTTGTTACATCCCGCTTCGTTATAATGAGGTTTTACAGTAGTCAATATATTCTAGGTTGGTAAAGTATTATTTTCAATGTTTTGTTTTCATTCTTCCGGCGCAAACCAGCTTGACTATTATTACTCGAGTTAATGCGGGACAAACTTATCTCTTTTAAATTTCGCTCTAGACCTCAGCGCTGGTAGGCCAATGCGACGTTGCGAATTTCAGTGCATTTCATTGTACTGCAGGGCCCGCTTTGGCGCATGAAGTGTTCTTGCGCAAAACTGTACGAGTACCGAAGCTGCAATCTCGATGCGTGCTATATAGTAGAGTTTCGTTAGAATGAAGCAGTCGGGACTGAACAAATTGTTCACTGCGGTGAGAGTTTTACTATAAGGACAGTGACAACAAGCAATTCGTGAGCAATGCCAACGACGTGGCAATAAACAGTTTACAGTAGGAGTTTACTGGCTCGTCGAGAGAGGCAAGAAAATCGCAGATACATCAATTACGTTGCCGTAAAAAAAAAAAAGACTGGTTATTGACAACGCATCAGTGAAAATTGGAAACAAGACGTTGCGGCTGTAGTTGACGCCGTTGACGCGAAGATTCGCAAAATCCACCGCAGAGTCAGCGGTGCCTCAGTAGATTACACGTACGGCTAGGATTTCAGCCTTGTGATTGGTCCGAAAGAGCACGTTTTGGCGGTCGCTTGGGCCACCATGTTCGCTATAACATATTCCTCTGGCTATCAGTTCGCTCTATCGGGTTTCGCTTACCACAGCAATCTCAATTGCTTATAGCAATTATGGATGCAATATCGAAAGTACTTATCTTGTGCCATTGAAAAATTTCTGCTGTCTTTATTGCGGTGTCATAATCGATGTCCTTAATAACCGATCTTGCATTGTTCTCAATAATGATCTATATCATATCGGAGTTCATCAACCGCACATTTTTTTTACTTCCTTTCTTGCTGACTTGCATATTTTATTTTATACTTTCTATTATTCTTGAATTCGCCTTCCACCCCACCCCTACCACAGAATGCCTTAAGTCTCCTTAGAGGTATTTAACTAGCTAAACTATATCCGAAGTTACTGTAGCGCTGTTCTACTGATATTACAGCAACTTCCTATACACACGCGAACCGCTAAGATAGCCACGGCGGCGAGCTGCGAACGTGATAGGGAAAAAAACACAGGTGCCCTTAACCTTGAAATGGTTAGCGCGCGGCGCCGGGCGTTTCGTTAAATAACCTGCGCTACCAGTCTTTCTTTCTTTATAGTCATCAAGGAAGCGTGAGCGAGGTCCTTATAGAAGCCGGCGCTAAATGCGCGCGAAGCGTACACGTCACTATATGCGAGAAAGCGCATCCGCCTTTTACCAATGTCAGGGCTATATCCCGTTACACGCGCTCTGGTGCAGCCTTGAGGCGTTATATACGCTTATATGTCTGTTATTCCGAGACGTCTTCAAGACGTCGTGCGTGCGCCGTATAGGAAGAAGGACATCCTCATTACGCGCGGTCCGTTTCCTGACAGAAGAGTGTTTATTCCCGGAGGAGATCTAGGTCGAGCCGTGCGTAAACACGCGAGCTGTGTACGGAAACTCGCGTGCCGCCACATGCCCGCCCTTGCAGAAATAGACATCGACGGTCGACAGACGTCTTATAGACGTCTAATAGACATGCTTTGAACCGCTGCCGTTCTTTTTTTTTTTCATTATACAAAGCAAGAAGGAAAGAAAGAAAAACGCTGTGTTGCACTTGAAGCTAGCATGAAGCTACAAAGGCAGTACATACGGATGTCGCAGAAAAGAAAGCTTTGCAGGTCGAGAAAATTTTGTCTTAATTCGAGGATCGAACCCACGAACAACGTCCTTTCGCGGAGAGCTTGCTCTGTCATCTTTGCTAACCGGGTGACAGCTAGTAGATGACAGCGTGAGATGGAATCTATCGACAACTTGAAAAATACCGATAAAAACTAAAATCTTTCTTCAAGTACGAAGCCTCCTTTTCTGAGAAACGGTTTCCTTCGTAGCTGCGCCCTATACTTACACGTAGTACGTGAATATTTATTTTTTTCTTTGTGGCACGCGGTGGAGAAAAAGCTTTCGCGCCTTATGGCTTTCTTTTCCTTTTTTCGAGTCAGAAAGCTCTCACAACTTCGGTCTGGCCATCGGTTTTGTGGCAGGCGATTTATCTATCGTCTGCCACAGCGGAAGCACACGACCCAAGCTTGGGCGCAATGTGTTTTATAACATAATTGCAATGAATAATGTCCTACAGCCCCCAAACGCGGACTTCTTTTCGAAGTCGAATCTGCGCAAGTTCAGCCTCGTAAAGCTGGATTTACGGCCAGATTGCCGATTCACTGCGCAGACGACCGTGACGTGCCCGATGTGCGACGAATCGCGACGCCAGCAGCACTCCTCCGCGGCGTGCTTCTGTGGCAGTGAGCTGAGTCACGCTTGCCCACGGAATTCGGCCCGTCGTGTCAGTCCAGCTACCACGATGTGGTAGAAATCCCGTAACAGACGACCTATCAATTGTCTGTCACTCCGGCAGCAGACGATTTCCATGCCGTAACAGACGGTCTGCCAGTCTTCCGTCGCAAGGGAATCAGACGCCTTCCACGTGATTGCAGACGATCTAACGCCGCGCCGCGTAGCAGACGATCTGCCAATCCTCTGTCGCAGCGGAAGAAGACGATTTCGGCGTCCTCCTTTTAAAGCCATACGCGCAGGTACACGTCCGCACAGACTTATGTGCGAGGTCTACGGCAGCCGTCCCAGTTCCGTCCTTCTCTAACGACCGCCTTGTGCGCGCATCGTGAATACGCCGCTGATTGCTGTCGACGAAGAGAGAAACATACCGGCGCGTTTATTTCTTCCTCTTCCCTCCTTCGCCTCTGCGGCCGTGATCGTGACCCCGCAGACAACGCGAGCCGGCTGGGTCTCGTAAAACGTCCCTGGCGCGAAAACGTGGAAGAAAACAGCTGCTCGCGTTTTTCCTTCTCTCTCACACCAGAACGAACGCGCGGCGCAAGTGTTTTTTAAAGCGCCGATGGCATGCGGCGAAGCATGGCGCTCATGCAGATGACACAAGCGCTAAAACATTGATCGTCGTGCAATGTGAACTAATTTACACCCTCAAATGTCAATAAGAGTGTAAGTCGGTCTGTAACACACCCTTACACCCAAAAATCATGCAACGGCGTGAGGTATAGACTGATCTACACCGTTATTCGCTTATAAGGGTGTAAATTATTTTACAGTTTACGACTAAGCGGCCGCTAAGCTTCCACAGAGTACAACTAACGTTAAGCGTGTAGGGAGACCAATTTAACTGCGCCACGCAGTCGAAGCCGGTAGCATTAACATATCTTACGTAAGCACACATTTTGGCAGTTCATCGACTAGCTACAGAAGTTAGGTTGATTGCTTTGAATAGTATAACTACATACATTTTCTTTCCTCCTTTTACTTGTAAATAATCTATAAACATACTATAGTGGGATAATAGATCGGCGTCATGTATATCCGAATGCTACGTGAACCATAAACTGATGTATAAGAGCAGATCATTAAAGCGTGGGGCCATAAGTAAGACTATGTCTAATGGCTAGTCACAGCCTATTATTGACTTAATGTCCATGGATTGTACTTGGAATCTACGGAATACAGATGTGACAGATTACTCCATCGAACTTCGTACATAAATGTACGCAGATTTCCTACCTAAGACCATTAGTAAGACTCATATGCGTTTATAGACCAGGCGATGACACTGTATAGAATTATCATCCTTATATCTTCAACTGAATCTAAATAAAGAAACTACAAATGATATACTGAAATAATTTGTTTGCAACAATAAGTTGATAAATGTCATAGGTAAATTGATACGTAATTTCTACAGAGTGGTGAAATGTATCTAAAAAAGAGAAAAAGAAAATCTAATCACTCGCGCATGGCTGCCGTGCTTCGGTTGTGCAATCTCCACTGACCAACGCCCACGGAGCGTTCTTGGGGGATATTTCTGCTTATCCCTTCTGAAAAGCGTCCATAAACGTTGAGTTGGAAATCCGGCACGTTGAACTTTGTTTCGTAGCGATTCTCAACTGCACCGATCCTTGAGACCTATCTCATCCATCGCTGAGTCCACCTAGCTCGTGTACGAGCCAGATGCCTAGAGCGCCATCTACAGCAGTATGTATGTACAGGGTATGTAGGGTATGTACAGGGTATGTAGCTGCACCAAATTTTAAACAGCCACGTCGCTCGCGTAGACTCCAGTACGCGGTTCAAGTTTATTATAATAAATTCATTACAATGAATAAATTTGTTATAATACACAGGATGCGTGCTCTAGCTATAACGCCACAACTGGCGTCGTGTGGTAGGCGACCCCCGCCCTTTCTTGGAGAGCCTCTCCACGCCACTGCAGAGGGTGACTACGCCCTGCTGCACTGCTTCCTCCACAACAGTGGACGCGATAACGCTGCAGGTTAATTAATTAGCTTTGTGCGGCGGACTCGCGGAACGCCTCCTCTTCGCGCAGCCAAAGCGGGCCGGTATATACCCGGAAAGTAATTTTTTTATTCGTGTTAAAAAAAAGAAAAAAAAAAACATTAGGGGGGCTTTGCGTCCCGAAAGGTCACAGTGGGCTATGGAGGCCACAGTGGCGAGGTTCCAGATTAATTTCGACCACCTTTAAATAAATTTTTATCCTTGTTAAAAAAGAAAAAGAAAACACATTAGGAGGGTTTTGCGTCCCGAAAGGTCGCAGCGGGTTATGGAGGCCGTAGTGGGAAGATTCCGGATTAATTTCGACCACCTGTCTTAAAAAAAAAAAAAAAATAGTGCACCTAAATCCAAGTGCACGAGCGTTTTTTTTTTTTTTTTTTTTTTTTTTTTTTTGCATTTCGTCGTAATACGACCGCCGTCGTCTGTTATAGAAACCGCGACCTCGTGGTGGTGGTGGTGCTAAATTTATATCCTGTCTATTCTTAGTACCAGGTTCAAGTGATTTCTTTTCCCCTAATTGTGCAGCTTTTTGTTTACTCTTCTTTTATTCGCGGCAAAAAAGAAAGGAAAAGAACAAAAACAGGAAAATGAAAATGGGTGTTTTCTCTGTTACGTATCTAAATAAAGAAAACACACAAGGTGAAAATGTTGCTGCTCCCTCCCTTCTTTATTCTCCTCGCAACGCACGTAGGCGCGAGCGAAAGTTAACTATTATTAGCCCGAAACTCGCATTTTACTTATTATACCGTGCTCTATAACCTGTTCATGAACGTGACCTTCACGCTTACTGTAGGGCAGACCACCGCCGACTGAATTCCGCTGCGCCAGTCGCCACGCGTGACAAGCATGCCCCAACAAAATTCGTTATAAAATTATGTTGTGTTTCTACTGACTGTTCATTGCATGTACATGATATATATATATATACTCTGTTAAAACGCAATTGATTGTCACCGTGATTTTTTTGCAGAGAACCACGCCCACGGGGCCCAAACGTGGTTGAACAAATCAACAAACACATAGTTTCGATTTCCGCGCTCAACGTACTTTTGCCAGCAATGCCGCACTGTCCGCAATGATCACTCAAGCGCCATCGGGCTCTTTGTAAGTACACGGTTATATGCTAATCGAAAAGAAAAAGATGAATCAGAGCTGGCAAACATCGTTCTCCCATCCCTGCCTATGATCGCGAGAGCTCGTTACGTTGCCAGTGGAGCACCGAACTCATCAAATTCTCTCGAAATGACAATTACAGCGAACAGTCGTCGTCAATGTGAATGGAAACAGCGAGTATTAATAAAACGACGATAACTCGTGACGTGTGGGCTCAGATCTAGGATGTCGATACATCGCAATAAGTTTTCCTGTTGAACGTTTAGTCTCATGGAACACTTTTATGGAGGAGATGTATGTCTATCCCCTATGGGCACTCGATAAAAAAGAAAAGAGCGAATAGGAGTTCCTTTTCATATCGATGACGACTGTAAGTGACACAAGACCGCCATAATACTTGCGACTTCATCGTTTCACGCGGCAAAAGTACGATCGATTCTTTATGCAGCACGATCGAGAATATTGTAGCACTTGTTTCGGTTTTCGTGATCGTCTCGACAGCAACGATTACGTTTTTCATGACCCTCGAGTTCAGTTCAGTTCATTAAATGTTACAAAACGACGTCTTCGTAAATTACATGGTTCAGGCACAGAGACATTGAAGATTGTGCAACCTACCCCCTTTACGCAATGTTCCACTGATACAGGTAGCCATGTCAAGGTAAGTAGGCTGCCCCCTGCATGGTGCCGCTGGCGTACGCGACAGGCGAGCTAACGACACAATCGCTTCACCTTAACCACGTCAGCGTTAAAAACAACGGCAGAAAGCGACGTTATATAGGCTACAAGACCAATTAGACAGGTTGTCTTGCCAACTTGTGCCTTTGAGAGGCGATCATTCGGAACGCTGAACGAACTGCCCACACACTCGCTTAACGACATCGTCTTAACACACCAAACTTCAAGTGGCGTTCTATACAAGACCTAGCCCGTTCGTACAGAAAAGTACACACACCCAAACCTTTACAAGACGAAGCATTGTGTGCTTTGAGGAGCCGGGCAATACGCTAGACTCAACTGAACAGATGATACTCCGAGCTGACACGTTGCCCGTGCCATCAAGGAGAGGTGACGACAATGCTAGGCCGATGTGATGTCGCAGTGTTCCGAACTCAGACAGCCGCTTCTCTAATCGCGACGGACAACAGTAATACGGTAAACCGAATTGAACAGACGGTACTTCGATCTGACGCACTGTCTGTGCCGTGGAGGAGGAGATTATGACAACGCTAGGCCAATTGAGCTCTCGGTGCTCCTAACTGACACACACACACCCCCGCTTCTCGCATCGCAAGTGACAACCGCAAGCTCGTGACTACGCAGAAAGAGAGAGAGAGAGAGACGCCGGCGGCTGATCGACTGACCTCGAGCCGAGTGGATGTGCAGGTCGTACTGGCGGCTTGACAGCACCTGCATGCCCCTGCGCACGCACGGGGGTTCCTTGTAGGGCTCGTGCACCGGCAGTTGCCGGGGCCTTCCGTTACTCGGCGAGCCCAGGGCCGCGTCGCTCCCGGTCCGCTGCGGAGACGACGGCGAGGGCGTCGACGGCGTCGACGTGCGACGGAACATCGCGGCGGCGGCGGCGGCGACGTCGCGTCTCGCGCGCACCGCTCTCTCGAAGTCGTCGTCGTCGTCACACGAACCCGTCACGGGCCAGAGGCGGCTTCACCGCAACGCACGCTGCCACTGCCTCTCGAAGAACCACGGCGGCGACGGGCGACCGACGACCCATGGGATGGGATTGGCCGGCCGGACAGGTGCCACGCCGAGCCAAACACGTGCTCGAAAAACTCAGAACACGCGCTGCTTTTTCTTTTTTTACTCCCGAAGCAGGCTCCACCGCACCAATTACACCGGCTCCGAACGATCGGCGATCACGCCAGAGGCGCCCGAAACGATGTTCTCGGAAGAAGAGGCAAGCCGGTCACCGTTTTCGATGCCGCTGTCCTCGACGATCTCGCACCGGATTGTTGGTGGGATAGCGCGGGCGTGGCTGACGTATTGCCCGGCGGTCGGGTTCTGGTTGATCCAAATCCTCTCGCAAAAGGGGAACCGAAAGATCAAGGTAGCTTGCTCCCCGCCCGTGCTGTCGCACAGGGGCCTGTGTTCTAGACACCGTCTCCGTGTGCGACGGAGAGCGCTCTCCACACTAGTGCCGCCACCGCTCTCTCGCTCCGCCTCCGCTAGCGGCGTCGTCGATCGAATATGTGAAGGGATTGCGTTGGGAGCGAGCGAGCCAGGCCGGTTACCAGAGCACGCTTCCGCCCGCGCGGCTACACGCTTCTGCTTTCCGCCAGTAGGCGCCGCGCTGCGTTGTAGCCGCGTTATAGTTGCTATGGCGACCAGCTCCTTCTCCCCCCCATTTCGACTTCCTTTGTATCTCTCTAGCACACGCTCCCCCCTCCCCCCCATCCCCCGTTTCTTTTTTTCTTTCGGAACACGGCAGGTGAATGCGTGCTATGAATAGGTTCACGTGTATCACAAAGCCGTGTAGTGGGTTCCGCAATCACTTAACGACTATTGTGTATCATCTAGCGATGCATGGATCAAGCGGAATAGACAGCAGAAGACGCACAGCGTCAGTCGTCTGCTATGCGCTGCGCGCGTCGTAGTAGTTATGGCGACGCCATCTTTCTCCCTCTTCATCTCTTTCTCGAATGCGCCTCATTCTTCCTTTTTTTGCCCTCCTTTAGAAACACGGAAGTGGCTGGCTGGGACGCATAGGTAGACGTACATGAGCGATCAAATGGAAAGCCGCTCTCTTGCACCGTTTAACGTTACTAGACGACATCGCGGGCGCTAAACCTGCATTATATTTCTCCACATATGGGTGGATGATGACGCTGGTGGTGGTGATCTCGTCAACGATGGATACTACACAATGAAAAGGAGGCGACGACGCTACCCTTATTCAATCAGCGTTGCAGCGGCACCAGCGATTGCGTCGTCGAACGAAACAAGGTCGCTTGACGCGCCAACTTCGTAGTACACGCGCCCTCCGAAAGCCGACGTCGCCGTTTCCGAGCTTTCACTCGCCTTGTGGAGAGTTCGCTTCGTTCTCCAAGCACTTCTTTTGTTTGGTTGGTTCCTGGTTTTCCAAAGGCCGTGTGGAGAGGGCGGTGAAGAAATATGGTGCGTTTGTCTAGGCGCGCTCATAAGCAGCAGCAGACGACGGCTCCCGCGTAGCAGACGACGGCGCTCGAAGGCCGCGGGCATGGCTGCTCTATCGGCTATGGAGGTCACGATTACGCGAGCTCCGAGAGTGAAAAAGAGGGGTGGCGTTGTTGAGAGCGAGTGCGATGGTGAAACAAAGGATGAAAAGATAAAAGACAAACGCGTACAGTTATTTAGCCGAGGCCCCCCACCGTAGCCCTCACCGCCAGTTCGCAGCGCACCTGCGCTGCCGGCGCGTTTGCCCAGCCGTTCTCGCGAGGCGGCAAAGAGAATTAAAGGAAAGAGAGAAAGAAAAATGGTATAAGAGAGAGATGGAAGCAGGACAGATCGCGGCCGGTGACAACAGAGAAATATAGCAAAAAAAAAAAAAAAGAATAGAAGCGCGCATGCTGACTCGAGGGAAAAGAGAAGATACTGAAAGTAGAAGAGGAAAGAAAACGATACAAAGAAGGAATAGGAGGAGGAAAAGTTGCGTAATTCATTGAAAAAAGAAAAAAGACTTTGGAGTAGGGTTGAGGTTGGAAGGGAGGGCTAACTAAGCCTGACGCGCCCCACCCCCCTTTTACCCCCAGAAAAAGAAAAAAAAAAACAGCCAGCATTGCATAGCAGCTGCTGAATCGTGCTCCAAAAGAAGAAAAAACAAGTCTTCTAGCTAGCTGCTCCCCTAGCGGAAGAAGCCGAAAGGTGAAAGGGTTAACGATGCCAATTGACGGACCTTTCACGAAGGAAGTCAGTCGATAACCGGCTTCTTGCAGAGTGTGTTCTCGTGTATATCTTGGAGTAGAAGTTGCTGGAGGGAGGGGGAGGGGGGAGAGACCGACCGTTGTGCTGGATTAACATTTGGCAGCCGTTACTCAAGAGCTTAGGAGCGTCAAAGTGCGAGTGTGTGGGTGTGTTGTGTCAATCTTGGACGAGAAGAGGGTGAGGGCTGTGGATTAACATTTCGGAGACGTTAGAAGCTCCTACGCGTCACGGCGGTCTCCGTTGAAGTATATATATTATACACGGCGCCTGTGATTACGGCATGCCGACGGTGGGACCGTGACAAAGGTATACCGCCGCGTCAATTCCGTGCATGGTATGTGTGGTGTGTGACACGCGATTCCTACGTTAGCGTAGGGAAAAAATAAATAAATAGAGCACAAATAGTGAGTGAGCCTCCGGACCTGCCTTAGCAACAACGTCCTTCTGCTTCCAACGGTGCAGACGACAGCCGGCGACTTGGTGCCGTCTGGAAAGACTGCACACGGATTATCTCCATTAAGCCGATCCAGAGCGATTTCGACAGACCTCAGCCTCTTTTTATTTTGATTTCTTTCCTTCTTTCTTTTTTTTTTTTGCGGCTTCTCGACAACGACCGGCGCTTTTGAGCGCTATGCGACACCGCAAGCGCGTCAAGGTCAAATAAAGGAAAAGAATATATATATCTGGTTGTACACAGGTGCTGTGTTATGCTCGGCAGACGCGGAAATTTTGCGTCGTTCTGTGCTCGCTGACCACGACTCAAATAGCTCGACAACATGCAAGACTACGACTGTGGCATACGCGTTCGAGAATTGGCATTCAGTTGGCATATACGTTGTCATTAAACGAACTTTGTTACAAACCGTCCGTTTAGAGCAACAGAGAGTCAACAGAATATCAATAACATGTAAATGTCGTTTTTTCATCTTTTTTTTTTTTGTGCGTGCGTGTAAAAGACCTCCAGAGCTGCAAAAAAGGACGCGGATCCACACTCAACTCCGCCCAAAGAAGAGAGGTTGCCAAGGAGGAGAAAAACGGTGCCAACAAACCAGACTTCTCCTGCTTCTGCTTCTTCTTACTAGTTTTTTTTTTTTTTTGTATTTGACCAAACACGAAGCTCACGCGGAATCAAGTAGTCGACGTTCCTCCAGTTCCTCGTGTCAGACGTATACCTCGTTTCACTCGAGGCAATTGTGGCTACAACAAACAGCCCTGGCTCTGAATCTCCCCTGAAAACAGATACCCGCGCGAGTAAAAAGAAAAAAGAAAAACTCTTACGAGACCGGTTACGAAAGCTCCTCGACACGAGTCCAGAAGAGAGGGAAACGCCATGGTTGGAGAGAGCGGTTGTATGACGTCAGGATAGGCGAGAGGGAGTGAGCGAGCAGGCTAGAGCTCTATACAAGCTCGTTGAGCGCAGTAGAGCTTACGTTCGCTTTTTCCGGGAAGCATTTAAAAGCCCTCCCTCTCCCATCTCTGCCCGAGTCAGCGCATACGCCGACGTTAATTGCGGCGACGCGGCTGACCTACTTCCTGAAAAACTCGACCCACCGTTGCGCTGAGAACGGCGCTTTCACGCACATAAAGCAGAATAGGCGAGGAGGCAAGTTTACGCATACAGCGGTACCTGGAGGGGAACGGCGTAAAGCCTGCTTTCCTATGCAACGGCACCATCCGACGTGCGGTATCGGCGTGCTGGGGAAGAGGAGCCCGTTAGCCAGCGCCACCTGGACGCGGGTCCAGCAGACGCGAAGCAGACGACGCTGCCGCATGCCCGCGCAACTCGAACCGGAAGTGGGCTCGGGTTCCGGCTTCTATCCATAATGCAGACAAGCGTATAGTGTGCTTGAGGTCAAAAGAAAGTTAGAAGCTTAGCACACGTACGATACGGATTCGAAATCTTCCCGGCCCTCGTTGCGTCAGATGAAGCTCCAATGTAGCTCCAATCGATCAACGTACGTAGCTCCAAATTGGGTCCATATTGGCTTTCCATTGTGCAACGTTGGCTCTGCATTTGATCTGCGTCGGTTCCCCTTATAGTGCTATATTTGGTGACGCCGTTATCGTATGAGCCGGTTCCAACGAAACAGCTAGTGATCGGAATGAATGCCTTAGCAACTAAATTCGCAGCTGTTCTCATAGAATTTTTTTTTTTTACGGAATAGGCAATTTTTCACACACGCACACACAAAAAATATCGCCGAAGTGTAACCCTCCTGACCAGGTACGTACCCAGGGGGGGGCCCCGGGGGGGCCCGGGCCCCCCCCCAAAATCAAGTGGCATACCCCCCCCCCCCCCCTCCCCACCCACGCCACCACTCCTCACACATTCCTAAAGCGCCGCCAGATGAATGTTGATACTTGGCAGCTGTTCATCGGTCAGCATTATGCTGCCTTTTTCACTCCTTTTAGATGGCGGTAGTTATCGGCATCTCTTGTAATGTGAAGGACAGTTTTCTCATAGATTCCGCACCCGTGCGATTAACTCGAGATGCGTTCAGTTGTCACCATCTATTCAACCGTCACGCGCATAGCTGTTGTTTTTGTTAGTTCAACCTTCTTTGTTTAGGCTGATCCTGGGACCAGGAGAGGGATGCGGCTGTTACTCAGCTGATCTGTACTCTCATGGAACGAGTTGCGGCCGAAGAAAACGCCAGTTGCGTTTAACTTTTCCCTTTGCTTCATTATTTCGTCGAGTTACAGCTCGCGGCGATGCTGGCAGATGCCCGGAACCATATACACGTGATATGGGTTAGATGAGGTGGGAAATAAAATAATGTGCTAGAGCGTACATCATGAAACCCTGCAATAACCCTTAAACACATAAGCAAGATGACTGTCGCCCGTTACCTCGTCTGTTTTTCCCTAATTGTATAGCACTTTTCGTGCAAAATTGGCAACTGGAAACAAAAAATTGCAAGGAGTTGAGAAATTAAGCGATCTACTAAGGGAGAGAGCCAAGGCAACAACGAAACTGCAAGCAAAAGCGAATAATAAAAGAAAGTTAACCGTTGTTTATGAGAATATTTATGCATCAACATCTTTTTATTTAAAAAGGAAGTAGAGAAAAGGTCGCCAGAAGTGGAAAACAATTACTTGTTTTGAATGACGCTTCCACAGTTATCGGTCGAACTGCCTCACGTAGCCACTTCTCTGCTGTGCTTATGTGGGTGTTTTTCTAACCTATCGCGGTGAGCGCAGTACGTCTAGAATCGCAGAGTCCTGCGCTCTACGCGGTTGTATGGGACTGGCGGCAGCACAGCGTTACGCAATTCGCGGAACTGTCAAAACTGATCAACAAGGCGAAAATAACTGATATTCGAAACTATAACATGAGAAAGACAGAAGAAGCCGTAAAAAATGAACGCAGCCTGAAATCAGTAAAAAAGAATCCTGGCATAGGACAAACCATGATGTATGCACTAAAATATAAGAAGAATAATATCATCAGCAATCTCGAAGATATACTGAAAGCAGCGGAAAAATTCTAAGCTGACCTGTATACAGTACCCAGAGGAGTCACGATACCTCACTTAGAAACAGTAATGAACAGGATACAGAAACTCTCCTATAACTAGCCATGAGGTCAGAAGGGCCCTGCAAGACATGAAACGATGAAGAGCAGGAGGAAAAGGTCGATTTAATCAAAGATGGAGGAGACATAATGCTTGGAAAACTGGCGGCTCTTTATACGAAGTGTCTATCGACTTCAAGGGTCCCAGAAAACTGGAAGAATGCAGACATACTAATCCACAAAAAAGGAGACGTTAAAGAATTGAAAAATTATAGGACCATTAGCTTGCTCCCAGTATAATATAAAATATTTACCAAAATAATATCCAATAGAATAAGGGCAACACTGGATTTTGTCAACCAAGGGAACAGGGTGGCTTCAGGAAGAGATACTTTACAATGAATCACATCCATACCATCAATCAGGTTATCGCGAAATCTGCAGAGTACAATAAGCCTCTCTATGTGGCTTATATAGATTACGAAAATGCATTTGATTCAGTAGAGATACCAGCAGTCATAGAGGCACTACGTAATCAAGGAGTACAGAACGCTTACGTAAAAAGCTTGGAAAGTATTGCTACATGCGTGTGGCATTTGTTTGTTTGAACGATGCGCGTAGGCGCCATCACTTCAGAAAAGAGGAGGAAGAACGAACTGGGCTCGCGCTGTGAATCTAACCGGTCAGCGCTGCAACCGTTGTTGTAAATACAATCTGTAAATAGTTTCTCGTCTTACTGACTCGTCCTTCGCGGAAGAATATCTACAGAGGTACCTTAATTCTATACAAGAAAAGCAGGGGAGATACCTTATCTATAGAGAAAGGGGTCAGACAGGGAGACACAATTTCTCCATAGCTATTCACTGCGTGCTTAGAAGAATTCAAGCTATTAAACTGGGAAGGCTTAGGAATAAAGATCGACGGCAAATATCTCAGCAACCTTCGGTTTGCCGATGACATTGTTCTATTCAACAACAATGCAGACGAGTTACAACAAATGATTGAAGACCTTAACAGAGAGAGTGTAAGAGTGGAGTTGAATATTAATATGCAGAAGATGAAGATAATGATAAATAGCCGGGCAAAAGAACAAGAGATCAGGGTCGCCCGTCGGCCACTTGAGACTGTGAAGGAGTACGTTTACCTAGGTCACTCAATCACAGGGAACCCTGATCATGAGAAGGAAATTCACAGAAGAATAAAAATAGGTTGGACCGCATGCGGCAGACATTGCCAGCTCCTGACTGGAAACTTACAATTATTATTGAAAAGTAAGGTGTGCAATCAGTGCATTTTGCCAGTGCTGACATATGGGGCAGAGACTTGAGAGCAAGTTAAGGACAGCGCAAAGGGCGATCGAACGAAGATTGCTAGGCACAACGTTAAGAGAGAGAAAGATAGCGGTTTGGATCAGAGAGCGAACGGGTACAGACGATACTCAAATTGAAATCAAGAGGAAAAATGTATCTGGGCAGGTCACGTAATGCGCCGGTTAGATAACCGTTGGACAATTAGGGTTACAGAATGGGTTCCAAGAGAAGGGAAACGCAATCGAGGACGACAAAACACTAGGTCGAGCGATGAAATTAGTAAATTCGCGGGCGCTAGTTGGAATCAGTTGGCGCAGGACAGGGGTAATTGGAGATCGCAGGGAGGGGCCTTCGTCCTGCAGTGCACATAAAACAGGCTGATGATGATGATGACGACGATGATGATGATGATGATGGAGGTGGTGGGCCCCCCCCCGAAAAAAAATCCTGGGTACGTGCCTGCTCCTGACAGCTTGTTAATTTAATCAGAACGAGGGTCGCATATTCCCATACCCGGTCACTCCTTATGTATAACAGTAGGCAGTTCTGCAAAGCATGCTTTCCCGCACGATTCGCTCGGTGCGGTTGGAGATGGCCCGAGTTCATAATCCAAATACCGTGTGAGCTGAACCCTTTACCTCGCGCAAGCTCCGTCCCCGTTTGAGCGCACGTCAAACGCCGAATTGATCTCGCTTAGTCTTCACTGAACCGATTCAATGAAGTTTGGAGTAGATATATATATTTTTTTTGGTTCTCAATTTTACGGAAATTCACAAAAATATAGGAAGATTTAAAAGGAAATGAAGCGCATGAAGTTTACAACTGCATAACTTATTTATTATTTATATTCAAGTAATATATCTGGACGAAATCGGTGACCTCCGACATTCAATGCTTCTGCCAGCCTATACACGCGTTATATATCATACCATTTTCTGTATCGAAAAGTAATATATATATATATATATATATATATAGTACCTAGTTACCCGTGCGCTTTTCTCGGCTTCATTGGCCCAGAAAGCAGTTCGAGCGCTTTTTCGCTACCTGAGGGCAACAGACTTGAGTGCCCGACTATAGACGTCCTACACCTAAGTTTTCTTTCTCACTCTTTCACTCCCCATTCCCCTCCCCACGTGTAGGGTAGCAAACTGGACTCAGTCTGGTTAACCTCCCTGCCTTTCCATCTTCCCTTCTCTCTCTCTCTCTCTCTCGGCTTCATTGCTTGCTGGCTCTATAGACGGTCGTGACTAACAAAAATCGAGCATCTCTGTTTTTCCTCTCCTCGTTTATCTATCATCACAAGCAGTAGAGCTGCCTATTTTTATGTCCACTGCTGGACGAAGGCCTCTCCCACCGATCTCCAATTACCCCTGTCTTTCGCTCGCTGGTTTCAACATGCGCCTACATATTTCTTAATTTCATTACCCCACCTAATTTTCGGCCGTCCTCAACGGCGCTTCCCCTCCCTTGACGACCATTCTGTAACTCTAATGGTGAAATGATGAAATAATGAACGCACTGATGAAATAATAAACGGACAACGGCAGTTTATGTCATATGTTGTTATTTTATGTTATGTTTTGATTACGTTATAAAATGATTGGATTGGATTGGAGCCAACTTATTTCTTGTACCGAGCCAAATGTGGTGGACGCTTGGCCGGCTGTGTAATTAATTGTATTGTGCCAATTCTCATGTGCGCCTCTACCAAGGTCATCAGGTTGTTCAATGGCCCGTTAATTAATTAATTTATTTATTTATTTATTTATTTATTTATTTGTTTATTGAAACGCGATATAATTCTGTAAATATAGCATATATTAAACCTTCGATAGAGGAAGAAAGATTGAGATGACGTTCGAGGCTCTGAATCATAGCAATGATTTGCGAATTGTTTCGCAAGAAGCGTCGTACATGAAACAACGGTTCCACGTTAAACTCAGTAAGCGATGCAGGGGCGACAATTGAACGTACCGGTCCAAGAAGTTCGGTCACGGCCAGCGTCGGCGTAACCGCGATTGCTCGTAAGTTCTCGCTGTGTGGTCTTCTCATCTACTCGACCTTGACGAACGAGAGGATGTGTGCTCCTACTGACGCCATCTCAACTCTATGGAGCGGTTGTCTGAGCAAGCATTGTCAAACGCTCCCCCCCCCCCCCCCCTTCCTTTTCTTTTTCATTATTGTGGAAACCTTGGCGACGTGTGTTTATGTGCGTACGAGATTGGAGAGGGAGTAGGTTCCAGGATTTAAAGGCCTCTTCTACAAACAGACTCGTTGTCTAAGTAGTGCCGATAGTCATCTTATAGGCGGCTTTGCGTTCGCTTGCGCGCCTGTGTGCGTGTTAGAAGGGGAGGGGGTTATGTTTCAGGATGTAAATATCTCAAAAAAATAATAAACACACACACACGCACTGGTAGTTTAAAGTGTGCCTGCAGATATATTCGGACAATTCCACATATGTTTGCGTGTGTGTAAGAGAGGCTTGCGTCGAATAATACAAAGAATAATAAAGCGCAATTGGAAAATCTTTGTTCTTGTGCAGTAAACTGCTCGTATAAAACTGTCGGTAGACACTTTACGGGTACTTGGAGTACGTAGGTACTCCAAGTACCTACTGTGTACCTGTGTGTGCGTGAAGCATTACGCACAATTAAGACAACGAGTGCCTACACACTCTGTAGACTTTTCGTAAACTGATGACTTACACATTTGACAAAGTGTATGAGCGTTTGGAATGAGCTGCGGGCAAGAGTGCTTTAAGCGTGAATCACACTGGCAGCATTGACTTTGGAACACGGAACAAAGAATGCAGGTTAAGAAATGCAGCTGTCAGCGTTGCGGTCACGTGACGACACAGTCTCGGGCACCTATCAGTCGTTAGCAGATAATGAAATAAACCGGCCCACCATTAGTGATTGAATACACACCGTCTCTGTCAGCGAGAGATGGCGATGTGAAAGTAGACCTCGCGAGAGACGTCTGCATAGCGTGTTTGCCATCGAACGTTGATCGAGACCTGAATGGCGCAGCTGCCTGTGGACCTATATATATATATATATGTATATATATATATATACAAGGTCGACACTTAATCCTCCGCAAGTTCTGCTCGCTCAAAAAAGAGAGTATAACAAGAACTATAAAGAAACCTCATACAGCGACAACGTCGTCTTAGAGTGTATAATCAAAGCGAAAACGTTCTATTTAATTGCGCCACGTCTTTAGAAGGAGACGGGACTCTAAATCGCCTGCATGAAATAAGGACAACGAAGCTTTTTTTTTTTAATTTTCTTATCTTTATGGAGAGAGGAGGCCGAGAGTGGAATGAGGACAATAGGATAGCGGTAGCGGACATAACGAAGTACGTGATCTGTAATAATTGGCAGACTAATTACCAAAATTCGCTTATTATCTTTAATTGGTAGGGGATACATCGTAATTGGGAGCGAATAACTGTTGAAATAGAAAGGCTCGCACTACCTGCTTCGATATATACAGGGTATGTCCTAGCTAACTTTAGCCAGAATTTAAAAATATGCGAATGTCACTAGCTGGACAAAGTCAAGGTCGCTTGGAGATACTTAAATTATTTTTTTTTTGTTCCGGCTAACTAGATAATTAGCCTTAATGAATTAATGAACTTCTCAAATATTATATTTACATGAAAAGTGACAATGAGAAAATTGTAGAGCGACATGAAAAATTTCCGATACAGCTTTTTGTTGCTCAATAAATGCTACATAAATGTACTTTTCCGAGCGTGAAAGAAGCCGGCGATTACACGCGAAGTACCTCGAGCGGCCAGTCGCGCGTCAATTTTGCGTGAATTTGCAGGCTTCTTTCACGCTGGAAAAAGAAAGCACTTTTATGTCTCATGTAGTGAGCAACAGAGAACTGTATTCGGAGTTTTTCATGTCGCTCTACATTTTTCTCATCGTCACTTTAATCTAATTATAATATTTGAGAAGTTGATTAATTAATTAAGGCTAATTATCTAACTAGGCGGCAAGAAAAAAAAATATTTGACTATCTCCAAGCGACGGCATACAACTTTACCTTGACTCTGTCCAGCTACGTGGCATTCGCATATTTTTAAGCTCTGACTAAAATTAGCTCGGACACCCTGTATATGCCCGTATGTGTGGTTCGAAGTATACTGTCACATGCGCTTCGTCTTGCTTATTTATTTACATTATATATATATATATATATATATATATCGCGTTGTCCACACACTTATAGAAAAGAAATTGTAAAAATGTAGTAACGGGTGCAGTTACTAACTTTAACACCCATCATACATATATATATATATATATGTCGCGTTGTCCACACACTTATACAAAAGAAATTGTAAAAATGTAGTAACGGGCGCAGTTACTAACTTTACCACCCATCACTGCTTGCTTACTACCCATTTACTACCTTAGATAATTCAGAATTAGTAAGTGCCACCTTCAATAAGCAGTTACTAGGTTTCAGAGACCAGTTGGTAAAAGGTACCAGCGTGTCCCACCCATGGTCTTCTATGCAGAGTAGTGGCGGTGCTAATGCGATGCTTAGATATAAGCTAAAGTTCCAAACATCACGTTGGGTTAACAGTAATGTGCTGCGTTGTGGCGCACATATGTGCAGACTGAACGTTATACAGATACCAGTTCGTAACTTTGTTTAGTCATCCAAATACATAGGTGCCCACGGGTGCAACTTGCACTCCTAAAGGCCATGGCTATATGTACTCGTAAGGTCGTTCTAGGAAACATGTTGCGCATAGCGTGCCGATCGTTGTATTGCAAGAATTTTACATTCTGTGCAGTGCAGCGTATTAGACGTAACTTATTCTTCCTGTCACTTAGGTACCGTTACGAGCCATTATTAACGCGACAGCGTTAAGGGCCTCGTGTCGAAAAAAAAGAAATCGGTGTCGGCGTCGGACGTCGTTTCGCAAAAAATAATTCCGAACCACAACCACTCAATCCCTCCGCGTGTCTCAGAGACCTTGCTGAAGTAATTGAATTCCTCAAAGTAAAGCGCGTCAGAAAAAATCGTAAAATTCGAGCTGAACACAGCCCACACACGTTATGGCGTCGGATTATAATTTGAATATTGTGGGCATTTGTTAAGCTATTCTATGTCATCTGCACACGATCATCATCACGTGGGATTCACATGGGGTTCTTCTTCATCATGGCTTGTGGGGCTCTCTCTTGTGTGTTATCTATGCTTTGGGCGTGGTCGATTCGCCGCATCTCCGACGCATAATAAACGTCGCGATAACTGCTGCGTCACAAATACGAGAAAACATAAACCCTCGGGTTCCGGGATAGCAGGGGAAAGTAAGCATGTCCGCAGTGGCCATTAGTAAGAGGCTATTGGAGGTTTGGGGGCAGAAAAGTAGGGAGACCACAAACAAAGGAGGTGGGCGTACAAAAGTAGAGTTCTCAGTAATGGTTCAGAAAGTTCGATGCTGGGAATTCTTTGTGTTTGTGTGTTCTCTCGAAAATATAGGTAGGACATTAGGCAAAATATGAAGAGCTTGGTGGCGCAACCCAGCAACCAGTTTCAAAGGGGACGCTCATAACATCCATCCATCCATCCATCCATCCACCATGCGGTGTTGCGGTACTCTGTAAACGGGGACAAGATGCTGACGTCACAAAATTTTGTACATTTCCTCGTATCTGGGTCGTTGTAGAGCAGTAAAAAAATTCTAGGAACTTTCTAAGTTAGGTTAATTTTAGCGATAAAGAGCTAATTAGACCCGAGCAAACGCTACGAAAATCCATGAACGTCAGTGACGTCACTGCTTGGTGACTCGGCGACTGCACGGGTTACGAAGCCCCCTCTCTAGGGGTGCACGAATAGTAAATTTTGAGACTGAATTAAATGCGGATCCAATATTGCCATAAGCAAATCGAATCGAATCGAGTATCAGATGCGAATCGAATAGTACCAGAAGCGTATCGAATTGAATATTGAATACGAATATAATATGCGAGAAGCAAATCGAATCGAATCAAGTTTCAAATGCAAATCGAATAGTGCCAGAAGCGAATCGCATATTGAATACGAATTCAATAGGGCCAGAAACAAATCGAATCGAGTATCGAATGCAAATCGAACAGTGCCAGAAGCGAATCAAATCGAATATCGAATACGAATCCAATAGAAATCAAGTCTGAATTGACACATCTCAGTACTCATTCAATGAATCGACGCAGCTTAACTTGATATTGCTCTATAGCGTCGCTTTAAAGTGACTTGTGCACCGACACGCTCTATTTACGCGCAAGGCACAGTCGGCCAGGAAGTCAGTCGTCGCAAAGCTTTTTTACATGGCAACCGAGATGAAACTTTCTTCTGGGCCTTCTTACACGCATTTCACCGGCAGCAGCAGCAGCAGCAGCTCAGCCACAAACGCCGCGTGATTTACAGTCGTCAAAAGCCAACGTGGCGGCTTTTCGTTCAGCTCCCTCCATCTTTCCCTTCCGGGGGAACCAATACGGAAACAGGGGGCGCTCCGGCACTCGAAGAATGCTTGGAAAGAGTTAGAGGCGCCGTGGAGGTGCAAGGGGAAAGAGCTGCCCTTTGGAAGGCGAAACGCCAAACGGCCGCAACGAAAGACGTGCACGCAATGCGCAGGGCAGACGGCGAGAAAAAAGAACGAGAACGCGCGAGAAGCAAAACCGGACCTTCCGCTTCCATCCTCCATTTCGACGTGATACAAGAACGGTGCTTAAAAAAAAAAAAAAAGCGAGCGAGCGAGGTGACGAGTTGTCATCGCGTCATGTTCCTTCTCTCCACTCGAGGTACTCGCGACCCTCGTCGAGTTGGGAAGGCGTGCTGCAGTGTTCGAATGGCTTTGCGATCGAGTGCGCTCCGTCTTACTGCAACGCGCTTTCTTTTTTCTTTTTTTATCGGGTTTTACGTGCCAAGAGCGCGATCCGATCCGGTTATGAGGTATGCCGTAGTGTCCGGGGACTCCGGAAACTTGGACCACCTGGGGTTATCTAACGTGCACCTAAATCTAAGTATACACGGGCGTTTTCGCATTACGCCACCATCGAAATGCAACCGCCGTGGCTGGGATTCGATGCCACGACCCCGTGCTTAGCAGCTCGACACCATAGCCGCTGAGCAACCACGGCGGGTACCGCAACGTGCTTGACGCGGTCTGCTGTAAGGCTTAGTCGAAGGTACAGTGTCTGTAATTATGGCGTGGACAGTGTATATATATATATATATATATAAAGGAGAATCTTCCATGCCTTAATGTAGTCTGCGCAAAAGATAGATAGATAGATAGATAGATAGATAGATAGATAGATAGATAGATAGATAGATAGATAGATAGATAGATAGATAGATGAAATGAAGAATAGAAGGTACGTAGCAGGATATCCTCCGTAGCGTCTGGCTCGCCACCTCGTACAAGTGGAAAGGGGAACACGGAAAAACAAGGATGAGATCATCGGCACGGATAATTTTTCCATACAAACTTGCGGCTCTCCACGTCACACAGTACTGCACCGCTTTGGCGCGGCAGAGCTACGTCGTGTGCGTACCGTAGCGCGGAGAGGGGTCTGTTTTGCCAGCGTGACAGGCGAGCCACTCGGCACCACGTCGCTCGGTCCCAGCGAACTGGAGAAGAGCGACGGCAGGAAAATGATTGACGAGAGGGACTCCTCCTTACAAAAGCGTTTCGTTTTGCGTTCCGCGAGCTTTCCTTCGGCTAACATTAGCCGCCCCTGCTTGCATTCTGTGAGTACCTGGTGAACGTATAAGGGGTTCCAGCAAGCACGGACGCGAGCAAAAGTAAAACAGAAACGGACAGGGCAACGCTGGACTGACAACTGAAGTAAGTCCAGCGCTGTCCTGTCCGTTTCTTTTTTTTTTTTTTGCTTGTGCTCGCGTCCGTGCTTGCTGGAACCTCTTATACGTTCACCAGGCACCAACTGACCCAGCAAACCACACTACTACGAGCGCCTGTTAAACGACGAGGGAAAAGTTTACAGCCAATAGCGGCACAGTGCTCAATAAAATTGTCAATATACGGTTCACTAAAGCTTCGCTAAAACCTCGTTGCGCGGCCCGATGCATGTAGACGCATAGCAGACGACCTAGAGAGTCGGAGCGAGTCCGAAGACGGTCGCGATCTTCTGGTCCCATGTGGTGGCCTCCTGCATCATAACTAGAGTGTGCCAGAATTCTAGTACACTCTAGTCACGATATTGTGACGCACACCTACTGAGAAACAAAACCGAAGCTGGCTGTAGAAAAGCCATTGTAAGTAAATCATTTATGGCGCTCTTAGGCGTGTTGGTATTTTCTTTTCATCTCGGGTTTCGAGGTCTAGGGCATTCGTTTAAGACAATAAAAAAAAAAGAGAGAACAGTCGATGATATTATGCGAGTACTCCTTCAAGGAAATGGTTGCTATGCGACGTTACGCGAGCCCCAGTCGTCTCAAAGCGCTTGTTGTCGTGGGCACGAGATAAACATGCCTGGTTATAGATCACATCAGGCTCTTGTACTGATACACCAGGGTTAAATGCCACCAACGGACACGTACATATTCTTTTTTTTTTTTACTATTGAAGAGGTGCCAAACGAGGCGAGACAGCAACCTCCTTAAAGCAAAAAATGCCCGATATGAGGCGAATCAAACATTTATAAACGCGAAACTTGTGTATTCTGCAATCTTGTTCGTTAATTTAACTGTTTTTCTTGTCTAGTGCATTTCTTTGTATATTGTGTCGGATGTGGTTGTTGAACTTATGCCCATGTATACTTATGTTTTTTTTTGTCCACTCCTGTAATAGCCTGCAGAGGCTGTCAGTACTAACGAACGAACGAACGAACGAACGAACGAACGAATGAATGAATGAATGAATGAATGAATGAATGAATGAATGAATGAATGAATGAATGAATGAATGAACGAACGAATGAATGAATGAATGAATGAATGAATGAATGAATGAATGAATGAATGAATGAATGAATGAAATAACCTGCGCGAAACGTCAGTGACCCCTCTTTTCGCGCAAGAAGACAATTATTCCGGCAGGTTGGGACCGACTCCGCACACACTGTCTGCTGGAAAAAGAGAGATAACCGAGAAAAAGTTGAAAAGGCCTCGCCGAACGCCCGCGTCTGCGTCACGGATACCGCGGACGCGAAACTGCACTGTCGCGTCGGCTCTGCACCTAGAGCGCGCGTGGGTGGGTGGAGGCGCGCTTCCTAAATTACCGTCTCGGACGGACGCCGACGTGGTCCCGACAGCGGAAGACTGATCCCTGCTCCCGCCCCAACTTCAGCGTCAGCGGTCGGCTGGCGCCGGTTCGTGGCAGTTTTAGGGTGCACGTGGGCCCTTCGCTTCCCTTCTACTAAAGCCTTCAATTGTTTTGCGAAGGACCCGTGCAACGCTAAGAGCTCTAACGGGAGTTAGCAAAGTACGAATGTAAACTGTCCAATGGGTGCAATCAAGCCAGTCTATAGGGTGTGAACTGTCCGCAGAGTGTAATCACGCCAGTTCATAAGGGCGAAATTTTTTCGTAGGGTTTAATTACACAAGTCCTTGGGGTGTAAACTGTCCATAGGGTGTGGCCAAACCAGTCCATAAGGTGTAAACTAGACATAGGGTATAATTAAGCCAGTTCATATGGTGTGAACTGTCCATAGAGTGTAATCACCCCAGTTCATGGAGTGCAAATTTTCTATAGGGTTTAATCACACCAGTTCTTAGGGTGTATACTGTCCATAGGGTGTGACCAAACCAGTCTATAGGGTGTAAACTAGACATGGGGCATAATTAAGCCAGTCTATATGGTGTAAACTGTCCATAGAGTGTAATCACCTCAGTTCATAGGGTGCAAATATTTCATCGGGTTTAACCACACCAATCCTTAGTGTGTAGGCTGTCCATAGGGTGTGATCAAACCAGTCCATACGGTGTAAATTGCTCATAGGGCTTAATCAAACCTGTCCATATGGTGGAAACTGCCTATAGGGTGCGATGAAACAAGTACAGCGTAAATTGCCCACAGAGTTTAATCAAACCTGTCCATAAGATGCAAACTGTCCATAGAGTGTGATCAAACCAGTGCATAGAGCTTAATCAAACCTGTGCATAAGGTGCAAACTGTCCATAGGGTCTAATCCAACCATTCAAGGGTTCACAGGAAGGTGTGAACTTGAAGTGATGAACACATTCCGAACAAGAGAGTCCACAGCCTGGGGCCAACGTTTCGACAAGGGGACTTGTCGACAAGTTCGGCAGGTGTACGGGTACGACATAAAGGAGGCGAGAACACCACTGTTCGGCTACGTGGACGTTCCTTTCTTCTACGGGGCAAACACTCGACAGGGGCCCAAAGTTTGAGGTCCAACAGCGAATTGATTCGGTCGGCAAGCAGGACCTGTTAAAGAAGTTGGCTGCGAAGGTACTGAATGGCCAAACAACCATGGACTCTTTAGAAGGAAAGATTGAATAAGCGTTTTAACCCAAGGGTAACCTCTCCTCGTTTCGACTTTGTCGCAACGTTGGCTCTATCTTAAGACGCGGCGCTTCCTGTTTGATCACTTTCCATAACTATATAGGGAGCATTATCACGCGATGAGTGTAGCTTGACATTATCCAAAACCATATCCATTGCAGCTTTCAAAACAGAGCTGGAGATCAGCCGAAAGTAAAAGGTAGATGGCATTGGGGCGTAGCTTTATGCCGTTGAAATTGTAGTCCAACTGGGACGATGTTAGTGAACATCCACGTTGTATACCTAATAGCTGGTCAACTTTTTGTCTCTGTCCATCTAAAATATATACACATAGTATAGGCAAAAGCCGTTAAAAAGCCTTCTTCGGTCGTGTCTGTCTACTTTTAAAGTTACCATGCTCAATAAGTGAAAAAACAAAACTGGATTAAATTTCCTATTTTCTACCCCATTTTTTTTTAGGTTTCTCGTACTCCTCAATAGGGTCTGAATAATATTTACTTTTTTTTTCGAGAGTTTTCGTACACCTTAATATTAAGTAACTGCCTGTTCCCTGTTTACATCCCTGTCCGACACTTCTCGTAATCCTCAATTGGGAGTAGTTTCCTGACCCATGTTTACTCCCTTTTCGACAGTTCCCTAGCTTTGCTCCCTACAGACAGTAAACGTTTTGTCCTATGCTTAATTCGCGTTTCGAAAGTTGTTGTGCACCATGACAAAGAGTAACTGCTCGTTTATCTCGCATCTAACTGCCATTTTAGAGCCTTCTTACTTCAGGAGGAGAAGGAAAATCTAAAGGTGAATTGAATTGAAAATCCTTCATGGAAAGTCAGTACAAGAGGCCTTTTGATTGGTTTATTGTTTATTTATTTTTTCATCTTGTGAGCGTGCATTGATAAGCGTCGTCGATTACCGAGGACGAACCCCTCAACAACGCGTGCGACTCGTCTACTTATCAAAACGTTGACAGGTGTGACGCATTGATAAGCCAAGCCTCCAGTTAGCACTATCTCCATATCGTTTACAAAAAAAAAAAACTAAATGTAGGCCAGCAACACAAGCGCATTTAATGTTAAAGAATTGTTTTATGAAAGTGTGAGCAGTGCGACGTGAATACTAAGTATTAACCCAATGTAGACTCCAAGTAGCGCTAGAAGTGGAAGCAGTTCTGAGCAAACTTTGAGCCAATGTAGACAAACCCGGTGTTCTGCTTACATCGGCAATGGTTCCAGGACACCTATGGTTCAGTGGAGAGCCACATTAGCAGTGTCCGTAGTAAGCGTCACGTGAACGCATCCTATGCACTAACAGGTAATAGGCTTTCTATGTGCTTACACTCAAGTGAAATCAGGAGGGAACGCGTAGGACTTCAACAGTTGTTTTCGTCAGCGTGCAATGTCATATTTGCCCGAATGCAGTGAAGACGACCAGTAACTTAGAGCTGCTTGTGGCCATCACTGCAATACCAGTCTACCCCTTTCTCCACTTTCACTCCTGAAATGCCTTTTGTTGACATTATGTGTACTCCCAACGTAACTCAGTTGCACTCATCAGGAATTGCATAGAACATCAGCAGATGATTTAGAAAACTTACAGCGCAGTACGATTGCCCGAAAGCGCTACGGGATGCATCATTCGACGCTAACGGGTGGCAACCCGCGTTGCACCATCAGTCCGCAATCCTAACCACGTTTACTGTATGGCGTCTTTCGTTGACATGCGATGCAGTTTTCGTGGAAACTCAATTGAAATCAGTCGCCGGTGCATGCCCCCCCCCCCCCCCCCCCAGCAGCTTCTACCACAAATGTGGAATGGTTCTACCATTCCACATTTGCTTTAGTGATCTAACTCGGCATTTAACGTCGTCTTCGAAAGCAACTGAAATCGATGCCCACGCTTGCAGTATCGATCATCTCAATAAAAATTCAGTGTTGCCGTTTTCGTTGACATACAGCATACTCTCTTAGATATAAAATTGAAATCAACGTCAGCACTGCAGCATCTTTCCTCCCGCACTCCGTTCAGTGTGGGCTTCTTCTTCGATACTGCAATTGCATAGAACATCAGCAGATGATTTAGAAAATACTAAATTCAAACTCAACTAACTGAAGTTAACACCGTTATGGCGACCAGCAGTGCAGCCTAGTCTTCGCCTGCCACGTCAGGCATGGGCTGCCCCGTCGACATCTCACTGCACTCTCCAAGGAAGCGCAATCGACGGGAAACGCGTGGAACGTCAACAGATGTTTTCGCAAGCTTGCCGCGCCACGTTCGCGCATCCGAGGTCCACAGCCACCGGTACCTCAAACGCCGGTGGCGGTCCGCACTGCAGCATAAGCCCTTTCCTTCCTCCGTTTGGCTTTTTGTTTCTTTATCCTTATTTACTTCGCGGCGTCTTCAATTCCCCTGCACAGAGAGGCACTATACTGATGGAGGCAAGGAGAACGGGGGGAGAGGGGGAGGTGGGGTCTAAGTATAGCAGTACCCCGAGAACCGGACGCAGGGGCAACGGGTCCCCCGGAATAGCCCTCGGCGGTGCGAGAGACACCGGCCAGCCTTTCTGGCGCGCCGGAAGAGCGAAGAGCGGAGAGGAGCGAGCCATTGCGACGTGGAGTGCCCGTCGCCGTGCCGTCGCCGGCCACGTCGTTGACGACGACGACGACTGCCCGCGCTGCAGCGAACGCGCGCGTCAGCTGGGCACGCGTTGGCCGAATGCAGATAGGGTGACCCTGGACAGCGTCCCTTGCCAAGTGGGGGATGGATGAGCTGTCCCGAGAGGTTCGCTTTACCGCCCCTCCCCAAGCCACCTCAACTTCCTACGCCTACACTCTTGAAGCCAGTAATAACTTTCTTTTGGGCTCTTTCGCCCACATTCGGGGTGGTCGGCGGTGGACGGACTTTCGCCGCCGCCGATCCGAAGGCGCCGATACAAAAGGGGCGCGTCCTCTTGCGATACGGGTGTTGAGGGTGGCGTGTCGTCGCCCGAGAGCCGACTATATTGTAGCTCTTTGAGACGGACGTGCTGTGGCGGGGACTCTGAAGGTTTAGACGCCGTGGTGGAGCGCCCGGGAAGGACAACATTCCGCCGATGCCGCCGCCCTTTCCCGCTTGTGGCGGCTTCGGGGATCGTCGGCTGCCGGGATTAGCTCGAGCTGCTTTAGACAACGTGCAAGTGATAAATCGGCTTTATGTGCACAGGGTGCCCCAGCTAACGTTAGTCGAGCTTTTATAAGAAGAAAAAAAAAAGGAAGAAAATGACACTACTGGCTACAAGATACGGTTATACGAGTTACGTTGCTCGGTCGTCTGACCTGTGACGAATTAACACCGTATAGGTTCTACAATTGTATCTTGCATGCTTTTTTTTATTTCTTCTTTTAGCAGCTTGTCCAAAGTCAGCTGGGACACACGGTATAACCAGCTGCGCTACTGCTACAGACGGGGTCAACGGCTCTGTTCTCTGCGAAATTCCGGAACAAAACAACAAACACTATACACCTAAATGTCCGCGCCGCAACAAACACGCGCCTTCAAGCGCACCGTTCCTTTAAGAAAGCGAATAGATTTTTGGAAGAGCTCGGTGATTCGCTTGCACTGACAATCATCGTCGATGATTTCTGCGCAATTTTTTTTATCTGCTCATCGCGAGGTTGCGGGTGCGCGTCGGCGTGCCATGGCAAGAATCGTGCATGATAGTCTATTGCAAATCAACTGAATGTATATTGAAAGTAACAAATTGGCGTCAGAAGGACACTATATGGACTTTCTGTAACAGCTTTTGGAACGTTAGAACCAAAATGAAAAAAAAGGGAAGGAAAAAGAAAGCCCTCATAGACCGCATGCTAAAGAAACTCACGGAATCAACATTAATCTCGCGGCCCTCCCGATGTATCTTACACTGCACGTGTTGCTTTGGGATGGCTGACCCCAATCTGTGAATCAACGGCCACTGGCTGAGTCGGTTCTCATTGACTATTTATCATATATAAATTTGATTGTCTTCTTACCACTTATCTTTTTATTGTCTGTCTCCTAACGTATTCGAAGTACGTATACATTCACGTTTGTTTTTTTTTTTTTTTTTTACGCACGATAGTGGATCAATAAATTTAGCCTTACGTTGATCGAGGGAGTCCGTGGGCTATGCACAGAGTTCTGATGCACTATTTTAAGCGCCTATACATGGTTTATTCGCGTATGAACTTGGCAACAAGCCCGTGATCAAGACGGTGATGGCGCACCCTTACAAATTTGCATTGTCTAGTGGACGTCCACAGGTGTTTTACTACGCAATCAGTTAAACACCTCGAGGCAGGCCATGGAATTGCGGTATTTTCGATAATGGGTCTAATGATTAGAAACAATTTCTGCAAGCAGCGCGTCTGCAGGTCCATGGGCCGCACCTAGACCAAAAGAAATAGGCGTGGTTGTTAACGACGCTAGACTATAGATGCCTTGTAGGCTATGCGGACTGTATAGAACGGTCTCTAAATGAAGTCTACACAGACAGACTGTCCATTTTTTTTTCATTATGAGAGAGCGCATACCTGCGTATCACAAGGTGCACAGAATCTTTGGTTCCGAACGGGCCACCAATGTAAACAACCTGGCAGCAGTCAATGCCAGAGCGCCGTGGAGTGAAGCGATTGCTATACATAGAGGAGCACTTGGAGGAAGTTGGAGCCGCTATACGGTCGTGCAAGGCGTGATGCAAATAACCGTTTGTCTGTCATAACGACAGAACGGGTGCCAAGGAAAGTGAAGGGCAGTCATGCAGTGGCAGGAGAAGCTTGGATGGAGGAATTAAATAGGAAATTCATTCTATAGCAAAACCTCTTCGGAGCACTTTTTAGAGCAAGCTTGTGAAAAAAAAAAAAAAAAGATTTCGGGTCAACTTATCGAAACTTTCCTTTCGTAAGTGCTGCTTGCTATTGGCCTGCCGGTTTCACTAATGATATGCCCGTCATCACCATTTGGCCGGCACCCGTTATTATATGGGGCAGAGCTAGCAGAACAACTTTCTTGTGAGTACTGGCCCTTTTCTCGAGTAGGTAATACGAGCGATACGTCTGCCGACATTTGGTGCAAGGCTCATATACACCGGGCGATGTTTTGGCACGGAACGACACTTGGCAGCTGTCGACGTCAAAGCCATGCACGGCTAGGTGTCCTCGAGTTATACGATATATTATACGTAAAGAAATGACCTTCACCTGGAGAAACGACAAGCTCTGACGCACAGCATGCTGCCCGACGGCGAACATTCGTCAACAGAGCGCCGCAAAGAGCTTTAGCTTTTGGCATTTATAAAGATTACGCAGATACGGAACGCATATTTTGTGTGAAGTGGGTGACATTAAATGCTAAAAGGCCGTTCACCATCGGTAATCTGCTTCACAGCAGCGCAACGATTAGGTGCGCCTGCATGCCCACCAAATCAGGGAGACGCGGAGACCCATTCCTTATGTGGGTTTCGGAAACAACAAGGTACCGCTTGTTGTTTTGCCCCCTACGCGGCTAAACAACAAGCGGTACAACAAACTCCCTCCAGCGTAATCAAACGCGCCACTATGAGCTCCTCCGCGCTTGCGTTAAAGCGTTCAAATAAGAATTTTGAGGCATCAGATTCGGCGTATCAAAAGCGATACGAATGGACTGGGTCAAATTCGGCTATAATTAACAGCCATTTTTGTCAGAAAGTATGATACGTTAGGTTTCGTAGAGTTCGGATTATGCTCAATCTTCTCGAACATTTTACAAAGTGAAAGTGTGGCTTTGACGTATGACATTAAGGCAGCGTAAACACAGGATTGAGCAAACAGTCTGTTCGCAACCTGGCACGCTCTTCTCGCACATTACAGATAAGACCACACGACCGACTCTCAAGGAGGTCCCTATCCTGGACTTCGGGTGTTTGTTCTCCCTTCGGTATGCCATCGTGGGTCGACCGCTTATCAGTGGGCATCTCTCAACGCTTCTTTTACCGGACACACAAAAACAAGTTGTCCCTCCAACGGCTACTCATAGATTGCTTTAGTTTGTTAGTAGCGTTGGCACCTGCAGCAAGTGCATCTGATCGAAGAAAAGGACAATGGCAAGAGCGCGAGTTCAGAATGGTCATTCATGTGGCGAACCAGAGACATAACATTTTATTTTTTTATTTTTTTTTTCCGTGCAGACGTTTCTCTTACTTTAGAAAAATATTTTTGCAAGCTCCACTACACCGCGTCGGTGCAAATTTGTTCGCCCCTCTATTCGAGCCTCTATTCACGCTTTCAGTGACAGAAACGTTTGCTTGGCGGTTCGAAACTTTCTCACCGAATCCAATCGACAACCCTGCTAAACGTATTCGTAATTTTTAAGCTCCGCGTTTGGTGTTCTTTTTATACTTCCTACTGCACACTATGCACTTGTTATCTACAATTGTAAATATTCATTTTTTCTTCTTTATTTTTCCTCTTGTCCGTTTCTCTTAACAACTTCATTCATGGCTAGTCACCCCACCGTAGGTGCTCACCAAAATTATTCAGGATAACAACATGTTTATAGTTCCGAGGCTGAGCTGGTATGCTCGTCAGCCGCCCTCTCCTCGCTGCCGACCTCGACTAGTTGTTTGCGAAATGCTTAAGGAGATCACTTTGTTCTCAAATCTTTAACCCTGCAGCCTGAACACAGTCGCACATTATATATATATATATATATATATATATATATATATATATATATATATATTCACATTTTATACATCTGGTCATGGACAGTATGCATTTGTACAAAAAACATATAAAGAGAGAGAATGATATCTTACTTTAGTTAGAACCTGATTAGTGCATTAATTAATTAGTAATTGGTGTTCTGAACTGCACAACTTGAAAGCTCGCTGCGGCATATAAAAACGGTACTGTAGGCCATGCGTGAAACTTCCAGTACCTAAATCCGAGTTGCGAGGTATCGATCTCAGCGTAGCGTGTATATGACACGTTGGGCCATTACAGGATTAAAACATATCTCTGAATTTTGCTCCTTTAGCGATTGCATTTCATTTCTGCCCCCCCCAGACCTGCAGCGCTACTTTGAACACTGCATGCCAGATCCGGCCGTGTTATCAAATTCCGCCATGTTGGCATTTTGAGCCAAACGGCTCAAGAGTCAGAGAGGGTGCAGCAGAGCACCGGACCAATCAGAGCTGACGAGGTGGCGAATTTGACAACAATATGGCGGAGTTTCCTGGTGTCCAGACTATAGGCACTCCAGCTGACCAAGTCATGTATTTCATTGAAAGGCCTCTCAACAACAACCTTGCGCTCGACAAAATTGTACGTCGGCTGGCCAAGATCAGTTGGGTAACGTAATCGTAATGTGTCGTGAAGAAGTTAAATAGGAGCAAGATAAGGCTAACTAAAATTCGTTCTTTACTTTTTTTTTTTTGCTTCCAGCACTTCGTGCGACGTTAGCACGATTTCGTTTTGTACGCCTGATCGGTTGCATGTACCGTTATCGATAACCGGGTAGGCAACGTTGCGACGTCGTGCTCTGGGGTTCTTGCTCGCAAAAAAAAAAAAAAAAACTGTCCTACTTTATAAATACATGTTCGAACTTCGTTTGTCCCCGATAGCATACGTGTGTGTCTGAACACGCCCGTTGGTTTCAATGCTTTCCCTCGAAGGAGCTTTCACCTGTTTAGGTCTATCCAGCGGACGCATCCGCAAGGAGCGCTCCACGGCATTCGTGCGGCGAACTTCACCGATGATCCGGATTCGAGAGAAATGCTTCTAAACGCGGAGTCCGGACAAGCTGAAAAATGTCCCTGGTTGACCGGAGTGTTCAGTCTGCGCCTTACTTGTCGACCCTTACGAAGTCAAGCGACGAAAAAGTTCGAATACCCCTTGTCTTGAACCAGCTGGTCAGACGGACCGCAGACTGTGAGTGCTTCTCAAAAAGAGCTATCGTAAAGAAACGCTCGGAGTTTATAATGCAACGGCCACATGGGAAGACTAGCAGTCGTCAAAGTGGTGCCGCTTCTCCCGCTACAGGCAGCTGTAGGAACCTCTCGGAGGTGTAGTTACGCATTCGGCTGAGCTTAAATGCTCATACCTCATTATAACGACGACAGGTAGCGTCGCTCTAGGCGTCGCTAAATTAGCGCGGCCTCTGCTGGTCAAAACTGCTTCGACGCTCGTGAGGTGTGACATAGGGGTATTGGAGACACAAGATCGACACTCGACAACCTCGTCATTAACTCAGTGTCATGGTACATTCTGCCAAACGTCATGAGAAATTGGACATACCACCGACACAATGAAAACACATCATCTTTCTTTTGTTCTTGTTGCTTCTCTCTTTGTTGAGAGATGAAATGAAGTTTTGATTTGATTTGATTAAGATCTCCAAATTTATCTACGACGAAACTAGCTATCTCTACGAATAAACTTGTTACTGAGCCCACCGTAAGAAATTTTTGCTCATGGTCCACCGTGTTCAAGATACTCGAAGCGACTGCTTCAGCTATAGCAACGGTGTTACAGATCAAGTCCAATCGCCGGGTTGCTTGCCTGCTCGGGGACCACCTCGGCTCTAGTTCCCTACACACCCAGTGGGGGCGCGTCGATCACGCCAAGACAAAGAAACACGTGGCCGGTCCACGTCACTCACTCTGCAGCTGCTGGATGGCGAGCCGGTACTCGAGCTCCTTTTCGTCCACGTAATCCTGCGACTGCTGGGCGATCTGTTGCGCCAGGCTGGGTCCTCCGGGCTCCACGTACTCGCAGACGGGCTCCTCGGACCACACGCGCTGTCCCGACGGCTGCGGCACCACGTCCAGAGGCACGCGACGAGGACTCGGCACACCCACACCACCAGCGCCGGTCGATATCGTTACGTTCGGGGTCGTCAAGATCGTTAGTTGCGCCGGGTGGTGGTGCTGCTGCTGCTGCTGCTGCTGCACCGCCACCCCAAGTCGCGGCGAGGGCTGAGACCGCGGAGAAGGCTGCTGATGCTGCTGCAGCGGCGGCGTCGAGTACCACGGCTGGTCGTACTGGACTTGGCTAGTACCCGCCGCAACGCCGGGAGGCGGTCTGTACGGCTTGGGCGAAGGCGAAGGCTGCGGCCTCTGGATCGCCGGGGAGGTCTCCTGGCCAGGATAGGGCGGCGTCTGGAACTGCACGTGCTTGTGGAACTGGGGCGACGGCTGCTGCTGCTGCTGCCCCGGGGTCCTGGCCGCCGCCGCGGCGGAGCCGGGCGGCTTCCAGACGTCGGCCTTGACCTCGACGACGCGCACGCCGGCCGGAGACGGCGGCTGGCGGGGCGACGGCGTCGAAGACGCCGCCCGCTGCTGCTGCTGCGGTGCCGAGGCGCCGCGAGCGGCGGCTAGCTGCTCCTGAAGGCGCCTCTGTTGCTGATGCTCCAGCTCCCGCTGTTGCTGGTGCATCTCCTTCTGCTGCTGCTGCCAGGAAGAGGCCATGTCCTCCTCCTCGTGACCGTCTGCGGCAGGGTTTTCAACCACAGATTGTTGTTGTTGCGGCTGCGGCTGCGGAAGTGGCTGCGGCGACGACGACGGCGGCGAGGACGAATCTGGCGGCTCAGGTCGCCCACTCTCTTTGCCGGGCGACTCGCCATCGCGAGCGGCGCCTCCGCCACTGCCGCGCCCCTGTCGATTCCCCATCCCGGAACCACCTGGGCAACACGACGTTTGGCCCCGTGGAGCTAAGACGGCCGTGCTTCGATATAGGCTGGTCGTCGTCGCCGCCGCATGCCAACGGATCATGCAAGACTGCGCGCTGACATAGCTTGCAATAAGGGTGCTTGGCTTGGGCGAATTTGGTGATGCGCGATCTTTCAGGTACAGCGCCCACAAGGAGTAGACGCAAGGACAAAGAAAAAAAGATGGCGCACGCTGCGTTCGTGTGCCATACTTTCTCTCTGTCTCGCATGTCCTTGTGCGCGCTGTACGTAGAAGAACACGCCGACTACAACTGCCACAGCTTGCAGAAGCGGGGACTATGTATACCGGCAAGCTTCGCGAATGGATAGAGTAAGCGGGAACTGCCTGCACTGCTTGCGGAAAAGCGGGTGGTTATGGCTGCCTAAAAAAACTATCTCGCCACTCTCGCTCTACGGAAAAGCTCGCACACGGCAAGGACGTGGCATACGTACGACAAAGCGGAGATACATGTACTGCGGTTACAGGGAATAGCGTGTCCGCTTTGCAGGGTATATGCGGCTTGGAACTACGACATGGGAGGAGGCAAGCGATGGTGTAGGCTGTGGCTACGTGGACAACTTGCCACGCTTGCAAGAAGCGACTGCAGGACATATGATAAGACAGGCACTGTCATTTCACCCTGCGCCGACATGCCCGTAGTTCAAGACATACATTGGGGCGAACACATTCATAATAAAGCAAGGTTTAACGAAATCGCCGCAATAGAACACTCAAAGGTACACTGAAGAGAAACACTAAATTAGTTTACACTCATAAAGTATTCTTTGCAAACTCTATTGTCGTTAATTTCGTGATATTAAAACGAACATTAGGACATAAAATGAAGGCCCAATTTATATGTTTGCGGTGTCGCTTTCCGTGCGGTTCTCGTGCAGTGGTGGTTTTCGTCCGGTTTTTGTGTGGTTCTCGTGCGGTGTCACTTTCCGTGCGGTTCTCGTACGGCGGTGTTTTTTGTGCGGTTTTTGTGCAGTGTCGGTTTTTGTGCGGTTCTCGTGCGATGTCGGCTATTGTGCAGTGTAGGTTTCCGTGCGGTTCTCGTGCAGTGGTGGTTTTCGTCCGGTTTTTGTGTGGTTCTCGTTCGGTGTCGCTTTCCGTGCGGTTCTCGTACGGCGGTGTGTTTTGTGCGGTTTTTGTGCAGTGTCGGTTTTTGTGCGGTTCTCATGCGGTGTCGGCTATCGTGCAGTGTAGGTTTCCGTGCGGTTCTCGTGCAGTGGTGGTTTCCGTCTGGTTTTTGTGTGGTTCTCGTGCGGTTCTCGTGCGGTAGTGGTTTTTATGCGGTTTTTGTGCAGTGTCGGTTTTTGTTCGGTTCTCGTGCGGTGTCGGCTATTGTGCAGTGTAGGTTTCCGTGCGGTTCTCGTGCAGTGGTGATTTTCGTCTGGTTTTTGTGTGGTTCTCGTGCGGTTCTCGTGCGGTGGTTGTTTTAGTGCGGTTCTCGTGCGGTGTCGGCTATCGTGCAGTGTTGGCTTCATGCGGTTCTCGTGCAGTGGTGGTTTTCGTCCGGTTTCCGTGCGGTTCTCGTGCGGTGGTGGTTTTTGGGCGGTTTTTGCGCAGTGTCCTTTTTTCGTGTGGTTCTCGTGCGATGTCGGCTATCGTGCAGTGTAGGTTTCCTTGCGGTTATCGTGCAGTGGTGGTTTTCGTCCAGTTTTTGTGTGGTCGTCGTCTGGTTCTCGCTCGGTGTCGGTTTTCGTGCTGCTCACGTTCGGTGTCGGATTTCGTGCAGCTCTTGTGCGATTTTGTTTTTCGTGCGGTTGTCCTGCAGTGTGGCTTTTCGTGCGGCTCTCGTGTGGTGTCGGCTTCCCTGCGGTTTTCATGCGGTGGCGGCGGCAACGTGTGGCAGCGTGGTCGATACCGAAGAGGAACAGGCGCATTGTACAGAGAGGAGCCGACGCAGCATGCAGGGCCACATTTCGCCGGATATAAAGGCGAGCATAGAAGTAAAAAGTTCGGATATAGCGAAGCGATTCATATATCTCGGGTATAGCGAGAAAACAGCACCGGCTTTGGTGAAGCGTTTGCAAAGTCTTGGGTTAATTTGACGCAGCGCCAAACCTGACCATGATACCGAGATTCAGAAATGTGTGAGATCTCCTTCATACAGCTTCGCTGTATTTGATGTATGAGCTGCTCGGATTGGCATGCGCCTGCAAAGGTTCTTTCTTCAGTATCAATAGCATTAATAGATGGGCTATAGTTGGTACGGGTGCATTGGCACCACTACGCTACTGACGGGACACCAAGTATAAGGAAACTAGTATTGTCGCGCAGCCGTACCAGTTTCTTCTATACTATTATTTTTGCCCGCACTGAAAGTGACGGTAGTGACGTAAGGCTACCGCACCTTTGTGACGTCACGTTCTGCAGCCTTGTTTTCTTACAGTAGACGCCACGCGGTTACATAATGAAAGGCAAAGTTTTGTGCGCTACGGCGAAGATGCCAGGATGCGCTGTCAGAACCGTGCAACGCAGAGCGACTCCGCGAGGATTAATCGGGGTGTCCCACATACCGAGGGCCCTCTCGTGAGCCGGCGTTTCTGTAAATCCGCAGGTCCTGACAAATGTTCCCGCCGCTCCCCCCCCACCCTCCTGCCCCCTCTCCGCCCCCTCTCACTAAGCGACGCTAAATAAAGACGGAGTCGCCGTCCCCTAGACGCTGAGCTAATTGCTTTGTTTGTGTTCAACACGTCGCACCAATGCGCAGATCTTACAGATCACGTGACAGCGACGAAAGACGTGCTGACCCTGCATACGCTTCCCACACGCAAATGGGTTACGCCTAGTCGACCCCGTGAACGTTAGAAAACGCAATGTGTTTTACCTTGATACTAATATGCTCGTCTCGAAATGCCGTCCCGTATACGTGTCATCGACGTTATCCTGGTGCCACGACAAGAACAAAATTTGCTGATGTCGTTGTCTCAAATGGCCTATATAATTACACAACAAAATAATTTGGACCCTTAAAGTGAGTAAAGGTGTGAATCGATCGAAAGCTCACACCCTTACACCGTTTTTGGGTGTAAGGGTGTGATTTTACAGTGTAATTATACAGTGTAGGTACCTTACAGTGTATGAAGGTGCTGCTCACTAAAAAAAAAAACGGACAATAGTGCTTTACAACAGGAAATAACAACCAAACCTCTCTTCCTCTCTCTCTCTCTGTCTCTCTCTCTCTCCCTCTCTCTGAATTTCATGTCCCGGCGCGGAAACCTCGGCGTAGGTGGGCGTCAGCGTGAGACTACGAATTTCGAAGAGCTCCTCTCGCATTCGGGACAATTTCGACAGCAGGACGAAGTAATCGAAAACTCGATATCGGTCTCACTCCTCGGTTCCTTTGGAACGCAACGCTGTCCTTGTTTACCGTCAATTTCCGCTTATCGGGACTTCACGCTTTATTAAGCTATGCGACGCGTTGTCGCCGCACGCGCAGCGAAAAGCACGCTGTACACGCCAGGGTAAATCAGTCAATAATCGCACGCGACCGGCCAGCAAGGCGACGAGGAAGAGCGGGCGTTATACGACTGCGTGGCAAAGACGTAACAACAACAACCACAACGACAACAACAATGCGCTATATAGCAGAAGAATTGGAACTGACAACCCTCGCAGATGGACCAATCGACAGCGTATACGCTGGTGACGTCACCTGCAGGACCCTAGCTGTTGGCCTCACGACGTATGGAGAAGTGACCGCAAAATAGCGGAAAGGAGCAGGCGATTCCTACTTTTGTAATTGTCAGAGGTGGCTAGGGCAACACCATTTAGATAGCACAAGGCTTGTTCACTCCTATCCATGACGTCATGCTACCTGGCCCGACTGCCACAGAATCTAATGGAGATGCTCCCTAGTAAGCAACAGTGATTTTGACGTCACCGCTTTCGTCACGCCAGCTTCAGCAATGGAAATTTCGGGCCAGGTGGCATGACGTCATGGAGCGTAGGAAACAGCCCTTGTGCTATCTAGGTGGTGTTTGGTAGGGGCCCTTTAGGAGTTTGTTTCAGAGTTGGTTTAATGGTAGGGCCATTTCTAGCTCCGTAGACGGGACAAAAGAACATACTAGACAACTAAAATGTTTGTTGTTCGATTTTGCAACATATATATATCAAAGAAACAAAGAATAAACTCCTACCTACAGTCACTGTGTTGTATTTCGGTCTGTAGTGCCCGCTTTCACACTCTATCCTTTTTCCGTCCCTACCCCCACCCCTCACTGGTGACCGCTGTTCAGGTGTCAGCAGACTACGCGAGTGTGGTCAGCAATAGCTTCCGATCCTTTCTTTCCGTTTGTTTATTTTGATAAACAACCGATGAGTACTGCAGAAATGACACGTGGCCCATCGAACCTTGAATGAATGAATGTGTGATGCTTAGCGGCGCAAGGGCCAGGTATGGCCGAAGAGCGCCATCATCCAGTCTTGTAAATGACACGTGTCAAGGAAAGCCATTTAAGGAACTTGTCATTAATGTTAGCCGCTAGTAATCGTGTCTAGTCTAGTTTTTCGCGGCCATCCTGCGGATCGTCGAGTGAGAAAGAACTCCGTTGCTCGCTGCGGCGGCGCTTTCACACCCGAGTCCCAAGGTCAAGGGCGCGAGACCCATAAGCGATTCGCGAAGCTGCCACAACACACTACCGCACGCACGCACGCACGCACGCACACACACACACGCACGCACGCACGCACACACACAATAAAAAAAGCTCATAGTGCCTTTTATTCCTCCTCCTCCCTCCTCCTTTTTCATATACGTAAACAGGCAACGCTTACTCGCATTCTGCCACGAACTGATATTGTGACATACGAACAACAATAGTTCATGGAGGCGGCCAGGCTCATTCGAAAGAGGTCAAACGAGACCTTCCTTTAAAAAAAAATGTGATGATGTTGTGTTGCAAATCAACAGAATGCCTATAGAAGACAACAAAATGTCACCAAAAACACAACGAATTTTCGATCATTACTTTCGTAAGCGGCCTTTTTATTCAATTGACTGTGTGAGAGCAGCAATACGAACGATGCATTCAAGAGAGACTTAGTTGTCAAAATGACTCCAAAGGAGAGATGATAACGAAGGTCGCGTCTCTCTAGTGTTCACATCTCGTAAAGCATAGCGATTTTTAAATTTACTGTGCGCTAACCCGCTAAGATTTACCCCTTATACCGGAAATCTTACCATGCTCCACTTCTTTCATATACGAATTTCATATACGAATATATATATATATATATATATATATATATATATATATATATAGTGCATAGTGCGCTCCTTTCATGCGTTCCGTGAGTGAGTGAGTGAATAAACTTTTATTGAGTCCAGCAAAACGGGAAAAACGCCCACCCTGCTAATCCCACGGCTATGTCGATCTTCTCTTTTTAAATCGACCTCCTCACTTTTCTAGCACGACTGAAGAACGAAGCGCGTACGATTGAATGGTCGAAATCAAGCCTCGAAGTAAAAGCTCGCTTGCGCGTGTATTCCGCGATTCATCTGCGCCGAGTCGGATCTGCGTCGAGTCGAGGCACACTCGAGTGAAAGCAGCGGTCCCGTGACCTACCGCCGAAGGACCCTCTAATGAGAGCCACCTATCTATCCATATTTTTTTAAAACATCTTGGCGGCCTTCTCTTTGGCGGAACCTGGTAATCTAACCCTACGAGTCAACTCGAAGCTCTACCGAGCCGGCGATGAGAGCCCATTGAGCTACATATAATACCGGCCTTTCGTAACCCTCCCCTTCGCTTCTCTCTCCGCTTCTAGAAGCAAAAAAAAAAAAAAAAAGTTAGAAGGGCGTGCGCACACATACACTCACCAGCCGTATCTCCGTCGGCGGCCCATGTTTAGAGATGATTAAGAGCATGTATAGGCGAAGACGCACAAAAGCACACACACGCACACACACGCACGTATAAAAGGTCTATCTGTTTAGCGCGAACAGTCAAGCCGCCTTCGGTCGGTCTTTCCCAGCCTGGACGCACTGCGCACGCATCAACGGCCGGTCGGGAGAAGGGAAAACCGGCGGCGAGTACGCGCTCTCTCCGATGGCCCGGCGTATCCGGTTAACGGGACGACGCGAGACGGGCAATCTCCGAGACACCGGACGCCATAGAAAACACAACGGCACGTCTGCATCGACGGGCGTTTCGAGGCCACAGCCGCGCATGCAGGTCAGGTGCTCTATCACGTCAGAAGGAATTAAAGAGAGAGTCAGAGAGAGAGAGTGGGACAGAGAAGTACGAGGGGCTCTGTCTGGAAGCCCTGCAAATGTTGCTGCTTCTGCTACGCTTACCGTGTCCGGGCACGTCCTCTCGGCGAGCCCTTTGTGGCGACGGCGGCGAGGGATCACTGGCTCAGCGGCTTTCTCGCGTCTTCAAGTCCACGGCTTCCCCCCTCCAACTTGCAGACGACGCTTTCCGAGGAGACAGAAGAGTACCCGAGAAACGCCTTTGGAAAGGTAGAAAAAGCGGAGCCCGGCCGGGTCGTACGTGTATTCTTCTTCGATGCGCCACAGACACGTTCTTCCTTCCAGGGGTAGCCCCGGCGCGGGTGAGCGGTAGATCGCGTGTACTCCACGGCGGCTACTCCGTCCGGTCACTTCTTGTTGAGGTCGCGGTGCAGCTTCGAGAAGCTGCGGCGTGGCTGCCTGCTGTCCCTTGCGCGGCTATGGAGGCAGGGGCGCGCGCTCTGGTTCCTTCGCCCACCGGCACTGGCCCGGGGCTGGAAAGGAGCCGCAGGGATGGGGGCGACGAAGAGGAGTGGAAGGGGTGTGGTGGCGGCGACGCCGGCGAGGGAGAAATGGATGCGGAACGCACGCACACACCCCCGGGACCGCTGCGAGAAGCTCGAGAAAGTTCCTATGCCCTCCGCTTCCCTCCCGTTCCCCCTCCCCTCCCAACCCCCCACCCGCCGAAAACCCACACACCTACCCGCAAGGGTCTCTTTCTTTGCTTTAGCTGAGGAGCGAACGGAGGGAGATGGTTGCTGCTAATTTTGAACACCGCCGGCGCCCCGACTCCGAAAAAACGCTGGCCGCGTCTGCAGTCGTCTGCTAGCGAAGCAGCAGCAGCAGCAGAAGTGTGCTTTCGTAGCCGGCCCTGCCCTGCCCGAGGCCCGGCCCGACGTCGCAGGGACGGATTCACACACACACGCCACTCACACGACGTCGCCTTCGCCGCGGTCCCAAGTCGCTGAGGAAGCGCTCAACTTCGACGCGTCCATGCGCCTCCACCGACCGAGTCGATCGCGCCGACGAGAAAAGAACGTCGGCGCTTTTCCGTTTTCTGTCTGTTCCTTTCTTTCTTCCTCGACGGATGACGAATAAGAGGTTCGGGAAATAACGCTGCACGGCTCTGTGACCTGCCGCTATATTCGATGCAGCAGCTGCGTCCGGAGTAAGCGCTGGCGTGCGCGGAATGTTGGAATGGCGTGTGCCTGCGTGCGCGTGTGTGTGTAAATAGACGCGACGCGTCAAGCAGCACCCGCGGAGAAGGCTATAGGACGTTTTATAAGAGAACGCCACCGGCGGTGACGCCGCCCGGCGTGATACGGCGACGTCCAGATTACGGCTCCCTTGTCGTCCTATCTTCTGCAGAACGGCAGAGCCCCCGTCACCGTTGCGCGCATACACTATAGACACTCAAGAGTGGATTGTCCCTTCGTCGTCTTCTTCACCTCTCTTAGCGCGCTCCTTATCTTTGCGACCAGCAACCCGCCCTGCGTGTCCGCTTCACCGTCGAGCAGCTTTCCTTTAGACGCGAGCGCTTCGCGTGCCTTCTTCCCGTATACCGTGCCGCGTTATTAGAGAATTTTAGCTTGTACGCTATTCCGGTAAACGGGAGCGGTTTGGGCGGATTACCGGATGGTCGGGGCGTAAACGTGAGCGGTGAAGCCGCCTGGTGTTGTAGAGCTCAACCAGACAAACGCATAGCTAAAACTGCAGTAACTCACCATATCCTGCTTCGCGACTCGTGCAAATTTTTGGCAGCGGTGTAATTGTGAACACGATTACGCCACTGTCGAAAATTTACGCCAGCAGCTAAGCAGAATATAGTAATTAGCTCTGTGTTTGTGTGGTTGAGCTTTGCGCCACCAGCTGGCGCCACCAATCTGGCCGCTCACGTTGACGCCCCCGCTAAACCGGAAAACCGCCCGCGCTTGCCCGAATACCGGACACGCTAAAAGTCTCTATTGTTGACGTCTCTGACCTCCGATTCTGCCTGGACGGCTGTAACTGAATACCGACTCTCGTCTTATAGCTCACCTTTATCCGTTCCGATAGGCGCGAGGGAAGTCGATATCCGCTTACGCAGCCAGCATAATACCGCGGATAATAAGCTCGTCGGCTGGCAAACTTGTCCCGTCAGCGGAAAGCTCGTTCCCGTGACGCGAAGCACGTTTTACGACTATGCATGCGTCTCCGCGGCGATGTCCTGTCTCAAATTTGCATCGGCATCGGCGACACCACTCGTCACAGTCGTCTGAATCGCAGTGAAGTATATGTCAAGACAGAAATTAAGAAATTAAATTATGGGTTTTACGTGCCAAAACCACTTTCTGATTATAAGGCACGCCGTAGTAGAGGACTCCGGAAATTTTGACCACCTGGGGTTCTTTTAACGTGCACCTAAATTTAAGTACACGGGTGTTTTCGCATTTCGCCCCCATCGAAATGCGGCCGCCGTGGCCGGGATTCGATCCCGCGACCTCGTGCTCAGCAGCCCAACACCATAAGCCACTGAGTAACCGCGGAAGGTGTCAAGAAAGAAAGAAAGCCCCGCTGCGAACGAAACAAATCTGGGCTGTTGGTAAACTGGCAAAACAGTTTTATACATTCGTGCAGGACTTGAACGACAGTATAGAACAAATGAACCGGTTCTGGACACTTCTTCTGACAGAGTGCCTGTTTGTCTCATATAGTTCCACATGTTACGGTCCTCGTACACCCTCGTGGAGTATTCCACGTTACTTAATTGTTAATTTGCGTCAACCTCCCGAAGCTGTACAAGTTGACTGTTGAGACACCATAGGGGAGTGGGAAGAGCGCCTATTAATTTTTACCGCCTGTGGTTCCTTAACGTGCACCTGAGTCTAAGTAGGCTATCCCTTTTGTTTCGTTTTTTTCTTCCTTTTTTTCCTTTTTACATTTTGTCCACGTCGAAATGCGGTCGCAGCGCTGGGGAATCGAACCAGGAGCCTCGTTGCTCAGCGGGTACCCGTGATTGAGAACGTGCAGAGTAAATGCACTCTGTTACGGAGCGCCAGTAAATTTAAAAAGGGTAAAAATGAAGCGAAATAAGAGACTAGCGGTTACTTCCGCAGTTGGCGAGAGATCCGTCGTTTTTAGAGCGGAGGAGACGTATAAGAACCGAAATGAAACATGCGTTTCTCTGTGAATCTTCAGGTATGTGTGCCTGTTTCTTGTAAGAGTTGCAGGTGCTTGGGCTCCAAGCTCTGTGTTATATTTTCTTGTCTGCTCTCTTCTATTATACTACATGAGTTGCTGTGCAAATACTGCGGTATAAAATGCTTCGGTTACGCCATTGCTCTCTCTTGTGCTGATAATAACAAAAGGATAAGTTGTTATTATGAAACTAACAAACAAATGTAAACGAAAAGAAAAACAACAGTGCAGTAGTTGGGCTGTGTGTGGTCCTTTCCGCCTGGTAGCCGTGTGCTTTTCGCACTGTGCAGTGGATTACGTGTTCCTGGCAAGAAAGGAAATATAAGAAAGAGGTAATTTGGCGATTTCAGCAGAAGTACACACGGTAGTATCGAGACATTTGTTTTCAAGCTGTTGAAACTGCCACACGCTTTTTCGCGCCCACAGGAAGGCCGCTTAGAGAATTTGAATCCTGGGAAACACAAATACATTTTAATTTGTAGGGCACCACCTCGTCGACGCCACGCCCACTCGGCTCACCTCTGTCGGCCCGTGCATAGCGCTGGCATATGCGCATATAAGCGGTAGGCCAGCGCGCCTGCACACAGTTGTAAGGCCAGCTGGGCGGCATCCCGTCGTGTGCGAGTAAAACCAGTTGTGGTATTCGTGCGTTTGATCTGTCCCGCTCCAGCACACAGACTGGAAACAGAAAGCAGCGGCTGCGAATTCTACGCCAACGTTGGTCTCGAAATGTCCGACCTGACGTCATCATCATCATCATAGTCATCATCACCATCGTCATCATCAACAGCAGCCTATATTTAGGTCCGCTGCCAGGAAGAAGGGCTCTCCATGTGATCTCCAATTACCCCTCTTCTGCGCTAGCCGATTCTAACCTGCGCCTGCAATTTCCTCATTTCATCATCCCACCTAATTTCCTGCAGTCTTCGACTGCACTTCCCTTCCCTCGGTACCCATCTTGTAATTCTAATGCTGCACCGGTTATATTTGGCCTACGCATAGCCTACCCAGCCCCATTATCTTATCTTTGAATGTCAACTATAGGATATCGGCCATCCACGTTTGCTCTCTGATCCGCACCGCTCTCTTCCTGTCTCTTACCAAAACACCTAACATTTTCCGTTCCATCGCTCTTTGCGTGGTCCTTAACTTGTCCTCGAGTTTTGGTCGTCGTTTCCTCCCCTAACAGGTCAAACCGTCTTCCGCCAACCCAATGGAAATTGACTTTTGAAAGAATGTTTTCTTTTGCTAGTCTGAATTGATAGTTCTTTAGCGTTCTCATAAAGCTTCGCTCCTGTGTAAGTAGCGAGACTACGACAGCTGTCACAAAAATGTCCCTTACGTCCGGTAAAATGGGAGATGTCAAACGCTTATTCTTGGAGTGCGTAAGGGAGGAGGAAAAAGGATGCTATGTGGGGGCGGTGTCAACGTCAAGTAGCTCTTCAGTCAATTGACGCGTCCGTCACATTGCGTAACGTGTGCACTCGAGATCACGTGCACAAGAAATCACGTGCGTGTGAGAGCACGTGTATACTAGATCACGTGCGTGCGAGAGCACGTGCACACGAGATCGCATGCAAACGAGAGCACATGCACACGCGATCACATGCGTACGAGAGCACGTACACAGGACATCTGCAAATGAGATCACGTGCGTGTGAGAGCACGAGAGCACATGCACACGCGATCACGTGCGTGCAAGAGCACGTACACACGAGATGTGCACACGAGAGCACGTGCGTGCGAGAGCATGTGCACACGAGATCGCGTGCGTGCGAGAGCACGTGCACACGAGATGTGCATACTAGAGCACGTGCACACGAGAGCACGTGCACACGAGTGAGTGAGTGAATAAACTTTTATTTGGTCCAGCAAAGCGCGATAAAACGCGCACCTGGCTAATCCCACGACGGGACTGACAAATCAAGTCTGCCGGCCCGATCGCGGGCGCGCTGGACGGCCAGGATTTGGTCCTCAAAGACGGGACTTCGCAGGAGCGCGTCCCACTCTCCCTTGGTGAACTTCGGGCCAAGCGACCCGCACTCCCAGAGCATATGAGGCAACGTAGCTACCTCACCACAGGCCACGCAAGAACAATTCGGATAAATCTCGGGATATATGCTATTAAGGGACGCCGGATTTGGGTACGAGTTCGTTTGCAGAAGTCTTATGTGACCGCCTGCGGCCTGCTTAGCTTAGAGTGAGGCGCGGGGAAAACCCTTCTCTCTAAGTAAAAGAATTTAGTGATTTCGTTGTGTGTGAGAGGAGCGTCTCTGTGTCCGGGGAGAGAGTCGCCCGGTCCGAGGGCAGCGCGGTCGGTAAAGCCACGCGCAGCCTCGTGGGCAGACTCGTTGAGGTTCAGAGAAACCCCCTGAATCGCCCCGACGTGGATGGAGGATCGAGTGCATGGAGGTGTTGCCGTGTTTGGCGCCTTTCAGAATTTGAACTACCTGCACACGAGATGTGCACACTAGAGCACGTGCACATGAGATCACGTGCGTGCGAGAGCACGTGCACATGAGATGTGCACGCTAGAGCTCGTGCACACGAGACCACGTGCGTGCGAGAGCACGTGCACACGAGATGTGCATACTAGAGCTCGTGCACACGAGATCACGTGCGTGCGAGAGCACGTGCACACGAGATGTGCATACTAGAGCTCGTGCACACGAGAGCACGTGCACACGAGATGTGCACACTATAGCACGTGCACACGAGATCACGTGCGTGGAGGTGTTGCCGTGTTTGGCGCCTTTCAGAATTTGAACTACCTGCACACGAGATGTGCACACTAGAGCACGTGCACATGAGATCACGTGCGTGCGAGAGCACGTGCACATGAGATGTGCACGCTAGAGCTCGTGCACACGAGACCACGTGCGTGCGAGAGCACGTGCACACGAGATGTGCACACTAGAGCACACGAGATCACGTAGATGTGCAAACTAGAGCACGTGCACGCGAGAGCACGTGCGTGCGAGAGCATGTGCACACGAGACGTGCACACGAGATCACGTGCGTGCGAGAGCACGTGCACACGAGAAACGTGCGCGCGAGATGTGCACACTAGAGCACGTGCACACGCGATCACATGCGTACGAGAGCACGTACACACGAGATCTGCAAATGAGATCACGCGCGTGTGAGAACACATGCACACGAGAGGTGCACACAAAAGCACGTGCAAACGAGATCTGAAAATGAGATCACGTGCGTGTGAGAGCACGTGCACACGAGAGCACGCGCGTGCGAGAGCACGTGCACAGGAGGTGTGCACACGAGATTGCGTGCAAACGAGAGCACGTGCACACGCGATCACATGCGCACGAGAGCACGTACACACGAGATCTGCAAATGAGATCACGTGCGTGTGAGAGCACATGCACACGAGATGTGCACACGAGAGCACGTGCGTGCAAGAGCACGCGTACACGCGATCACGTGCGTGCGAGAGCACGTGCACGCGCACCAGTTTTCATTTCACCACAGACGCTGAAATGCAACGAGCAAATGACAGTCAACGTTACTAATCTCTGGCGTCGTACTTCTCTTGACAGGCCCCTCTTCTCAGCCTGCTTACCTCGACAAACACGTAAAGTCACGTCTGTGCTCGTGACGTGAACAATGCGCGTCTCACACGCGCATTCGCACACGAACTGCTGTTTGCTATTCGGCATAGCTTGTGAACTGTGTAGTCCATAAACGTTCCATGACACGCGTTGCATATGACATTGCACATGACAGTCGTGACCTATGCTGTGCACGAAAACATAAGCATTGCCAGAGATTGCACTTTGGAGAGGGTGTCAATAAAGGCAACTGAAAGCGCAGCACACTGAATTTTGTAACATCTAATTAATCGTTTCACGAAAACTTCAGTTCAAATAGATTCCAGCATTTGCGTTGGAGTCGTATAATTGCATTACGGTTTTATATTGTTTTTTTTTGTGAGCAACATCATCATATATAGACTTCTACACGTCGTCGACAAATATTGTTCTACATTGTCACGACAGCGTTTATGACGCCAGGTTGCGGCGTTCTGGCACAAACCTTAGTATCAATATTTTTTTTTAATCGTGCAAGTGCTTCCCAACCTTCGTAATTGCTAAGTGTATCCCGTTACGTGCGAGAGGCCTGTGGTAGCCTTTCTGAAACTTCTAAACTCATGTCGGGGCTCCTTTAAATAAATGGGTCACTATAATTAAAGCGACCGGTGACGTTTAGCAGGTAATACTAAACGCATAACCTGCTTAATCGCACCACTCCCGATGCACCCAGGCCCCGCGCAGTTTGGCCTCAGGCGTCTTAATTGATAACGAAAAAAAGAGAGAAGAAACTTCTTCAAAAAAAATAATGATAAACGCCACCGCATAACTAAACAAGAGACACTGCAGCCATGGTCCGTCCCAGATTTCCCGCGTGTCGAGCGGCTATATTTTCCCCGGTCAGAGAAGGAGCGGGGAGAGAGAGAGAGAGAAAGAATCGCCGCGTCCGCTGTTTACGGTTCACGCGGTCCAGCCCGACATTTTGCTCCTGGCTCCACGCTTCCCCCAACCGTGTCTAGTTTATATATATATCATTTTTTTCAGACCCGCTGGGTGCATGGCTCAGAGGCTCTCGCGTTCTGTTCGTGAGCACGCGAGGTTGCGGGTTCGATTCAGACGGTAGCAAAATGCAAGAACCCTCGTGCAGTTAGATTAGTTTTGACCACCTCCGGATTAGTTTCTACCACCAGGGGTGTCTGACTTTTTCACTAAAACTAATGCTGTACAAAATTTTGGTTAGGGTTCAAGGTAGAGTGTACGCCTCGCCTCCCCCATCACCAGTGCTCATTGCTAATCTCGAGGCCATCCAGAACCGTTCAGATCATTTAGTTTCTTTCCAGTTATTCTGGTACTTCCAGCGTTTCTACAATGAAGTTATTCCTTTGATCTTCCTGATCTCTCCTGCAGAAGAACAATATTGCTCGTCTCTGATCTTTTTCATAAAACTCCTTTTTTTTTTTTTGCTAACCATGATCTCAAGAACGATCTTCTTACTGCCGCTGTCCTACGTCTCATCACTTGTCGATCATCGTTTCTAAAAGTTCAAGTGTCAAGCTGCCACACTAGCATTGTACTGTCATTCTTTCGTGTCAGAAAACGTCAGCGGCATGGAAGCACCACCCCGCCTCCATCGCCAGCAACACGGATCAAACGGCGTTCGAGACTTGCGTCCGCAACAAGGTAGCACAACTGTACCACTCCTCTCTATAACGTCACGACCATCAAGATTACTTCCAATAAATAAATAAATTATTTATTTAAACCTGCTACAGACAATTCTTATTCTCAGTTTGTGAAAATTAAAGAAAAGGGCATAAAGTCGAGGGTACCCGCAGTAAAAGCTATAGCGCGAAGGTAACGTACGTTGGCAGAATGTCGAAAGGAAGGTACGAGAAATACGTTTGCAAAGGTCAGAGCAGCTTGCAGTGTAGAAGAGGAAAACGTGTTTATTTCAGTTTGAGGCAAGGAAAAGACGGGGACGTGTATTGCACCATGCGTTGGCAGACATGACGAAACACTTCCAGCGCTTTTTTTTTTTTTTTTTTGCTTGCTCGCTTTCACACGTTTGCCACTGCTCGGCCCTGTAGAAGTAAAAAAGAGAAAGAAAAGCAGGCAACTAGCCAGAAAGAACAAAGAAACTTTGAGAAAAAGGAAGGAGGCGGCGGGTTGGGGTTTGATATTGTGGTAGTAGCAGTGGGAGGAGGACAAAAATGTAGCACTTTGGGATGAGCTGTTGGCATGCCTCATAATGCGGGGACTTGTGTCGTGAGTGATGATTGCTGTATGGCGAGGCGTGGCGGTTTGACTGTTGAGTTTGAAATTTACTCGAAAGAAAGAAAACGTAAGAGCTGAACATTTGTGTAATTCCCTTTGTCACGTTCCCTCCTTGCTTTGCTATGCGACTCTCTTGTCACATAGTGACCATGTGACCATTCACTATGTCAGTCTGTGTAAGCCAAACTTGACTATACTGTTCGGTGATTGTTGAGGAATTACGGTGCAATCGGACTTGCATCTTCTAGGTCCGGTACCTGTAGTGTACAGTGCATCGTATGCCGTTATTGGATTGTATCAATTATCTGTGTAGCTATACATGTTTTTTTTCTTCCTAAACACACAACAACCGACCCAAGTTTGCAATCTGGGTATGTCGAATGCGTTCTTGTTCCGCTCGAAGCTTCTTTCGGGACTCCCGTTTCCTCCCCGCTCAACGCATGCTTTGGTCCAAATTCGTCGTCGTTGACGTGTTTTTAAAGCATTGCAACTGATTCCCACACTCGGCTGCTTCTGTTCCAGGGTTGCCATCTCTCGAGTGGGCGGGATGGGTGAGAAGGGGACGGTTGTCGACGGCCGACCCTGACAGCGCGAGGAGCCGCCTATCCGTACGCGAAACAAAGCTTCACGATTTCTTTTCTTAGTTCTACCATGCCTTTATTTACAAGAAAGGTGCAGTAGTGGTTGCCTGCTTGGGCTAACACGGCTACCAATACTGACGGAGGTGTACTGTGAACGGTTGGAGCCTACAAGATAAGCAAAACCCAAACAAAAAACGAAAGCGCCTTTATGTTTATGACCATGCAAACAGAAGACAAAAGAGAAGAAGGTGCAGCCGAACTGTCCCACGTCACAGGAAGAAAGGCTTGTTTATTAATTGGTACACAGCAGAAGACAAAAAGAAAGGCAAGTCTGGACGTTAGGCAGTCTCGATCGGGTCACGTAGGGTCTCGGGACATTTACTCAAAAGACGGGACTGTCCCGCTAAATTTGAAGCCGTTGGCAACCCTATTCTGTTCCCGACTTATCCACTCCTATCTTGCCTACTTCTATACTTCTCGCCTTCGGTTGCACCACGCAGTAAGAAACCGAAAGCCGTGGCTAGAGCATATACAGTAACTCTCTCCGCGACTAGCCTCCCTGTACCCCCGACAGATTCGCGATGCTATCTGGAGGGATTACTGCCGCATCGAGGCAACATACGGCCGACAGTCTGCAGTGACCTATTCAGTACTATGGTAGTTGGTAGTGTGGTAGTTGGTAGTGGGTTTGGGATAGCTACTCGGCAGGACAGCACCCAGCACTTACAAAGTGGGTAAGAAGAGGCAAAAGAAAGCTTCGCGGTAAAACACATCCAGCTGTTTGAATCGATAGTTATCAGTGGGCAACGCCGTGCGTGAGTAGACTTTCCAAGTGTATCGAACTCCACTCAGATACATACAGTAGAAGGTCCAGCTGCGAATTTAATGGAAACTTGTTAAGGTTCGCCGGCAAACAGAGGGTTCCTATGGCTGTTAACAGCCATGACCTGTTAATGGTAGCTTAATAGTTAATGGTAGCACTTAATAGTTAATAGTCATAGCCAGTCATGCCTTGTTAGATGTGTTTGCATAGCTTCGGACGTTTCGCTCCGCCGACTCGAAGTGCAGAGGGCGCGCTTGGCCCCAATTGACCCACAGGCGCGACATCTAATTCGAAACACATGCCGTTCCATTCCTTGCTATTCGTCAAAGGGAATTGTCATCGCCATCACCATTATCAGCCTCTTTTATGCGTATTTAGGGACGAAAAGGCGGTCTCTCCCGGGGATTCCCAATTACCCATGCCTTGAGCGAGCCAGCGGTTACCGTCCTATGCCTGGAGACTTTCCAGTTTCGTCTCCGAAAAAGTTCTCTATTGTCCTCGACTGATCTTCCCTTTTCGTGGCGCCCATTCGGTAAATATCATTAATATTTGCTCTACCGCTGAAAAAAGTTATGGTTCTTTCGTCGCAAATTAAAACTCGCTCCAGCCCACGTAAAGCTCACAGCGTATTTAACAATAGTAAGGCCTACACTGGAATATGCAAGCATCATATGGGACCCCTACCAAAAAGGATTGATTAATAAAATTGAGCGAGTGCAAAGAAGGGCGGCTAGATTTATTCTTTCAAGGTACTCCCGTACTGATTCTGTGACAGAGATGTTGCAAGAACTAAATTTACCCCCCCCCCCCCCTCTTGGAACGCCGTCGAATAGCCAGACTTAAATTCCTATTTTTGCTTTCTCAAAATTTATTTAATTTTGACGCAGCGCAGTACCTAATTCCGCGACAAGTCCGGAGCCTACGAAGTGACCACCACAGCAACTTTCTAGTATGTCAATCTCATGTGAACACATACGCATACTCTTTTTTCCCTAGAACCATAAGAGACTGGAATGATTTACCGAACGCCATTTGTGATTCTCAAACTGTCGAACATTTTGAAACCGAAGTAACAAAATATTTTCTAAATGAATCCTCATGATCTAACATTTCTCGTGTAAGTTGTAGAAACTAGTAGTGTTATATGTATAATGTTGCGATGTATGTGATGTAATATGTATGATGTAAGTTGTAGTATGTAGTACGTGATGCATTTTTAGGCTACACATTGCTGCTTTATGTTTCACATAACGGTTGTTAAGTCAGATTTTGTATTATATTTATGTATAATGGCACGCTGTGATTATGTATTAGCTATAGAGTGCTGCTTTATGTAAGCCATGATGCGTTTTGTGCCATATTTGTCCCCCACCCCTGTAACGGCCCAATCGGCCAACAGTAGCTGCAAATAAAAAAAAAAAATAAAAAAAATGTAACAGACCACCGGTTATCTGCCCTACCATATCCATCACCATCACTTTGTTACCTTAAAGACCCCCGTTTAGCGGGCATTACATAAGGGGTGGGCTAACAAATGAAGGATACAAATAAGTCTTTATGCGGAACAGTGTGCCGTGACATTTTCGGTAAAACTTGATGGACACGTGATTGTTGCAATGTCTCGGGGAAGGCCATTCCATTCCACTGCTGCACGAAAAAAAAAAAAAAAAAGAAACGTCTTTATATGGCCCGTCCAACTACATTTTTTTTTCGTCTTAATGTCAGCTAGAATATGGGCTGGTCCCGTTTGCTCTCTCTCTCTCCACTCGACGCCGCTGTCTTCCTGTCTCTTAAAGCTGCGCCTATTATTTTTCGCCCCGTGACTCGCTCCGGCAGGAATTTTCTCATTCCAACAAATGAGTGTTATTCAATTAACCGGAAAGTTCATTGACCAATCGCCCAGTCCCTGTTTCCTGTGGCTCGTTAGCTGGTTTTTTTTCCCCTCTAAATATGGCTCATGCCCACTACGGGATAATGGAGGACTGGCCAAGAATCAGGTGAGATTAGAAAACAAAAACAGTTAAAAACTGGTAAAAAGTCAATCATAAGAAAATAAAGAAACTCAAAAGAAAAGTAAGGCGACGTAACGTTCGGACAACCTTAACAAGGAAATCACTTTGGTTCGAAAATAAATTCTACGATAGCTAGACAGACAGGCATCCCTATGGCAATGCCCACAAGAGAAGGCTCCTACTGAAGACAGGATATTACGAACGGAAAAATTCAATTCAATACGGCTAAAGGGGTGCTCCTAAATTAACTTTGTGTTTTCGTGGATCTTTTGCTTTTCCCTACAACATTCCGATCGAATCTTGGCTTATTCCTTCCTCCACAGTGGGTTTCATGCAATCCCTTGGGTTATCAGCACTACCATCATTTTCTGATGGAGGGCTCCGGAGACGTCCGTCTGCCGGCCAAGGTGCAGCCCTCGACCTGGCCCCCGGCCAGGACCCAAGAGCAACGAGGAGGTTCCCTCACAAGGTGCGCCCTTGCTTCCGCTTCGACCTGAAAAAAGATTAAGAGGAAACTTCAGCTAGGAAGCTCACACCCAAATGCGTAAAGAAAGGTGAAATTATATTGCTGGACATGCCCTTCGTTGATTCTGACGATGCTTGCGGCATTTAAAAGAAAAATAAACTAATCCGACAGAACCCATCTCACGATGAATGTCGACGTTAATGCGATTAGCATCCAAGCAATGTATAACGATTCACCGTAGTGCCAAATTCTTCACTTTCATTTCATTTCATTTATTTTACCCTCAAGGTACATAGTACATTATAGAGGGGAGGGGCTAAGAAAATACAAAGTAAACATCGGTAAAAGTAACTCAAAAAAATAAATAACGGCAGTAACAATTCCAAATTTTGAGTTGACATCCGATGATAATAAACAGAGGTACAAAAGATAAATACAAATGTGATGTACACAATGGTAAAGAGATCAAAAAAAAAACATATGTACAGTAGATTCACAAAATGCATTGTTAACTTCTTGATCATGATGCTGATGAAAACTGATGAAAACGCTGCAATAAAGAAAGGTACATACACATAGGCAAGACAAATGGTAAGTATATTACAAAAGTTCGTTTTCAAGTGCGTTTCTAAACATAAGTGGATTAATTATACCTGTTAATGAAGGGGATAAGCTGTTCCAGTCTTTGCTAGTCTTTGGTAAGAATGAATTCGCGTCCATGATAGTATTGAAATGAGAAATGCTAACTTTCTGATTATGATCACGGCGAGAAGAAATGAAGGGTGCTGGCCTGATCCAAAGAGTGTGTAAAAAGGCGTTATGATAATAGATTTTGTGAAAAAGAGAAATGCGTGAGTGTTTTCGGCGGTCGGATAAGAGAGGCAGGTTTAATAAACATTTCATGTGTGTTACGCTTGCTGTCCGATTGAAGTTATTTAAAATGAAACGGGCTGAACGGTTTTGTATAGCTTCCAGCGTATGTATTAGTGTTGAAGGCCAGGGATCCCATATTGATGAAGCATACTCAAGTTGCGAGCGAACGTAAGTGGTATATAGTAATTGTTTTAATGATGATGGTGCACGAGAAAAATTTCGGCGCAGGTACCCTAAAGTACGGTTAGCTTTGGACACTATGATATCAATATGCGTTTTCCAAGACAAATTGTTAGTTATGGTCACTCCTAAATAACGATACGAGGTGACACATTCAAGTGATATATTAGTGAGAGAATAATTTGGAGAACTAGAGTTAGTACGTGAAACCCTCATAGTTTTGCACTTCTTAATGTTAAGTTGCATTTTCCACGTGCTGCACCAATCAGTTATATTATTTAAGTCGGTTTGTAGAGCTGTTACATCGCAGTTATCGGAAATTTTGCGGTATATCACACAATCGTCTGCAAATAAACATATCTTTGATGAAATATTAATACGTAAGTCATTAAGGTATATAAGAAACAAAAGTGGGCCCAGGACAGATCCTCGAGGGACGCCTGAGCCTACAGGGACATGAGAGGAAGTACATTCATTAGCAGAAACAAACTGAACGCGCGATGTAAGAAAGCTACAGATCCACTTAAGTAGTGTAGGGTCCATGTTTAAAATGCTTAGTTTGTGTAAGTGTAGAGCGTGACACACCTTGTCAAATGCCTTAGCGAAGTCCAAAAAACTGCAGTCCGTCGTGAAGCCTGCGTCAAGGTTAGAGTGTAAATCGTTTGTAAATGTGAGAAGCTGTGTTTCGCAAGAGAAGTTTTTTCTAAACCCATGTTGGTGAGGAGTAAAGAAATTATTGTCGTCAAGGAAGTTAATGAGATGCGTGTAGATTACATGTTCCATAATTTTACAAGGTACTGAGGTAAGAGAAATTGGTCTATAATTAAATGGATTATGGGTGTCACCCGATTTGTGTATGGGAATGCTTTTTCCTGTTTTCCAATCTAGCGGAAGCATGCCAGAGTTATATGATTGCGAGAATAGATATTGAAATATGATAGACGAATATTCAACTGTGTTAATTAAAAATTTGGTGGTGATTTCATCGACACCGCAGGAGGAAGTAATTTTCAAAGTTTCGATTATTTTTTTAATTCCTGTTGCATCAAATATAATAGGGTCCATAGGAGGAAAGTTACAGTCCTGTAGGACGGGACATTCGTTGTTAGGTACGGGAGAGGAAAATGATTGCACAAACGCGCTGTTCAAGACGTCTGCGCAAAGATAGCTGGACACCTGACTACCAGACTCTGTTAATGCAATCTTATTTCCACGTTTGCATTTTACTATGCTCCAAAAGCGCTTTGGATTGGTTTTTAGTAATAATGGCAGGGTTTTGCTAAAAAATGTGTGTTTAGTATTTTTAGCTGTAATTGAGTAGTTAGAGGCAGCGTTTTTATATGCAAGCCAATGTGCAGGCTTTTTCGTCCGTTTAGCGGTGCGAAAAAGGCGTCTCTTCCTATTTGAGAGCATATTAAGAAACCTGTTATACCAGGGGGCTTGATTATGAGAATAAACGCGCTGAAGTGGAACATGCTGATGGACTAATTCTAAAATTTTGTTCTTGAACATACACCAATTTCTTTCAACTGATCGTTCAAAAAACTGCGGTAAGAAGTCGTCAAGAAATGAACATAGGCTTGAGTTTATGGCAGAAAAATTTGCTCTTTTGAAGTTTCTAATTGTCTTTAGTTGTTTGCATTGATACTGCTGGGGGAATGTAAGCGTGAAGTGCAAAATGTCGTGATCACTGAGACCAGGTAAGTGAGTTATCAATGAGACGTTGTCGGGTGAAGATATGAGCACCAGATCAAGTAGTGAGGTTGAGTGCCGAGTTATTCGCGTTGGTGAGGTGACCATTTGTGAAAAACCGAAGTCAGAGCAAAGTGTAATGAACGCATTACATTCAGTAAGTGAGGGCGTAATGAGATGAGGGTGTAACTGACTTTCTTCACTTCTTGCCCCTTGTTCTGTTTGTCTCATCTTGCCCAGTGGCACACAGCGATGCTGGAGGATTGTCCCAAGAATGCTTCTCGGGCCCCAATGACCAAAATTGTTTATTCAAGCACACGGACCCAGTGGCAGCAGTCGCACGTATATACAGCGACTCACATTGCACTATTCGGGCACATACACCCAGTTGCACAAGCAGTCGGGCGCCTCTGCAATCAACTGACTTGTATGACGAAGGCTTAATGCTGTCCCGGGATCCACTGTGAGGTGTGCGGTGCACAACCTTTACAACGAAACAACCTGTATAATGATTGACTTCGGATGCCCCAGACACTTGGGTTATAAAGGCGTCCGGGGCGCGTATTTTCATCCGCTAGCAGCTACAACGGGGCGTGCCACTTTTGACGGAGCTCGACGTTTCTGCGCAGGCGCGAGTAAGAGCGGGCGCGAGAGAGAAAATCTGGGGGCTTTTGCTCCTTGAATATATGACTCAGCCTAGGCACTACGGAGGAGGTTTCTGCGTTGTATTCGTTTGTCCCCTGACATGCCGGCATTGCGGAGTTCGGTCGAGTTGGTTTATACGCTCCGCCGCTGGCTGCCCGCGCGGTGAGGCAGTGGGCGCGGACGCCGCTTGGTGATCGCTGTGTCTGAAGGGACAATGTTCTGACTGGTGTTTTATAAGTCACGGGTCGAATTTTTCGTCGCGACGATAGATCGGACTTTTTTACAAGCACTGCTCCAGGAGGGCACATGTAACCGGCAAACGGAGGCCTCAGGAGAGCACCTGAGGTTATATTAAAGCAGGCGGCGCAGGATCTCCGGGGCACCCAAGCGGTAGCGGGGGGATCAAAGCTGGAAGCCGGGCGGCCCGTGGGTTGGGGCCGCAGAGGCCGAAGCGTGCCTGGGGGTGTTCGCATAAAACATTGGCTGTCCGCGATAGCGGACAGCCGATCTTATACTCCCCTGGCACGCGCAGGCCTCTGCGAGCCCCAACCCACGGACCAGTCCGGCTTCTAGCTTTGATATCCCCGTTGCCGCTTTGGTGTCCTGGAGGCGCCGCCAATAATGCGAAATAATGACACGTTGTTTTCATTAGTAAAAACATGATCGATTAAATATGATTGCGTCGAGCCGCCAACTTGCGATGCTAAGTTCAGCACAACCGCGCCCCGCGACTTCTGCCGGCACGGCGCGCCTAGGGACAAGCGCATACACCGCGCCCCAAGGGACTCCTCCGTAGTACCTAGGCAGAGTCGTATTTTCAAGAATCAAAACTCCCCACATTTCCTCTCTCGCACCCGCTCTCACTCGCGCATGCGCGCAAACGTCCGTCGTCTCCGCAAGTTCCACGCCCCGTTGTACCTACGAGCAGTTGGAAATACGCGTCCGGGGCCACTTATTCAGGCACTCCTCCGTGGCACATGCCCGGATGCATATGCGTACCCACTGACCCAAGTTGTCAAATAAAACTTGGGAAAACCACCGCAGCGGGCGCTCTACAACTAACTCCACTGGTTATGCTGATAACTCCACTGATTATCGGTTATGGTAACTCCACTGGTTATGCCAGTGGTTGTGCCGACTGTGAACATGCCCAGTCGGCATGTTCCCAGTCAACATTATGCGTAATGCAAAGTGGGTGAAGTTCACGGAGAATGCTATTCGAATTTTAAAAAATTCTAATCTACTGACTGTAACACCACATTCTTTCTTCTATCAACAATTCTCGAACGAGAATTGTTCAGAAAAAGCGCGAAATTTGGGAAAACTGAAGCAATAAGTTCACCACTCGGCAACTGGGCAACCAAAAAACAACATCAAGTTCCCTAAACTGCACCACTTCAGATATCTAAAGCGGACAAAACGGGTGTATACATATTATGCGCCACTCTAAATGATACCACTGATTTGTAGGCAGGACAACACCTTCGTAAGCACTGTAACCATAGCTGTAGCCGTAGCTGTAAGCTCAGATATCATGTTCGCCCGCTTCATTCGCTCTAATAGATGCAGCTTACAGAATCGCGATATCTGTTTTTGGGGCAGAGGATGCGGATTTGTAAACTTTCTGTTTCAGTTTGCTTTTAGGCTTCTCGATTTTCCCACAGTCCTTGTAAACAACAACAACAACAAGAATGTTAGACCTTACGTCCTAATTTAGCTTGTACAGTCGGTGTAGAATTAAGATTTCTCTCATAAACGCAGCAAGTTTCATGCAAATCGCTTGAATGCGGTTGTCAAGTGATAGCGTTACGGCATTTTACGTGCTTCGCGTGCGTTTTGAAAGCTTGTACAGTGACTGGAAGGCAGGGCGGCTGGAGAGACGCCACCGTCAACATGTTTTGTTGCAAGATTCCGCTCAACTGTTGTAGCTTGCCTAAGCTATTACTGAGCTAAAACATTTATGTTACCTCAAGCAAATGTTTTTTTTTTTAATGTATTGGAAAATTACCCTTATATTTGGACGCCAAGCTTGAAAAATTAATTTTGAGTCAAATTGCAATGTGAATGTAATTGGTTTAGTTCGGTCCAAAGCCCACATTGTGAACAATACTTGAGACAAGTTTCAGCGTTCTGTTTGCATTAGTAAATTATCAGATGTTTTTTAAACGTTCCTTCACCGAAATATAGAGACATATAGATATAAAAGCTCACAGTTCCAGCAATCTTAAATATATTTTTATACATCACGGAATTTTATTGAGAAAAGCCATTACTAAGCACGCACAAATTTTAAGAATTTTGAATGCAATGGAAGTCGAGAAAATCACAAAAATATCTGACGTCTCGCATGTGCCTACCATCCCCGCCTTAAATATTATTCTAGCCCGAGGTCCGCCATCTTGGTTAGGTCGCACAAGCTGTGAGAAGAAGCAGGCTTGCGGATTTTGCATAGGCCTTTTCGTCATCACCTTGTCACGCCGTAAGGTCTTGACTCATCCTCGGCTTGGAATTCAGCGTCTGTGTTATCCTTATCGTTCCTCTCGTGTCCATGTATTTACAGGCCTAATCTTTCAAATAATGACTCCCATGCCACCTTTACTAAATGGTTATAGAAATATTGTTGCGTTTCCATTGATATTCTATTGTGTTTTCCTAGAATTTATATTTAAGTGAAACTAAATGTCATGCGTGACATTTGCAGAGGCAACTGGCTGAGCTTTCTGTCGTTCTTAAGACTGATATACTCTGCATCAGTCTCATATGAACCAGCACTTCTTTCGACAGAACTTCCTGAAAGCCCGCAAAGACCAAATAGCGACTTCGCGCAAGCTATATTGTTCAACATTATAGTTGTCCGCATTAAATTTGTCCGCTTTTAACGCTTTCATACATTCAAATTATGGAATTGCAATAGCTCGTCGAGCTCGTTTTCGAGTTGTGTAGTAGTAAACTGCGTGGCTATGTTTTACTTCTCGATATTTATCGATTTTGATATCAGAACCATATCTCGTCGAGCTCGTTTTCGAGTTGTGTAGTAGTAAACTGCGTGGCTATGTTTTACTTCTCCATATTTATCGATTTCGATATCAGAACCGGAACACCAAATATGCTCCCATCACAGACCAGAATTAAGATTATTTTCCTTCAAATATGCAATCACTTTTTGCTGAAATCCGTTCAACGCTTTCTCGACGAGGGTATGTCGAAGTCTCGCGTGCGTTTGAATAGAGAACTGAGAGCTGGCCCCGACGCAGCTATAAACAATATTATGGAACCCGTGCTATCATGTCATCTAAGGGCGATCCTACAATTTCACTTACAATTGTCATGCCTATATTTGTCTAAGCACGTTACACGTACGGACAATGATAGCGCTAATGGCATCTCCTTTGAATTGGAGTAGCGACAAATTACCATCTATATAGCCCGTGTGATTATGCGTCACAATATAACGTAATCTAGCATATACCTTATCTCTCCTCTATCTTGTACAGTTGCCTGTGCACTTGACGATTCCGCTCGCATCCCTTATATGTTTTTTGTTTTTATTCCAGTTGTATACTGTTGATCTCGCATCACTGAACCCCAGTTAACGTTCCCATCATAACACAAGCACAGGTCAAAAGACGGGGACAAGATAGACAGGCATATACGGCGCTGACTTCCAACGTTTTTCTTTCTTTTCTTTTTTTTCAATCAGCTTGGAACTCGCTTTGGTAGGTGGACGTTCACTCCTGTTCTGACTGGGTGAGAATATTCGCATTCCATTAGAAAGCGCCGAGCTATGTTGAATTTTGTTGCTCAGGGACGCCATCTGTTTTAAAAACTCGGCAACAAAAAAAGGGCGCCAAGATCGAAATAGGCCGGCTGGGCGGCGCGCCAAGGTGCTCGAGCTGAGATTCCCAGACGTCCAGACGGGCTAAACACAGATGCATTTGGAAACGTTTCGTCTGCTACAAGCCAAGTACAAAGAAATACCCACCTGAATTTAACTTGCTAAAAAAAAATAGGGATAGCAGATATGTCACCAAAGTAATTGCCACAAATCCGTAAGGCTAGCAACGACGGTGATCATTGATTAAGAGCACTGAGACTGCTCGGTAACAATCGTCAGGCAACCCCCCACCCTCCACCGCTAGCGGTGTGCCGTGGATATTCACGATAAGATAGGACATAAGAAGGATATCACGTCAAACCCAGGATCTCATGATAGGCTGAGGACTGTCTCGCTGGTATTTTTCGTCTTTAAAATATGCGAGAACGTCTTGTAAATGCGGCTGCATATAAATACAGCATGCGAAGCCGCGAGCAGACATTGCAGTTCAGCTAAGGCTGGTCTGCATCACTTCCGACGAACTGTAATGACGGCAGTTTTTTTCTTTTTTCAGTTTAGGTATGAAAAACATGGATGTTTGCTAGATGTTTCTTATTCACCCGTCAGCATTTCGCACATAAAGAAACCTGCCCCGGGCCTTTTCTGTAGCTGCACTACCAGTACAAGTATCCTGTTTCGCTATACAAATTTGCAATGCAGTTGTCGTTTAGCGCAGCGCACTCGGTTCCTTGCAACAACACTCATCCAGATGGCGCTCGCCTCCGCGCATGCGCGGCCCAGGCAAGTTCGAGGTCGCGTTTCTACCAGAAAGCTCGCCCGCTCGCATTCGCGCATTGCGCTCGCCGCCAGCGTTTCCCGGTAACCACTGCGGTTACGCAAGCCGCCATGTTGGCATTCCACCATGTTGGCACTTTAACGCGAAAGCGTCAAGGGCTCCGTGTCGCAGAAAATCCGGCGTCGGACGTCATACGGCAAAAAAAAACAGATTTTCGAACCGCCCACACCCAGGCCCTCCATGTGGCGCAAGGAAGCTACTGAACTAATTGAACTTCTGAAGCAAAAATGCGTAGAAAACTCCTAACGTACGACTTACACACAACCTACAGACACGATAGCGTCGGATTGTAATTTGACGATACGAGAAAACATAATTTTGTCACGCGATGACTCAAAGAAACCCCTTTTCCAACGTTTATACCATGCATAGACCGGCCGCGGCGTCCGCCGTTTGCGCGCGTCGGCGCGTGAATTTATCTCGGGAGCCACGGAGCAGTGCGCCCGGTTCCTTGCAATACCTCCAGATGGCGCTCACCTCCGCCGCATCGCGGCCCAAGCAAGAGGCCGCGTTTCTACCAGAAAGCCTAATGCTCCAAGGGATCTTAAGAAAGCCGGCCTTCGTGCATAGCGTTCGCGGCCAGCGTTTCCCGGGAAACATTACGGTTACATACGCTCCAGTTGGCGGGAAACGTGAGAAGCAGTTAAGGATATTTGATTGCTATCGCGTTCCACTCTTAAAGGCGAAGCTTAAGCGTCCTCCATCTTTTTTTAGCCAGCCAATCAGACATGTTGTAGCAGCCCTACGAGTCAATCAGAACTGACAATTAAGATGTTGAATTCACCAATATGGTGGAATTTTACGGCGACCCACTCATCATACTGATATCGTTGTCAATTGGCTTTAAACCGGATTTCAGCCGCACATTCGGGACTAATATGAATCAACCTCGGCAGCTCTCTGCGGCGCCGCCCAGGTAAACTTCATGCAATGTCTGCGCAGCGGACATTCAGCGGCTCAGCTACATCTGTTTAATGACACATGCAATCACATTGTTTCTTAACATAAACCAGATATGTGCTATCATTCAATGTATGCGCCTGTTGTTCAATTTCTTTTTCTTTCTTTCTTTTTCCAAATAACCAAGAACCTTATTGAAAGATGCCGTCTCACGTCGCGTGTAGGTCCTCTGTTCGACGTCCCTCTACTGCCGCTGCTGCTGCTTCTTCTACAACCGCTGATGCCGCCCCCTGGTGGCGGTGCATTCAGAGCGGTGCTCTAGGCTGGAAGTGGCGTGGCGGTGCCCTTCTCGCCCTCCTGGTGGCCGTCGCGATCCTTGGACTCGTCGCGGGCATCTTGTTCGCGCAGAAATACCGTGCGTATAGTAGACGTGCCATTCCTGCCATTCCGTCCTGGAATTATTGCGCCATTAGATATACAGGCGCCGACACATCTGTCTTGCGCACCGAACATGTGGGTCCCGTAACTAGGGAACCACCCCGTCTGGTGCCTGCGTGCACCACCGATTTATTTCGGGCCCAGTAAATGTTGCTTCGTCATCATCATCTAGAGCACCGAACACGCTTCGGCAGCACTGCCCTTGGCCCACGGCCCTGTACATGTCCCGTTCGAGTCGGCCCTTCATTCTATAGCTTCGAATTGTTGTACACATTATTCGGCTTTAGACAACGTACAGGCGTCGACACAGCTGTCTAGAACACCGAACACGCTTCGGCAGCACTGCCCTCGGCCCAGCGCCGTATACGTGTCCCGTTCGCCTCGGCCCTTCATTCAATGCCTTCGAATTGTTGTACGCACTATTCAGCTTTAGACGACGTACAGGCGTCGACACTTCTGTCTGGAACACTTAACACATTTCGACCACGCTATCAAGTGCACGGTAATACATGTCCCATCCGCTGCACACTGTGATTGTTGCAAGTTGTTCTGTGTGGTGTTAGGACGCAGACGTGCAGAAGTCGACACTTCTTCCTAGGACGCTTGAACACTACCTTGCAGATAACAAACAAACAAACGAACCAAGAAACAAACAAGAAGCAACTTTAGCATATGTGCGCAACACTGCTAGTAACCTGTTCTTTAATGTGGCTGTTCATTAACTGTTGGCAAAAGTAAAGTAGTTTGCATTAAAGCCGGCCGTCCTGAGACGTATAGTCAAGAAATCGAGGCTACCGATTTCCTTGTGTAATACGCACGCACATGCTCTAGAGACACACGATTATGTTAAGACTCTGAAAGCGTAAATCTAAGAAAGTGAACATAAAGCTAACCAGAGAGGCGTCCCTTCATGCAGGCGCATCACCAGGAAGCTCGGGACCAGCTGCGATGGCGCCTATTCAAATATATCTAAGCCATAGAAATACTTTTATGAGGCAGCCTATGGACCGATTTGAATGAAATTTGCTGCATATAAGATAGAAAAGTAAAATTCTAGTGAATGTTGGAAGCGGAATCTTGATTTAGATCATGCATGTTCTTTTTCTTTTACAAATATTGCCCAAAATAGGTAAGTTGAAAAAACAAATACAAGCACGAAGTTTACACATCTGTCACTTTGCATCGAAAACGGATATCGTAAGGCGCACTTCGTAGAGTATCTAAAGCGGACAATATATCAATTTACAGCCTACGTGATGTTGTCGCAATGTTTACGATCGATGGTTTCACAAAAGTCCTATACCACACATTAGTGGTGTACTTGAAAGTCATGCCATCCATTTTGCCCGCTATATTATATGCCCTTTACAGAATTTTGATGTCGTTTTTCATTGCCCAGTTACAGAGTTGTTAACTTGATAGTTTCATTTCCCGAAAATATGCAACATTCCACGGTTTTTATTTAAGAACTGACGATCAAATCAAAATTTAAGATTCACTGGATTTCAACTTTTTTTCCTCGCTAAATGCAACAAACCTCATCAAATTTGTTGCAGCGGTTGACGAGAGGAACGGTTTCTCTGTTCGCGTGGATTTATGCGTAGGAGCCACCGAGCTAAAGCTTCCTTTTATTTAACAGAAGTTTATTTCACTGTGCAATAAAAGTCGATCACACAGGCACGCAGAAACGTAACGCCGACACTACCGCGTCTCGTAATGTTCAAGTAACATTGGAAAAGAACCGCTCACTGTGTGTGGAGTTCGCAACAAAACCTAGCAATTCATATTCCGTTGAGCACGCAATCAGGATTAATCGTCATCGTCATCATCATCATCGTCATCATCCTGGCTACGCCCACTGCAGGGCAAAGGCCTCTCCCATACTCCTCCAACTATCCAGGTCACGTGTTAATTGTGGCCATGTTGTGCCTGCAAACTTCTTAATCTCATGCGCCCACCCAACTTTCTGCCGCCCCCCGCTGCGCTTCCCTTCTCTCGGAATCCAGTCCGTAACCCTTAATGACCATCGGTTATTATCCCTCCTCATTGCATGTCCTGCCCATGCCCATTTCTTTTTCTTGATTTCAACTAAGATGTCATTGACACGCGTTTGTTCCCTCACCCAATCTGCTCTTTTCCTATCCCTTATCCTTGATCCTAATCCTTATCAGGATTAGACAAGACTATTTCGCTATACAGGATGCAGACGAAAACATTCTAGAAAGTTGGGATACACGAAGGCGCGTCTTCCGTCAAGCGATAGCTTTGTAACAGCTGTTGACCGGCCGAAGACGGTCACCAGTAAAAAAAAAAAAAAAAGAATATAAACAATGTACACCGTGCCAGTACCGAACTGAAAAACAAGTTTCACAAGGAAAGTCCTTGGGGACAGTCAATACACGTCTGTGCTTACCGGACCATGGTCGCGCTGGTCGAGTGCTTCAGTGTAGGTAGAACACAAAGAGCACACACATAAAAATATATATATAGCTGCGTCAGAGGGCGAACCCATAAAAGGCCCTCAACGATTTCCAGACGCAAACTTTTGGTCACACTGGAGCTGAACCCTCACAGAAGATCACTAAAGTCTGCAGACGCTTACCCGAAAAACAGTTGGAAATATTGCGACGCCTGTCCACTAGCTGCCCCGCGTCCTAAAGTTTTATCCGCGTCGCGCGAATCCTGAGCATGGCACCAGTTTAGAGGTGGGCGTTCCCAAAGTTTGCAACGAAATGAATCAGTGTTCCAGAAACTTTCGAGCTTAAATGCACAAAAGGACATATAGTTAAAAAGAAAGTGGAACAACAGAGCATTTTTACCCCAAATTTGACTGCGCGTACTTCAAAACTAGTGTTAGTTTCAGAAGTCGTTCCAAGTGGATGTGCCTTGCGAAATCACTGGCTTCAATTGCTGTACTAGCTGCAATATTTACGCTCAAATATCTAATTAAAAAGTCGATTAGCAAAATTTTGTTAATTAGTGAATTACACATATCGATTTCCAGTGTAAGCAACGTCGGCCTCTTCGAGTATTCCACCTCGTATAAGTAGATTCCTGCTACGGGCGACAGGCGATTTAAAAAAAATAATCTGTTAACGTTAACAAAAATACATTAATGGGACATTAATTACAAAACATAATTAATAAAACAAATGGTGTTTAGGCAGCTTGGGTCACTGGGTATGGCGCCCACATTCGGCCAATCCTCCGGAATTGGCTTCGTGCCAGTGTGACAGAACGCGTATAGAAACTTCAAAATACATTTCAGTGTGTATAGTACCTCTCTGTGCACACATCTCTTAGCCATCAGAGACATTGTGTCTCATTATAAATGTAAGCACTACAGTATATAATGTCTACATAACCGTTCGCTAAACAACATTTACGCTATTCACACAGCCGTTCTCTTCACAAAGAATGTGTGGTGAATATTGATGATGATGATGATGATTATGATGATGATGATGATGTGTTAGTTGCGCAAGGGCCAGATATGGCCAAAGAACGTCATGCAAACGGTGATACGGTGTCAATGAATTGTCAGTGAGACGAAAAATAGAAAAAAATCGCGATAGCTAGATGTAACAGGGCCGCAAAATGGGCTGAAAAATTTGTCGCTCTGAGGCGCTACATACGGAAGTGTTAAAATAATGACAATGAGAGTGAGGTGTGCCGCGACTATGATGAATCACGACGAACGAATGGCGTAAAACGAATGAATCGCGATTTTTTTTTTTTAAATAGAAAAGCACTCACGCTTCAAGTTACGTAGACGTCAACAACGTGCGCAGTTTGACCGCGCCGTTTTCTTTTTTGTTTTTTTGTTTTTTGTCGGAATCACTTGCGCAGTGGACGCTCCTGTCGCAGTCTGAACCACAACTGGTGGTCCACAACAACGTCGCCCTCTCGTCTTCCCGGAACCAGCTGGGGCCCCGCGCCAGAGGAGACGAATTTCAGGAGGAAGGGACCATCGGAAATGAACCGCGCCCCTGCCGTATACAGAAACAAAAGAGAAAAGGAAAAAACGCAGACACATAAGGAAAGAAATAAAGCGCAGAAATCTGCGGACGCGTGAAGCTTAATCCCCCGCCGCCGGCGTCTACACGTAACGACGACTGTCTCACGTCTTCGGATGGCGAGAAAGGCGAAAGGGGGGAGAAAGGGCAGGAGACAGTACGTAACATAATTTCCACGGAACAAGGAAGCAATCTCTCTCACCCGAAGGCACGCGGACAACCTCGCGCGGGCGGGCTGGCGCACTCGTGGTGAGTCTACGCCGCCTAACGTTTTTGTTTTGCTTACGCCTTCTTTCTTCAGTACCTTTTTCCCACAGCGGTGCATGTGTGTGTCTGTGGCAGTTGGTCAAGGGCGATGAGACGTGTGCGAGCGCGCGACACTCCGATGGTGGTGGACGGCCTTCCGTTAGCAGTGAACCTTTTTCCCCCCTCGCGCGCGCACCCTCCAAGTCGACGCCCCTGGCAACGAAAAAAAAGAGAGGGGGTAAGCGAAGTGCAGGGAAAATGCATACGGAAACGCACGCACAGTGTATACCCCGATATCGTCTCTCGCGTGGTTGGGCAAAGCCAGATCGCAGTCACTTCGACGTATATACTAGAACGGCGTCCCCAACCCCCCTACCCGCGCGCGCGCGATCCGTTTCTTCCGCACGCCTCGCGGGTCTCGTCAGTGGCCGCGGACCGCGGCGCGCGAATGTCACGCCGACGAACAACTTCTCATGGACCGCAACGTTCTCTTCGCTCTCGTTCAACACGCTGCAGCCTAAACGTCGGGGCGTTCCCGAAGTCCGCGGCACCCTTCCCGACGCGACGCCCTGCGCATGTCCCGAGGCAAGACGCTATAATACTTACTTAGCACCCGCGGCAGATCGTCTTGGCCCCTCCGGCGTCTCCACGCCTTCCAAGGACGACGCCTAACCGAGGCGACGGCGCGGCTCCAGGCCATTGTCTTCGCGCCTGTTCCTTAAAAGCGCGTCGCGACCATTTCAGCGCGCGCGCGTGTTTGTTGTGTGGCGTGACCATTGTCCGTGTAAGGCCGTCCGGACCGGCCAGCGCTGCCCCGCCGCCTGAGTCACCGTGCCAGTAAGCGAGCTCTGTCTTCCACTGGTGGATGCATCGTCGGTGCTGCCGGCGAGCGAAGCGGTCATCCGGGAAGTCCAGGCTCCGAGAAGATCTATCGATCCGCGCATCGACAACGTCCTCAAGGCAGTGGTCAGATTGTCTCTAGTCCGCACCTGCGTGCGCACCGAGTGTTGTTCTCTTGCTGTTGGGAAGCGATCCCGGTCAGCTGGTCGACCGAGACAAGGCAGCCTTCTGGCAAGTCCATTTATGAGAAGACTGTTGAATCCCTATGTCAAAGGTAGGGTGAAGCAGTCATCACACAGTCTATCTCTGCGTCTGCGTGGGGCAAAGGGTTGCCCTCTTGCTGTTGACGAGGAAACTGGTCGTTTGGTGGAGGAGCGAAGCAGTCTTCTGACGAGTCGAAGCTTTTGAGAACACTGGTTTGTCCGTGCATCGACGTCAAGTGAAGTAGTCACCACACTGTCTCGCTCTCCGTCATATTTGCGCGCACAAACCAATTGCCCTGTTGATCAGCGAACCCGGTGGTCTGGCCAAGGAGAGGAAACAGTCTTGCGAGAAGTCCACACTTGAAAATACTTATTGATCCGCACATCGACGTCGACCGGGTGCAAGAGTCCCCGCACCGTCTCGGCCCTGGTCAAGGCGCACGCAAACGCCTGTCCACTGGCCGTCGGCAAGAACCAAGGCGAATCCCGGTGGACGTCTTGGAGAAGGCCGGTTGCCTCGTGTCCCACCACCTCACCCGGGCGCGGGTGGCGCCGCCATGGGTCAAGTCTGGAGCAACCTGTGGGACGTGCAGCTGCCGTTCAACTGCTACGAGACGGCGCACACTTGGACGCCCATGTGCCACCGGGCGTGGATCGACCTGTTCAAGGATGTGATGGCGTCGACGTTCCCGCTGCACCTAATCTTCTACTCGGTATGCACCTATACAACTTCCGCCATCCTTCACGGAGACTTCGCTCTTCTATGCATGTACATGTACGCTGGCTAGTTGTTTGCAGACTTGCATCTAGAGAGATCGAGAGAGGTTTGAGCAGAGTTTCATCGCGAATCCCCGTCTCTAGGGGTCCAGTCACTTAGTCGTCGGACAGGAAATCTTGACAGAGACTTAAAACAGCCCGCTTCTCTCTCTCTCGTTGACGCAAGAGAGAGAGGCCTGCAGGGCAACTTCTGTGGTAAACTGGTGGCTCACTCGTCTATGTCTGTCCATACGTGCCGGGCGCAGGTGAACTTAATACCCAGATAGAGATATGTATATTTGGCTAGAGTATAATCGGAAAGCCGCGTCCCGATTGGTCCGCGAACGTTGTCATCCGAGTGGTCGTAATCGTGACGTAGACTTGGACAACACGCTTCTAGTTGATAGAAGAGGGAGATCTGGGACAGGGTGGTCTCCATGGCAACTGGCACAGACTCGGAGGCTTGGAAGATCGCCCTCGTTTGAGGCGTTTTGAGTACACTGCCAACGTGATCGAAGCTGGTGCGGCTGCGGTCTTGTGCGCGGATCGTTCACGTATGTGACGACGCGATCGGTCCCGGTCGAAGCGGACCGTGGCGGCACCGATTCTCTTTACACGAAAGAGTTGTTATGACCGCGGCTTTAGCGGGTAAATCTGGAACGCATGTTTTAGCATCATGTTCAAGGGGAGCTGCTGACATTCCCCGTTTCTGCCAGCGGATGCCCTTACAACGCAAACATTCTGTTTGTGGAGCCATTTCTTTAGGCAAATGCAAGAATAGTTACTTCGAGGATATTCAACTGGCCCATCTTCACCTGAACCTTCTACCGTACGTTTTCACAAATTTGTTGTCATGATCACTGAACTATAGGCATAGTTGTAGAATTTGTTTCACTTTTTTTCATTTTCTTGTAATCTCTTGTGTTTTTTTTAATCGTTAATGAGCTTTTCGGATTCTACACCTGAATGGAGTAGGACGTTGGTTCTTACATCCGCCAGCGCTTATTGTGCAATTCTTTTAAAAAAATAATTCTTCATGATGCAATCACGCTATTGTTCTTTTGTAAACCACTCGTTTCTATTCTCTCTGATGCGTAGCATTTCAAGGTAATTTGCGCACTGACGTCACCTTTAATCGGAGACTGGTGTTACTTCGGATATTCTCCGTTTCGTATCAGTGCAGAACTTCGACACTACGAAACGTGCTACATAATTCGCCGTCTTCGCAGTTTGAGTATTCCGAAAGCCTCCCTTTGTAGCAGTTTGGGACGACACGAAGTGGCATCTACGTGGGAACTGAGAAATCACTTCGCTCGCCGCTCGCTGCACCTAATTTAATAATACGCGTTGTATTTAAACAAAAATACATAAGTTTACCGGTTGTAAGAAACATATTTCTGATTGAGGCAATCAATTGTATTACGAAAATTAAAAAAAATACTTAAAGCATGAGGTTTATACCTCTATCTTTCACCAGCGAATACATATATATATATATATATATATATATATATGTTTACGCTTCCCTTATTGAGAAATCGAAGGTGGGCAAAGCTGAAGCAATGTGGATTGCACTCCAATATATAATGCTGATTTGCGAATAGAAGTTCACTGACACATACAGAAGCATTCCGTAACGATTCCACCGAAGCTGCAAACTGACGCAACATATTTGTCCGCTTGAGATGCTTTAACATATCGCTGTTTGCATAGCTACGATCATATTTTTTTTTCGAACAGATTTCTTGCCATTTTCTTTTCCGAAATTTTCTTTCATAACTTGCCGATTTTCGGCAATTTATTTTTCAAAAGCCATGAAGGGCCCCAAATTGAAGTTTGTGTCCTCAACGGTCGGTATAGAACTCTGCTTTCTCCCTTAAGTGCAACAACAGCATTTCAGTGTTTCCCGTGTACTTCAAAAGGCCTGAAATCGGTGTTTCCTTGAGCTACATATTCCTCTTGTTGTCGCTTAATTTTTCTCTCAGCGATTATCTCCAAAGCTATATCTAGTAGGCATGCCGTCATTAACGTGCATTCCATTACAACATTTATGCTAACTTTATCGTTTTTTGCTGGTGACTTAGCACTGCTCCCAGTAATTTTTTTTTGTGTGTGTGTGAAAAGGTAACGACTTTAAATCTAAACTTATGTAAGGCCTAATGCCATTAAAACCGAACGCTTGACGCTGAATCTAATCTAAACTTAAGATTACAAGCGTGATAACGCCATTAACTTCGCGTATACATGTCGCTGACCTATTTAAGCAAGAGTGCCGCCACACTGTTCCGCGTTACGGCTTCCCCGTACTACTCCGTCGTACACAAACGCACGCGCGCGGCGTTAGTTTTTCTTTTCATTTTTGTTAACTTCACCGACGCTCGATACAGGCTTCATCGACAGATATGCGCAAGCTCGCGCAAGCACGCATCTCCGTCTCTATCGCTCCGATCGCTTTCCGCTTAATTATCGCTCGTATCTATACCCGCGTCGCCCGCTTCAAGGCGAGAAGCCCGCGGTTCATTGCCAACAACCGTGAACCTCTCCCGATCGACGACGGTCGCGGACCTGTTTTCGCCGCAGCGCACAGCTTATCTATCCAGGCCATCGGCCTGGAGATCGAGTGCCTCCGCGTAACGCTGCGGTTATCTCACGCATCTCGTATCACCTGTATTGCGTGTGTGTGCAGACGAGTGCCCTGACTCGGTCCAAGGGCGAACCCCTGGAGAAGCTGATACTGAGCTACGTGATCGGAAACAGCCTTCGCTCCTCTCTCAGCATCGCCTACTGCTTCTTCTTCCTCTGCGCGTTCGCCTGCATCTCAAGGTGAGGAACACCCGTGCGAAGCCAACCGGCAATGAAGCCGAGGAAAGCCTAAGTGGCTAGTGCCCACGCGTACAAAAAAGAAATCGTTACAGAAATTGTGCTGCGTTTCTATAGAACATCCATTGTCATATGTATATTTTCTATTGAAACGCAGTTGAATGTAGAAGGATCGGCATTTGGGCGAGTTGGTACTGGTTGAACATCTGGAAGGGACAGCGCAAAAAGACGATGACAGAAGGCAGGAACACACACTGCTTGGCGACACTGCTTCTGTCCTGTGTGTTCCTGCCTTCTGTCATCGTCTTATTGCGCTGCCCCTTCAAGATGTTCATGCAGTTGAATGTCACGCGTGATTCCTTCTAAGGGTTTCCTTCTAAGGGATTCCTTCTCAGAGCGCTCTCGCTGACCGAGCGTTCGTCAGCAGTGGATGATTGCCGTCTTTTGTGTCTGTGTCGAGGGAAAGGTGACGTAGGAGACAGTGTTTAGAGGTGTCGGGGTACACTGTAGACAGACCAACCCGTGGCCTTTACAAAAAGTCGTTATAAGTGTTGCGTTTTTGTTGAATGCTCGCTGTCTTCATTTGACTTTCCATTGAGATCCAGTTGAATGTCAACAATTTGAATGTCAACAATGCGGTGGCCGAACAGAATTTCGGTTCCGAGCAGTTTCTCGGGCGCACCCGCGTAGTCACGGCAACGCATTGCCAAGTGTGAGGAGTAAACAGTGCCTTTCAGCGCTTGTTTGGTGCCTCAGGCTTAAAAGGCGCACGTTTTAACACCACCTCGATTGCAACCACGTAGACAATCGGCCGCCACATTTCTTCAATAAGTTGTCCAGTTGAACGACACAACGTCAGCGCCTAATTGCGTGGTGTGTATGTGCTCCTTCCTTCGTTTTCAGTGCGCTGTTGTTATTAGTCACGAACCGATACAAACCTTCTCAATTTGCTATCCTATTCACGCCAGAATTTAGCTTAATTGCTTTCCGTATTGGAATGGCTGGCGACGGTGCTTCGGATGAGCTGCGATCGCGAGGAGACACTCGAACACGTTTCGTGCGACTGTCCTAGACTGTCCTTGGCTCTCCTCGATTGTCCTAGACTGCCTTCGACTGTCTTCGACTGTCCTGTACCGTCCTGGACTCCTTGACTGTCCTATGCTGCCTTCGACTGTCCTCGACTTTCCTCTACTGTCCTTGACAGAGTGTATACAGAGACAATAAGCTCGCGACTGCGCTAGCTCGTACTCGTTCAAAACGGTGTTTGCCCCATTGGCCGGCAAACCTACGCCAATAACATGCACATCCTTACGAGCGGATGGCAATTGCTATTACGAGCAGTTCTAGCGTGCAAACTTTCTTTTGCGAATACGGACCTGCAATTTGTGCGGTACGCCATGCGACCGGCCGAGAGGTGAAAGAACGAAATGAAAGCTCTATAAAATGCTCAAAAAAAGCTGCCACTACAGATACACCGGAGTCAGCTCAGCGGAACACTCAGTCCAGGGCTCCGCCGATGGAAGGCTTCCAGGTACTTATCGACGTATAACCCACCGGCTAGCATTCTTCGCGCTGTGTCTTAGAGAGAGAACGAATCATTTCGGTGTATAGGCGGGAAATTATGGCTAGAAACACGCGGGAGGGGGCAGAGGGGAACCGTGGGAAGCACCTGCCAACTGATGGAAGCTAAAATTATCCTGCAGCTTAATGTTTCGTCTAGTTTCCCCGTAAGGAAGCCCAGAAACCTCAGGAGACCTTGATTACTGCGCCCTTGTCCTATATCGGTTAAGTCCTCACACACATAGCAATCCATATCTATGCGTCTCGAACGATAACTAAACGTTCTATTCACCGCGGTTTAATTTACATAATACGTTGTATTCTACGCACGCGCGGGCGTGTGCTATAGTCGGAAGACTGAGCAGTCTTTAAAAGGCGCGCGTCTCTGCAGCGGCAGCCTGCCAAGATAGCAAAAAAAAAAAGAAGAAGAAAAAAAGGAGAAAGCTGCCGCTACTACACGAACGGGTAAATACGCTCGCGTTGCGCCTCTGTAAATGAAGCCTGGCCAGATTTCGCGATAACTAGGGCACATACCGCGATCGGACATTCTGATTTTACGAATACCGTTACAAGTGAACTGCTCCGCAATTTTGTCTATACGCAACTAACGCGCGGGTAGCCCTGACCGAGTTGCAATCGTTGCCAGTTCACGAGCTAAAGCGTGAATGCGAAGTAAATGACAAATGAAGGCCTTCTCGTTTTGATGGAGCACGATACAGTATACCGCTGCAGTGCAGTACGTCTTACGGTTTAGAAGCCACAGCTACATAGGTAGTTAGATAGTTTGCACTGACGTCATCGCAGCCACCGTAGTGTGGCATTCGAAAGTCGAGAAGTTGCGTAAACACAAAAACGTGACAGTATGACAGCACGAACGTCGCGTCTTCGGCCCAGTGACAAATCGACAGCGGTGATAATACGGCGAAAAACAAGTCCCTATCGAAAAAAAAAAACGATGTATGCGTGACAATACGGTGCAGTGACGCCATTGTGGCCGCCATTTTTGGGTACCAGTCCCGTAAGATGCTGCGTCCGTGACGTCACGTGAAAGCTATCGATAGGAGAAGCTCGGCACTGACATGGCTGCTGTTTTTGTGCGCTAATGGATGTCACCTTCCTGTTCCGGAAAGCAGCTTCCGAAGACGTCGCCAGGCTGCGTAACGGTAGGACGAGCTTACTTTCATCCCGTCATGCAGTGCGCGAAGACAGCTATCCGAGAAAATAGTTAAGCGGAACACGAGTGCATTTCGATGCACGTTTACGAGCGAACACATCGAAAGTGGTGCTGGTTTCGTGGCAACTGTTAACGCTGACACGACTTCACCATTTGGCTTTGATTCTTCAGTTGCAGCACGCTTCCTTAGGTAGACAATCTAGAAGATAACTAGTGAACTTTAGTTAGCTCATTGCTTATAATTAGTCATTATATCCCTCAGTTTCCGTTGTACAATGGTGTGGAGCATCACGGCAGTGCTGAAGGCTCCTTTCGCTGTTTAGTAGTAAACACCCCAACAATCAATTAGTTGATATTAGTTAGCCGAGAGTTTAATTGGTGACTACCGCAATGTTTTCGTTGCCCACTGACGCGGTGTCCCGCGGCAGTTTCTGTGTTTGTAATAGTCGCTCTGTAATAACACGCCCCCGTACTCAGATGTCGGTCTTGCATAACGCCTGGCGTGAGCGCCCGTGATACGACAATCTCAAAATGTAAATCCTAAATCCGACAAATCCTTGACGGACAATCCAGGAATTAAGCATCCACAGGCACAAACAAGCTGATCGGCTCGCGATAGCGTTACGTTACAGGAATGAAGCATCCACAGGCACAAACAAGCTGATCGGCTCGCGATAGCGTTACGTTATAACGTGCCAAGTATGAGCTTCAAGTATTCGAATCTCTGAATAGACCCTCTTCTCCCCCTCTGTGGCGCCAGTGTGTTCAGGAGCCAGGACAACTTGCTGTCCTGCAATTTTAGCAGTCAAGTTAGCAACAAAAAAAAAAAAGAAATATTTCGTTGCATTGTATACTGTGTCCACATATTCTTGATGTGTTCAGGTAAAAAGAACGTGCGCCATGCGTCGAGCTCATGTATGGACTTCTTTATTATTTTTTTTGGCAGTACTTCACAATAAAATTCACTTGTCGAACACTGCAACTCTACAGCAGATCTGGTGCCGGCTGGAGAGTTCTGTAAATTTAAAGGCTATCGTAATTTGTGTTCTTCCAGAGGGCTTAACCGGAAGTCTTCTTGGAAGTCTGCGTTTATAAAACAAGTTTATTTCAACAAGAAACGATACGAACACTGTCACAATCACGGCACAATTCCGCCAGGACGATAACATGGGCATCGTACGAAGCATTGTATATATATGGTACGTTTTGAAAGAAGTGTCCGAGCACACTCACTAACATGTAACCACATAGACCCGCGGAAACTCACAATTACACATAAACTAATCGTCACATTACACAAAATGATGATGTTCAATATATACAGTGTACACAATGGTTCCGTACAACGATTATGTGACTTCACATAGTTTTGTAGCGATGCTATGACATGTGTGAATATACACAGAAATGACGGGCGCCTATAGAGAGACTTAAGGGTGACTTCGTGCAAGCACCCGGTGGTCATGGCACGAAATAGGCCATCTCGCATAGCCTCCGTCGTTGTACCCGTTAGCAGAGCGTAGATTGCGCAAAATGTTTCCTCAACACCCGTAACTGCCGCACAGAGGAAGAACAACTATAAAGAATTATGCTGCGAGCGTGACACTTTTAACCTAACGTACGCGGCTACCGCAAAGCTTCCTTCTTATTGTCAAGTTGGCTGACTTGGTTTAGTTCGATGTAGTCGCACGTGATCAGCGCAAAGGCGACAACACTTCGCTGGGCGCCAACTGCGTTTGCTCGCGCGAGCGTGCACGTGATCGAGGCTGCCGCGACGGGACGCAAGCAAAAATAAACTCGAAACGAAAATCAACGAAAGCCCAATTGATCTAAAACAATGCATTAGCAGCCGTATGTCACAATTTATTTGTTTCTTGATTAGGACTTTTTTCACCCAATACAGAGCCTAACTAAAGAAGGGTTTCGCACAGTTATTGTCAAAAACATCGAACTATTTCACAGTGCGAAGGCAGCCACTGCAAAAAAAAAAAAAATATATATCCGATGGCATCTAGGCACTTCTTATGGGTTTTGAATGCTAAAGCATTAGTGTCCAATTGAACGCCGCTACGCGGTCCTTCGAGTTTGGAACTACTTGCGGCCAAGCGAGCGTTTGAAACGCAAGACGCGCTTTGATTGGGCCTTACCGAAGTGCAGGTGTAACGCAGGCGAGAGCTTGCGCCGACAAGGAACGGGCAGATAACAGGCTTCCGAGAGCGAGAGCAAGGATGACGTGGCGTCGCGGCGATGCCCTCTCCCCTCACGCACCGCCTGGCGCGCCGGCGCCGCAGTGGGCGTTCCCTTTCACCAGCTCTGCTCCGTCGAGGAGCGCTCGTGACGTGTGGCGTCGCAGCCAATGGGAAATTAGGTGCCGTTTAGCTCCTACAGACGACAGACGACGGACGTTACGCTCAATGGTCCATTTGACGCTTTCGCATCGGAAAGGTCTCTCCAGCCTCCACAGCGTTGCACCTGATATCTGAAATGGAGTGTAACAATCACATACAAGCTCCGCCCACAAATTCGCAGTGCACGTGCCCTTCACCTCTGAAAGAGAGCCGAGCCAGCTGGAGTCCACTCACAGATTAACGACAAAGCTCTGCTAGTGTAGATGCTAGGCTAACTGGAAAATAAAAGCTGTTTGGTTCAAGCTAAAATGTTACCTTCGGCAAAGCACTGATGTCAAGATCAACCGTTAAATTTGCCCTAGACGTTCAGGTTTCATCTCGAAACCAGTGACTTAAAAGACCGATCTGTACGGGGAAACAGTTGTTTTTAAACACACATAATCGCTTGACGAGTGGCGAATAAGCGAATTAATTTGGCTATTGTATTGCCTTTGAGTTGGAGTTATATGTATAGATATAACATTTTACTTCTTAGGTTGGCACCGACTATAGACGGACTAGCGCTTGTTCTGGTCTCGTTTTCGTCCTTGTGATCACCTTTTTACGCTGTCTTCGCGCAGTCTGGAGGATGTGGGGTGATGGGGGGGGGGGGGTATACTGCAAATGTCCACTAAGTAGACACGTCCATTTCGTCTGCTGCTGAAGTTCTGATTGGCTGGGCTGGGCTACACGTCAGAAGGAGACAGGCGCTCCCAGCCAATCAGCACTTCAGCAGCAGACGATAGTGACATGTTCACAAGACGGACACTTAATGAAAGAAGCCTCAGTTTGCTTCCTCAACGAAGCCTTGCCAAATCGTTGGAAAATCCACGCGCTGTCCGTCATTCTCGTGACAAGTGAACTGCTCGCAGCGTCGCCAGATTTCTTTCTACGGTGATCTTGATAGGAAACGTTGTGGCTCTTTAATGACGTTGTAAAGCTCGCGCGCGCCGCTGACACACCGTGTACGATCTCTCCGTGGCACGAGTGTGTAAGGATCGTAATGGTGCCATCACGTGACCGACTCGCAGTGCGTACCTGGGTCACTTCTCTCCGGGCCAAGTCCTGTTCTCGTGCCTGGCGGCGGTATATCTGGGCATCAAGCTCGAGGAGCCGAGACGGTAAGTGTTGGTGTACTACCTCTCCGGTGATACGGCGTTTTTTTATTTTATTTATTTTATTTCAAGAAACTGTCAATCCCTGGTGGGATTGTAACAGGGGTGGGTACAATAACACGTTGGTACAGAGTTTGGATTAAACAAATATACGAGGAGACAGAGCGGCACAATCGACTGCTCAAAATAATTACAGTTCAAGTCCGCGAATATAGTTACACAAAAGTAGGCAAGCAGTAGAATTCTTATCGTTTATCAAAGTACATAAAACGAGTGGTGTACAATTAGGCGCTTAACGTACATGCAGAACAAAATGTAACAGTACACACACTGAAAAGAAGGTATCAATACGAAAAATGACGTCACATCCGGAAAAAACATTCACTGTGCGTTTGGCCAGAGTAGTGTTTCTTCTACCAGCTGCACAAGCATTTCAGACGAGCTCTGTGTAACTGTGTGCAAGCGATAAATTTCGCGTTGTACGACGAGGGAGGGCGCTGCAAATTTAAGCGACGAACGTGGTGTCCCCTTCAGCCGCCACGGTGGACCTTGCAGAGAAAGCGGTCGGCGGCCCGGCCTTTTTCAAGAGCTATACACATATTTAGACGGTGGTCTTATCCGCACCATCGTCAGTTGCACTTCGCCCCTCGAGAGAGAGTAAAACATCTTTATTAATAATATTTGAATGTCGAGAGCAGTGTAGGAGGAACCCTCAGTCCAGGGTCCCTAAGATGATTCCGGCGATGTTTCGAGCCCGCTGAAAGACGCAGGACGCGTGTCGAGCGAGCTCTTGAACAACACTTCGCTGTGTGGTGGAAGCGGTTTTGAATCGTCAGTGCGGAACCTCGATGCGACGTAATGCTAACACATTTCTCTCGCAATCGCCGCTGAATCGCCAATGAACTTTTCGAGTTACGTTAATTTGAAGCGGCAACCAATAAGATCTACAGTGTCCCAAGATGGCCCATATAAACGGCCAGAAACATACAAGCCGAGAGGACGCAGGAATAGAATAGGCAAATTTATAGCGTTCTGTTGGCCGCTGCGCGAGAGCTTCGCTTCACATAGATTTCAAGATGTGCGTTGCATGTGCATAAATTTATTCGCAATAGCTTTGAATGGTTATCCAGCCCTTCAATTGTTATTTTGTTATTTTATTTCGTGTGATCGCCAGTGTTTTTCGTATTGCAACTGCCACTATTCGAATAGTGCCTGCTTACCGTCATTAGCGACAGCATGGCACCCTTAAGCACATATGTTAGGCCCCGGTAAGGTCATATATGTGTGCGTGCGTACGTATTCTATTACTAAATATTCAACTCAATTGAAGCCCTGTTCTCGGTCACCACCTTCGGGCTACAGATAGTCTGCATAAAGACTGTCTCTCTAGACAGAACGCACACATATGTAGACACTTTCCGGGACACAAGCGAACTTTTAATCGGTCCCTTCGTGTTGGTGCTAACAGTACATAAAAAAACATTCAGTGGCAGGGGATTTGCGCAAGCAAGATATGTCGACAAACGCAATTAGTATAACATTAGATGCTTTATGATAACCGCAATATCGTACATCTTTTTAGGACATTTGCCGTTTTTTGCACAAGATGGTCGACCTCACTCCCGCACATCGGTCATCTCGTCTAAGACGTGACGCTGCGCGACTTCAAGCGTCACGAGTCGCCCGCAATACACGTTGAGGTTGAGACAGGATGACAATAAGGGCGGCTCTCCAGCTCGTGCGATTTCGCCACACCTCGCGTTGCGGTTTTTGGCGTGAAGTCGGCCATCCCGTGTGGGCCAAACTGGTATACACTGTCTAGCCAAACTACGCACGAAGCGAAGCGCACTTCAAAAATGCGCCCAATTTCGTCAAAAAAAGTTAGTGTGTCAAATGCAGAGCTGCGCGATTTCCGGCCGTTCCCGTGCGTTTGCGTATACAGGAGCTCCCAGATTGAAGCGCCCTCTCGACCGAAGAAACTGCACCATGTTGGTCGTCGATACACGGTATAGTCTTAAGATATAGAGACGCCACGGGATTGTCGCACACCGCTATGTGCCATTGCCTGAATCATATATTTCGGTGTACTTCTGTGGTGTAGCGCTCTTGGCACTTTTCGAGTTCCACCATTTCTAGCCGTAATGAAACGGGCACACGTTTTCTTTATATTTATTAAATCAATGTCGTAATTATCGTATTCGGTGCGGGCGTATGGTTATCGGTGCACACCGTCTCCTAGTTGTAATACGTGTGTTCGTGTTGCCCCTGCAGTGTCCAGGCGCTCCTGGTGTCCATGCTCAGACTGGTGAGTTGCTCTCCTGCCCTCTTCGACCTTTTCGTATGACGTCGTATACACGTGAGCGTAGACACAACGTCACAACAATATACACCCCCCTAGCACACTTCTCCGCCTCCTCCTCCTCCTAGGACCCCCTCCTTCTTCTCGTCCTTCTGCTTCTTCTTTGCCATTTCTGTATCCTGTACTCCCTACACCGGGGCTGCGGTACGTTGAAAGTCATCTATAAAAACTAAATAAATAAACACGCTGCAATTGCGAATATGCGGCCGAACAGTGGCGAGGCCACGTCTGCTTGATATCTCTCCTTTAAAAAATGTGCTATGCGAAATGCACCGGCGTCCTAGTTAAGATCGTCCCGAACTGCTACAGGGGCGCTTTTGAAAAAGTGATAACTGAAACTCCAGTGTATTTCGCAGCGAATTTGGAGGGCTCACACATCTAAAGTAGTCACACTACGTACTCCCGGACAAGGTTCTCTGGAAATTATGAAGGGAAAGTCACGGTGGCAAAGCGCCACAAAAGTAAGAGCTCTCGTGTGAAACTATAGTTCCCGCATTCTCGTCCACCTAAGTTTAAGCTGGGAAAGAGAAAAGATAAGCACCTTATTTAAAACAGCAAAATAAGACAAAATAGACAAGTTAGTGTTAAATTTGACTCACTTTTTTTTTCTTCTATTCTCTTCCGGGTCCGGGCAAATGCGAAGCTATCGCGCGTATCTGCTCAACGAACCCCCCCCCCCCCCCCTTCCCCCCTACAGAAAAAAGAAAAGAAACCGCCGTCGGACTGCTTGACGAAGTAACAGACGTGTGGAAGCTCCACATTCGCAGCTGTCTTTTCGTTGCCACAGAAAGTTGTCTTCAAATACACCCGTAGGATTTCCGCTAAGCTCACTTGGTATCACCTGGCGCTCCGTTGCCATTTCGCAATTACAATATATGCTCCTAAAGTCAGAATACCCAAAGATATAGAGATTTTCTTTTTAAATTAGCTGCGTGAACATTGAGATTTGCTGCGCAAGTAACGTCGGCTTCTTCACCCGAACGGACCGAATGACGAATGCCCTGCTGAATTCTATTTTTTTACTGTTAAATTAATTATTACTCATTCCATCTCACTTTCCTGATTTTACTTGAACAGGTAATTCTACGCTATTCAATGCTAATTCCATAGGTATTCGGAAATGTAAGCTCCATATTAATTTGGAATAAACCACCCATTTATTGGCCAATCCCCCATCGCGGGTATGTAGGAGCCACACGCAATAGGCAACAACAGCAACAACAACGCTACGTGCTATGACCGCCTGTGTGCCAGCTCGCGCTCACGTTCTCCGCCGTGGTGGTCTGCTTGCAATGCCAGCGTCACGACAGTCTGTTGGGCTGTGCGCTTTGTTTTTGGTAATTCTGCACCATTCTACGGTATATCGCTCTCGGACATGGGTCCCCAGTGAACATTCCACGCAATTACACCCAATTTTTTTAAAGAAAAACACGTATATGGTGCATGTATTACCTGGTGCATAGTGATAGCGCAGAAGTAGTTACTTTAATAACTTGTCATGAACCTACGTGCTTTTACATACTGTCTGTCCGATCAGTGGCAGCTCTGAATATTTATTTTTTGCACGTATAGCGCTCATTTCGGGGCAGATTATGTACTGCACTCTGAGCTTCTCATCGTTAAATTGTAGATCGATATCGTAAACGTTCGGCTACACGCAGCGTCAACCGACCGGGGTCTCACGATGAAACTCCATTCGTTGACTTTGCAGGGTGCCGAAGTTGCATTCGCAGCGCTTCAACACGGTGGAGTTTTGCCTCAAGGTCTTCATCGATTCCAGGTGAGATTCAGAAAGGGGGCAATAAGGAAAAAAGGGTACACAGATCCCTCAGACTCCTTGCGATGAAACGCAACATCGTCTGTGTCCGCTACAGTATATGTCGTACAGTTTCTCACAGTGTTACCTAGAGGGAAATCTGGCGCCACCGCCAATGCCAGTTTCTTAACGGGCACTTTAGGATTGCCGGGATATGAGTGTCCGAGGCTTTGTTTCGAACGTGGCTTCGCCTGAAACGTGGTCGTTGCTGCACAGGTAAAGCCTTCTTAAAATAATATATTCGTGGAAAGTTTTCAACCACTTGTATTCGATCTATCAATAAAGTTTGCTCACCTCCAGTACATAAGCAACCGCTGACATGCAAGAGCAGATGACAACTTAGCCCACCCCCAAATTTAATTTGGCTCACCGCCCAAATTTCAAGTTGGCCCACCCGCAAATTTCAGGTTCGCCCACCCACAAATTTCAAGTTGGCCCTCCCCCAAACTTCAAGTTGGCCCACCTTCAAATTTCAAGTTGACCGAAACCCAAATTTCAAGTTGATTCGCCCTCAAATTTCAGTTGGCTCACCCCTATTATAATGTTCCCCATGCATTTCCTAAGGAACCCTATGTATGTATCTCTATAGGTATTTTCTTTTTCTTTTTTTTTTTGTTTAACTTGTTCCTTATCGCTTATAAAGCTACCAATCACCTACATTTACGCTACTATAACGATTAAATGTCTTAACTTTGCAAATTACGCATTTTTGTGCAGATACAAGGCATTACACTTTTTTCGTGACAGGTCTGGGGCACATAAGTGTAAAGAATGCTTACGCATTAAAAAGCATAAAAGAGATACGACCAGATCCGTTACAGGCATACGTAGCGGCACGAGGTAAGTAGAGAAGTGTTGAGGAACAGAAAAAAAGATGAAGAAGTTGTATATAAAAATGCTACAATGAAAAGAATGTATAGCATACCTGATTAACTGAAGCAGGCTAGGTGACTATGATGCCGCCCCGTTTCAGAGAGGATGCCCATAAATCATCATCACCACCTTGTTGCACCTCAGTATTGCTATGTCGGTTTCTTTTAACGGCGTGGTATTTACATGTGCGAAAGCTCTCGGCTGTATAGGAGCATTGCAGTTGGTACAACCGAAACCAGACGGCGCCACCAGTGGCATCCGTGCTTCCGTCCATTTCTGGTCTTGTGTGGAGCGGGTGTACCATTCTGGACATCGGCCATGATTACGCCATATTGTCAGCTCTGATTGGCCCGGAGGACTGCTACGGTCTCTCTGATTGGTTTAAAATTCCGCCATTACAGAATTCGACAATACGGCGGAATTCGCCGATGCCCAGAATACTACCCCGAAAATGCACGACAAACGATAGCCCAGCGTCGTGTATATACAGAAGTTTTTTTTTTCTTTATGCTGTCAAACCTTTGGCAGGAGCGAGGTGTTGAACATAGAATACACAAACAACAAAGCATAATGCAACAATAATTATTGGCAACGCTGGTTTGTGCGGCTTGTTATAAGATGCCGTTTGAGGAGTTGTTGAGATAAAAGCAACAACGTTCATTTGGCCTCTAACTCACACTTTTTTTTTTTCAGGTGCCGCTATTCGCAGCTAGTCTGGCCGGAATCGTTTGGCTGGCACGGTACGTCTTCCACTTGTGTACGCGTCTCTTTCATTGGTTGAAAAACGAAAACATGGTAACGCTGTTCGAGAAATGAATTTCTCTCTAGTTCACTGCAACACGTACCATACGTACGTGTTGCATACGTATGGTACGTACGTACCATATTTACGTACACGAGCCGCACGTAAAACATTACCGCAAGAAAGAAATGCTTTCACTTCACAGTCCGCTCTGCTGTGATCATATTGTCCCATACAGGTTGGAGCAGACGTACACAACGCGAGGTCATATTATTTTAATAGTTCAGTTAGGGTTACAACGTCCTCATTATATAAGTTGTGTTGCCATAATTGCGTCTCGTCGCATTGATGCTTTCTTCCTTGCAAAACGCTATTTTTTGTGTGTGTGCACAGATTAATATCTAAAGGACCTTTATACCCGCCGCTCTGAGTTCGTGGTGGCGCTGTGGTCGCCACTACGAGAGATAAGCAGTTTGGAGAACAAAAAGGTAAAAAGAAAGACATGAGGAGCCCTCGTCACTCCTTGGGCAATTGAAACATGAAAGCGTACATTACACATGACTGTCTCTGAGTCAACGTCGTCGTAATCATGCGATGACGGCGCAAACAATGAGTCAGGCGTTATTTGCGCTAAAGCCAAGAGCGATTCGCACAAAACTGCGGAGGCCAGCCCGGTCGTTTTGCAGCGTTCGCCTGGATAAAAGTGTGCAGTATTACGGAAGCTTTCGCGTCGGCCAGTCAGGAGTGATACGCGTACCACGGCAAAACGCAGAGTTCTGCTGGCATGGAGTTTCTCAAAACTTAGAAGCTCTACGTCTGGAGGCTCGACAGCGTCGTCTGTTCTGGAGAAGAGAATGCAGACGACGTTTTAATCTTATTTAACAGCTCCGGTATGGTGCCGTCTGCTCACCTGAACCAGAAAGCAAACGGCGCTGGGAAAACGCGCGTTACCGTATAAAACTACTTCGACAAGTAGTTCCTGTGTTGGTGTTGCTTATTTAAAATATATAAATTATTGAAAATGTTTCCGCGTTGCTATGTCATGGTGATGATTGCGAAGCTGTGGAAAAGTACAGCTTCCTTGGATTACCTTCGTATATTATTGAAACACTGGTCTGTAAACATAAACGGATTTGTCGTCCCTGTTGCTGGTAACGTAATGTCGACAGGCTCACACAACTTTGAAACAAACACTTCTGTCAGACACGTTTGCCTGTTTGTAAACTCTGCACAGAGCGATTGGAAAGCTTTGACGCTACCGTTAGAAAGCTCAGACAGCTGAATGTTTTATTTTGATTTTGGTTTAGAAAACTGGTCGGGGCACTACAACGGGTAGAGCGGTTCTTACGACGTAGACTATCCTGTATAAGGTGGTGCACGTTTTCTTAGGGCGACAGAGAGCTGAGTTAAATGCGTGCTGGCTCATGCCCCACATTTCCAGTTCCTTTTTTTCCTCGCCATTGTTCTCGGCCATGCGCGTCCGCTCGGTAGCCGCCTCGACTGTCCTCCGCAATTACGGAAAATGCAGTGCACACGGTCGCTAGGCGGAAACGTAACGTCTGCGAAGCTGCGCATATGAGTTGACGTTTGCCGTTTGCAAACTGCGACCGCTGCATGTGAATGCCGCTTACAAGAGGGGTAGGGGGACAAGGAGGAGAAAGGCTTGCGTGTGGCAATGTGTCTTACGACGTCCTCGACACGACAACACTTTCAGAGTCCCTCAGTTGAAGGGGAAAAAAAAAAAACCTTGTCCTTACGCCTCGCCGGTCAAGTCCGCGCCGTTTTAGAAAGCTCGCGCTATGTACCGATTACGGCCGCCGTCATAAACAGGGGTTCATGCAGGGTGTATTCTGGCACCAGCGCTGCTCTGGTTTTGTACAGCCAAGCCGAGCCAAGCCGGAGGTCCGTAAATTTAGAAGCGAATAGAGCGACAGGCACATAACCACCCGTAGCTAGTCGCACAAGTGACGTCTGCGGGAAGGCCTCACGTAGAGGTGTTTTGGTGGAGGACAATCTTCGTCGGCTTAGGTGTATCGCAGGGAAATGCATACGAAGAAGGAATGCATAGTACTGTGTCCTGTCGTGCCCACAGGCGGAGCATCGTTTCGCTGTTGGCCCCTTTTGCGCAGATCATGGACACAAATGGAATCGAATTCGCGCAGGTTTTCGCTGAGGTGCTGCTGCTGCCAGCTGTGATCGATTTTCGCCATAAACTTAGGGTCACTAGTACACTGAAGAAACAAATTCAAGTTTAGCGCAAGGAAATGTTGGTATATATATAGATATAAGGTTTGGCCTCCAACAAATAAAATCGCCTGTGTACACACCGGTACGCCTCACGAGAAATCTCGAACAGCTTTTTTTTTTATTGCGCGGTTTCTTTACTTTCAGTACTAAATGTGTTTATTGGACTGGCTGAAGTATTAAGCCGCTCGTTGTTTTCACTTGAATATGAAAACCCGTGCCCCTATGTCTACTTAGCATGCAATAGCATGCATAAGGATACATTATGTATTTACAGATCGTGTTACAGCTGTGCTCGAATTGCTGCTTATTTCTGTAGCTGCTATTCGCGTTGCGGATGTACTAATAAGTTGTAAATATCTTTTAAAGTCAGAATGTAAGCTCTTTCGTATCACCTCTCCTTGTGCAGCCGTTAGCAGCGGGGGAGCTATACGAAACAGCCGATTTGTTTTTAATCAAGGACTACTCGTGATGTGTGGATTCGAATATCGGGCTTCCGAATATCCGCCACGCTGCTGTCCAGTCGAACATTTAGTCCCGAGGAAAATTTCTCTTGTTCCGCAGAATCATGCTCTGGGTTGCTACGACGTCTTGTACGCGAACGCATGTGTTTTATATTGCATTATTGAACACGATATGGACCGATTTCGCTTTTCTCTTGCAGGGGCACCAAGTCAAAGGACCTGAGTCTCAAGGCGTTACGGTCTGTGAGTTCTTCAACCGTATACAGTGTGCGCTCATACTGATCAGAGAGTTCCCATGCGCAGAAAGTAATGCAGAGTTTCTGCCCGTTAGCACGCGTGTTACTGTTTTTCCGAATACCGTATACGCATATGTGAGCAACGCCGTTGGTGGCGCCATCTTGTGACGACGAGACGAACCGCCAGCGCACAAAACTGTCATTGCAATGACGAGCTATGCGTTACGTATAGCTCCTAGCGAAAAAGGCGTCGGCGGCAGCATAATCACTAACAAGCCGCAGTGACTCAATGGTTGTGGCGTTTTCATGCTGAGCAAGAGGTCGAGAGTTCGAGTGCCGGCCGCGTTGGCGTTTCACGCGTAAATTTGTATGCCGGGCCAGCTGCCACTTCAGCGGCGTTTACATTCGAAGGTCACTCCGAGACTTTTAAAGTTTGTTTGATGAAGCCATTGCTGAGGAAGAGCTTTCACGGCGAAGCTGTCAGTGCGAATGTCAGTGTCAGCGCTAGAAAGCGTTATGCACGTATTGTTCGCCTCATCTCGTTTCTCTACTGCCATCTCTTAATTGTAAGTTTCACCAAGCACCAACTAGCCAAACCACACGTCCTCTGGCATTAGTAAGGTCGAGGTCAGACACGTACCGGCTACGCAACTAAGAATTTGTCAGGTTGAGTTCTCGCCTATTTTCCAAAGCAGTGAGACCCGCAATCCAACATCCCGTATCTCGTATTGCTGTATAACTATACGAACTAGCTTCAACAATACGTCGCTTTCCGTTACGTCATCTAGCAAAGACTCGCGGAAAGCTACTTCATTTCCTGGCGCGAGCAACTTTCCGCTTTCAGTAAAACTCGCCTTGGTGGTGTCTTGCGCGCTTAGCTACTAGTGCATGTTTTCCTTTTGTGTGCACTTAGTAATTTAATTAGCACGTACAATAACCTAACCGCTCGTCTTCAGCCACTTTCTAGCCTTCCACGCAGTGTGTAGGTATAGTACTATTCATAATTCTAGTTATGAAATATAATACGCCAGGTGACCACTAAAGTTTAATACTTCTTCTGTAACGTCATTAATAGTGTTCGTATTGTTTCAGCTGCCTATAGCGAGTATTGTTTCTGTGTTTCACATGTACATTAATATGCAAGTTCGATAGAGTTGTTCCTCAGTTAAGGCTTCTTCTTAACCCGATGTTCTATTATAATCGTATCACATTAGAGATGCTTCGCCTCACAAGGCGTCTGTGTTTTCTGTGTCTTGCGTACGCGATGCTGGCAGAATGTTCTTGGGCTTCCAGCTGATCCCCTGCAAGCACGGAGATCTGGCGCAAGGCACCGTCGACGGCAAGTTCCAGTCGGCCCTGTCCTGCTTCGCAGCGTCGCTCACGGTACGCGCGTGAGAACAAACGTATAGCAATCGGGATCTTTTTTTTTTTTTCATGCATTGCTTTTTTGTTTCCTCCTCGGAGTTTTGCGGTCGTTTTATCTGACCGAATAGCAGTGGAGGAGGAGGGAAGGTGAGAGAGAGTGACATGGAGTGGAGAGGGCGAACGCGCCATGAGGAGAAACACGACGGTTGCAATCTGGACTTGTTGGTAACGCATCTTCAAGGGGTGTACGGTAGCGCGATTAAAAGGCGGGACAAAAGAAAACACACAGGACACGCAGCGCGTTGCGCAGTTATTAGAAACGCCGTTGGTGGCGCCATCTTGCGACGACGAATCGAACCACAGCGCACAAGACTATTATTGCAATGACGAGCTATGCGTTACTCATAGCACTTAGCGAAAAAGGCACCGGCGGTATGTTAGCGCTGTGTGTGTCCCCGTGTGTCTTCTTTTGTCTCGTTTTTTAATCGAGCTGCCGTACGCCCCTTGAAGATGCGAGGAGGGAAGCACAGCTGCGCGGCGGAGCTGAGAGAGGACTCGCTTATCACGTGGCGTAACGAGGAGGAGAGGGGCGGAGCCGGGCGGAGCGGTGGTGACGTCAGTTGGAGCGGAGCGTGCGCCAATCAGGACCACGCCCTGAATTTTCCTGCATCCCCGCTCACATCCTCCGCTCGTGACGCCATGACGTCACCTCAGCTATGCGCGCGCCAGCACCGCTCAGCTTCAGCGGAATTTTTCCAGCAGCCTGCGCAGCCGCTGAAGCTGCCGCCATTCCGCACAGCTTCTGTGACCGCTTATGGTCCCACAAGCTGAAAAAACAAAAGCCGGCGTAACGCACAAAAGCTAAAGTGATGTCACAAGCTATTGCTGAACTTGACGATCATCTGTGAAGGTTTCTGCGCGACATTTTTTTTTTGTAAGCGAATAGAGAGTTCTATAGCTTTTCCGCATACGTCTTACCGTTCACGAAATGCGGGAGACGCACTCTAAAGAGCTGCGAACGCTACAAAGCTAGGTCGTTCATGTTTTACTGTACGCAGTTTTCGCCACACGGTTTCCCTGCACGAGATGAAAGGTGCTTTCTTTTTCTCTCAAGGAATTCAAAACAATGCAAATTGGATGTGCATGTCTTTCGTCGAACTATTGACTATATCGGATCGAATATTCCCAATTGCACGGTGATAACGACAGTAAAGGAAAAAAAAAAGCAGTGCGTCACCAGATACACGCAGTAGAGTGTAGTTGTCGTTGACAGAGCTAATGGCAATACCACATACAGCACAGCGTCATCAGTTTGAAGGAACCCAAACATGGTGATATTAGCCAAATGATAAATCTTCTTGTCTAAATAGAGACAGCGAAATCGTAGCCTGCACATAAGCAAGACATGTCTACTCAATTTCTGATAACCATCGTGCGCGAGTGACCTCCATGTGTTCGTTCAGGAACTGCATCGCCTGCGCAACAACTGCGGTTCTCCTGAACCAGAATCGTTCAGACGAGTCACAATTTGCGTGTTGCCTTCCTCCGGTAGACCGCAAGAGCTGTTGTTGTCCCTCATATGTATTCGAGTTCAACGAATATTGGAAAACTTCGAATAGTGAATTTCCGATTCGAATCCGAATCGAATAGAAAAGCCTTTTCGATAGGTATCCGAAATTTCAAATATTAAAAATTGTGGGGTTTTACGTGCCAAAATCACTTTCTGATCATGAGGCACGCCGTAGTGGGGGACTCCGGAGGTTTGGACCACCTGGGGTACTTTAACGTGCACCTAAATCTAAGTACACAGGCGTTTTCGCCCCCATTGAAATGCCGCCGCCGGGATTCGATCCCGCGATTTCGTGTTTAGCAGCCCAACACTATAGCCACTAAACAACCACGGCGGGTTTTCAAATATTCGCACACCCTTACTTATCGCATTTGGTGGAGAAGCGGGGTATCGACCCTTGCACGTGCCTCTCTCATTTTTATTCACTTTGAAATCTATAGCGGCATCGCTCACACTGTAATAAACCGGGCACCTGTATCAGACTGTTCTAAACGCATAACTGCGCTTCACCTGGGTAGGCTCACTATGCGTTTGCAGTTACAACAGTTGCTGCACGTTCCCTCACTCTAGACCGCACATATTTCTTGAAATTTTATTCTTGTCTTCCTTTTCTTTCTTTCCTTTCTTTCATTTCACAATTTTGCATTGTCAGAGAAAGTGTCTATTCGCGTGTGTGTCGCAACCGACCGCAAGCCTGCGATAAATCTCACGCTCTGGCGCCCCTTGCAAACCTTCGCAGAGGTTCGTGGTATTCACAAGCGTCGGCACTGCGGCGTCCTTCGTCCTGACCTGGGGACGCCGGGTCGACCCTCGACCTGGACTTTTCCTGGGATCGCTCGGAGCCATCTACAGCGTAAGAATGTAAATTTAGAAAACTTAACTGAGGAATCCCTTACAAATTTTTTTATAGAAAGTCTATAGACTGTGTGTAGACTTTCTATAAAAAATTTGTAAGGGATGGACAGTCCCGTGGAGCCCTAAGGGACGCGGAACGCTACTGCTAGCGCTCATCTGGCCACTGGTTTTCGGCAAGAACAGTAGGTGCATGGCGCAGCAATGGTGATCACGAAATCCGCGGTGGCGGGGGAGGGTCCGCTTCCCTTGCGGCTTCGGCTTCCAGGTGGTCCGGCGCGTCTTGTGGCGAAGCGCCCATATGCATATTCGGATTTAATATTTATTTGGGTCCAGCACATTATCCTAATGGCACCTTTCGGTACGCAAAATTTTTCATTGATGAAGAGTCGTTTTTAGTAGCATCGATTTACATTATCGTAACTATGTTCGATACGCTTAGCAAGCTTCAGTTTTTGTGAAAGGTAACCTGGAATACTTTAATCTTACGTTTTTTCATAAGCAAAACGAGGTGTAAGGAAATTTATTAAGTAGATGCAGGCTCATGGGGGGAAGCGCCAGAAGTATCGCACTATACTGTTTTGAAACGTTCATTTACGTGCTTTGTGTAACTACAAGAACAATGTGTGGCTAGGCTGTCATTTGATATTATCGCAACCACAGCCATTATCGTATAAAAAAATGCCTGTTAGAGCTGCGCATTATTATTTTGAAAGTAGCAGTAGCGTAGCTACTGAAGGAATAGAAATGGTATACTGCAACCTGAACCAAGTGAAACTGATCAGCTTCAAACGAGCAACGCCTTGTCTTACCTCGAGATGTTCTCACCGGTATTCAGCAGCTTGTCCAGCGTGGCCGCCACTTTTGTCTGGAACGCGTTCTCACAAAGCACTGAAAGCACGAGCAAACGGCACCTGCCGCACTTCTGAAGCAAGCGAAAATGAAAAAAAAAAAAAAAAGGGAGGAAGGGGTGCGTGAAACAGCACACGGCGAGAACCTAGCCAGAAGTGGCTGGCGACTATGCGGCTCGGCTTGTTTCTGCTCGCGATCGCCGCTTTCCGTAGCACCATATTCGCAAAGTTATAGAGCACCAATCTTTGGTTCATTGGATCAAATTTGGTGCGACAGAAGTTATCGAGGCTCGGCATCGGCAGCAGCGTACATTCTTTAACGAAAGCAGCGTTCTTGGTGGTCGTAATTTTCGACACTGCGGCGCCATCACTGGTGGGGACGCGAAACTGAAACCAGTGTCCGGTGCCTGGCGCAAGTCGAGAAATCAGTTACGAGCCATAATACGCAGTTTTGAAAGCAGCGCAGAAGACACAACGTTGGCAAGAAGACAGACGACGCAGCGCCTTTGCCGTCTGTCTTCTTCCTGGTGTCCTTTTGCTACGCGAAAAGACAGTTATATTGAAGCCGAGAAGGGGGATTTCAGTAGGAACGGAGATGGACACAGCGCCCGCGCTGTCTCTTCTCTCGCTGATGTCTTGTTTTCTGTGCAAAACGCAAACAAAGAAACAGGACATCAGTAGCACTGAAGACGGGACGTTAGCAAGCAGACGACACAGCGCCTGCGCCGTCTGTACTCTAGCTGGTTCATTATCTTTTGAACAGGAAGACAGAACATTAGCTGCAATAAACGCTACCGTAAGCAAGAAGGCGATGAAGCCACGTTAAAGTTCACGCACCAGCTTCTCCTAAGCGTTATCGATTTTTTCAACATTTGCTCGTGATTAACAAGAATTAGTTTCGAAAGTAAGCAAAAGGCTGATCCCGGCGAGAGCTACGACTTCTCGCGTGTTACAACTGCATATTCTGAGTGCGCAAAGATTTGGCACGAAATTCGAAAACGGATTCCTTGGGCTTTCGTTTTACTCAATAATAAGAAGCTTCTATGAAGCTTATATTTCATTTTTTCTTTTCCTATGATGGGACTGTGCATGTAGTTGCGAAAGAATATCGCATTAGTCTAAACAGCTTTTACGATGAACAGCGGCCGAACAAGAGAATCCTGAGCCTGGAACTATACCTCTGTCAAGCGGGCAAGTCAAGTGCTATCACGGGAGTGCATTTCGGGACCTTGAGTGACACTTTAGGATACGCGGTGCAAAACTGGAAAACAGAGCGCACTAGCAGAAAAATAAAAAATTGGCGACAGACCAAGAGCGCATTTATTGAAGATGTAGGTTAAAAAGAAAACTTCTAAATAGTTAGTGTTTTACGTTGTATATAAATACAAACAAACATAATCTATATTTTCTCAACAAAAAAAACGACAAGATTTTTATTATAAGTGTGTTGCAAGTCAATGCCGGCCAAGACAAATGCCTAGCCAATCCAGAACAACATGGTGGCGCGCGACGAGACGGCATTTGATCCTGCCAAAACAGAATATGAGCGCGTTCTGTTCTGGTTATTCTGTCAAAGGCTGTTCAACAACTAAACTGAACTCATGTGTCCTTTTTTTATGCATTACATTTTGTACCATTTAACCCGCTGGCGGCGAAGCTACGCACTCAGCCAACAAAGTGCGTTCCGTGAATGCGCTCCAACCGGAGTGCACTCTTTTAAGTGACTTTCAACCCCCGCCACCCCTGGACCCCATCAATGACACAATAATGTTTTATCTCTCTCCACTTGCGACGTTTAGATTAGGCAAAGTGCACTTAAACCGAGTGACACTCTCCGTAAGTGCACTTGCCCGCTTGACAGGGGTATAACTTTTAGAGAAGGCAAATTCTCTTCATCAAGGCAACACCTGACGAAGACAAATACCCTTATCCAAACGTTGGGTCCAGGCTCGGGCATCGCTTTTTCGGCCGCTGATGACCACAGTAGCAAGTGTCCATCTTCCTGCGTAAATTTTGTCGCGATTAAACCACGTTCACGCGTTCACTTACACGGTGCCCCGTTAAGTATGTCGCGTTCAGCAGTGCCGCCTGGTTGACGCAGCTGACTCGATGCGTCCTGAGGCTACGAGGGTCACGTCGTTCGTGGCACGACCCCGCCGCGGCGCTGCTTGCCGGACTCTGCCTGGCACTGTGGCCGAGCCCCAGGATCACCTTGTTCTTCGCCTTCAAGTTCCTCGAGGTGCGTTTGCATGCGACTGAAACTAAAGCCCACCGAAATAAAGGGGGGTGTAGGGAGAAGCCTGGAGGGATCGTCGCGTGCTTTAGGGAGTTTTAATGCGGTTAGCATTCTTAGGGTGCTTCACGAACTTTCTAGGGTCTGTCTGTCTGTCTGTCTGTCTGTCTGTCTGTCTGTGTCTGTCTGTCTGTCTGTCTGTCTGTCTGTCTGTCTGTCTGTCTGTCTGTCTGTCTGTCTGTCTGTCTGTCTGTCTGTCTGTCTGTCTGTCTGTCTGTCTGTCGACCTTCCTCGCCATCTTGGGTCACTGGGTATATGTGCCGCTGCGTATGTGCCGATCTTGAATGACAAAAAGAAAAGGTCCTTTTAATTTCCTCCAGTGCTCGGCGGAGTCTAACCCGCGCCACGGGTGGACTTCGCGGCGGCGTCACTAGATGGCGCAGCGTACGCATGGGGAAGTGCGAGAGAGGATCGAGCCCGGCTGTGTACACGTTTCGGCGTTAGCTCGTAGATGCATCGGTGCATCGCTTCAATGCTAACCGCATTTAACTTCGACATTCATTGTGAGATATGGATTCTGCCGGATTTCCTTTTTCTTTTTCTGTACCACGCCTGTTACAATTGTAATTGTCGGCCATTCTATTAGGTTCGCTAATGTTTGAGCTCAAAAAGGTGTAGAAGTGACAACGGTTCGAATGTCACCCGTGTAATGCTGTGACAGTTATTTAATGATGTGACACGTGTGACAGCTAAACCAGCGACGTAAAAAAAAACGAGAGAACGAGTTCCATAAAACTTGTTGGCCGAGCTGGTTCGTAATGCTTAAGAAAAGATGCTGAGCCGATTACAGATAAGGACGAGAGGGCAGCGACATGGGCAAGCGCAAGGTTTCAAGTAAATTTTATTTCCACGAGAGACGTCAATATAAGGAGTTCATCACACATGCGCAATGAAGGAACAAAAAAACGAGTGCCGACACACATTGAAGTTCCCCGCCGTTCCTCCTGACGTCATCGATTTGCCCCACGAATGATCAAAACATTACCAACCGAATAGTAGTTGTCGAAGTATTACTGTACATCTGAAAGTAATCGAAGGCTCACTTTGGCAACCTTTGGCAACTTTACACCCGTGACGCGCCCGACTGACGTCATACAGGCGTGGTGACGTGGGCACGTAGTAACAGAAAAACCGAAAGTTTAACCTTCGCCTTTAAATTGTCCCTGAAGGGAAAGAAATAGTTAAGCTAAATTAGTGAAATACACTCCCACAATACCGACACATCCACTCCTGCTGCGAGAGGACGCGATTGGTAAGTCAGAGAAGACGCAATAACAAGAGACTGGTGGAGTCTCGGCCTTCAAGTTCCCGCATCAACTCTCCGTGACGTCATAGATTTTGACGACGTCTGTACGGTCGTACTTTTTTTATTACCTTCTTTCCTTTCTTTATTTTTCGGCAAAGATAGACTGCACAGTATTCTAATGGAGCCAGAGACTTGGCAAGTTTCGAGAAGATTTACTACGCCGCGACGGCCAAAATACGAGGAAAATACTTCGAAATCTAAAACGTCATGGCGTCACTGTGTATGAAGTCGTGACGTCACACGCACAGTGCTGGGGTTTCGGCGTCAAACAAGAAATGAGAAAGTGATTCATTTTCACGCCTAGTAATTGACCTATTGCCGTAAACGGCTTATAAAGAATAATTTACCAGTTAAACTGGTTTAGTGGTCCTCTTCAGTGTCATTTTTAGCGCTAATTACTTGAGATTTTCTACTCAGGAAATTCAGACAAAGTTTTGGGAGAAAAACCCGGTAGTCTAAGGTGATACAATATTTCAGTTTATATGTCATTTCAAGGGGCCCCAAGAAGCAACGTTAGGTTTGTTTAGTCGAATGACGTATCTCATATTTAGTCCATTCTAACGCGCTCCCCCCTCCTTTTTTTTTTACAGCGAAAGTTGTACATGACTAACATTCCTTAGTTCTTTCGGCCTCCGGCAACAGAAAAAATCTTCATGTGGGCCGATCCTGGTCATAGTGCAGAAAGAGTCCAAGCTCAATGGCACATACCCCTGTGGGCTCGGGAACCTGTAACTCGCCCTTCAACTATTCTTGTCATACGTGGGTCCCAAAGAGGTCCCAGGCACGCGGATAAGAACAGATGTTTCTGAAAAAAAAATTTTGTACAAAATTTTCAAAAAGTACTTAAAAATTCTCAGCGCCAACCGCGCAACCGCGCTAGTGCCGCTGCTCGCGCGTTCGTCGTCTTCTTCCACAGCTGGCTCCGTTGGCGCTCATCACTCCAGCGTAGAATTCACATCTGTCATCGAAATTGGGATAGATAGATAGAATAAACTTTATTGTCTAATGGATAAGGCGGTCTGTACCCACCCCCCGATACGCAGGTCAGGGAGGCCGCGTCTACGGGGGTATGGACTATCGATTAAGGGGCTGTGAGCCATTGAACGGTTGCGTTATCGGTGGGACGGACAAGTATAGTTCGTACACGCGAAGAACAACATGCGTACGAGGAGCGCCGGAGGGAACAGTCACGAGAATGTAAACGGCGCCGGCGCGAAACGACCACCTACGAGGAACGTTCCCGCGCTGCTGAACGAAAACGACAATCCAGAGACCGGGCACCTCCGAACGAGCAACGACGCCAGACTTGCAATGCAATACGGCGACAGACGTACCGGATGGAGCGAGTGAACGACTTCAAAGGCGCGGATGCCAAGTTCCCACGAGAGTTGCTGGATAAACATTTGGGATTTAGTTGCATAGTGTGCGACCGTCTGTGGTTCGAGAACGACCCGACGAGTAACGGAAATGTACGAGACGTGACTAATCGGGACCGTGCGCTACAGGTACGCCTCCCCCCCCCTCGCACTTTCCCAGACAACCATTCCAATCTGTGAAGATGGAATGGCAGCGAAAGCTCCTTTGCTTTTCGTTTGAGAGCTTTGACTGTCGCCAGCTCTCGCTGCCATTCCATCTTCATAGAGTGAATTGGTTGTCATTTTTTTCTTTCGTGAGAACATTACTTAAAAAATACATGCGCATTAGAACTTAGTGCGAAACCAAAACTGCAGTAGTGACAAGCTATCGTCGCTGACATTCAAGACTGCTGCCTGCAATCCAGGCCAATCCACACTGCAGCTTTTGGAGCAGTGCTTCGTAATTTTGTTTGCGCCGCCGTGGTCAGCAAGCATTAAAATCTCGTCGCCCGCAAGGCGTTCAATAAGTTCTCTATTTTAGGTATTGATTCATTGCGTCTACATTCACTCCAAGGGCATTATTGTAGAGGGGTGCTTTATAAAAAAATGCGCATAAAATTACGCATGAAAGTCAAAATTACAAATCGTATGTTGCATCAAGCGCAAATTTCAATGAGCAGGCAATATAGTAAGGAAAATGGGCAAGTCACAACTTCTAATGGCGGAGTACAAAATATGCATAAACATATAAATATAAATATATAATATAGTATAATATAATATAATACAATAAAATATAATATACAATATAATATAAAAAGAAAAGAAGATTGATCAAAGACTAAAACTAAATCATTTCAGTTTCGAGCCGCGCACGCACTGCATAAGACTGTCAACGAAAATGTCATTAGACGTAATGAAGTCGTTCGGCTACCGGTTCCATTTGTAAATATAGCGCTGAAAAGAAAAGAAAAACGCGTGAAAGTTAATCTTGTGAAATGCGGTACTCTGCGAGCCGAGTAAAGATATAAAATCGGGTGCCTCATCTTACAAAGGGCACCCCACTTCGTTTCATTGTCTGTTGTCATTTTTTTTTCCTTCGGGTATATTTATGTTTTCTTTTAATAAACCGTCGCTCCTAGTGGTCGTCAAGGCGATGCAAGAGACGCGTCAGCGTCCGATTCAACGGCGAAGTACGGAAACCGCACGAAGAAATGCAAAAGCCAGCGAAAGAACGAGGGCCAGAGAAGGCCAGGCTGAGAAAAGGCGCCCGATGTCACTGACTTGCCTTCCTTAGACCTGCTCCTGTGCGGTTAAGTCCTGGTGAATACGTATCGGGAGCTCAAGGAAGCATCTTGCCAACCAAATCACACGTCTTTCTCAGACACTGTCGGGTCGCCGCCTCCTGGCCCGACTACACCTCCAACCTCTCAGACAGATCGAAGAGCGCGTACGTATACGCGTACGTATATACAAGAATGGCGCTATGCCGTGCACGTGCCCCCGCTTCCCCAGAACGTGACACGCACGGAGGCGGCGCTACCGTGATGGCAGACGCCTGGCTCGCGCGGAGGCCCTGGCACGCCATTTATGACTCCAAACCCGCGGCGTTTTCTACGTGGACGCCTCCGGACCACACCGTGGGGGACGGCTTACGGCCGCAGTGGTCCACGAGGGAAAAACAGTTAACGGCCTTAGCTTTCGCGCTGTAGGGACTTACCATATGCGGAGGAAGTTGCCATCGCGTCGTCGGCATCCTATTCTCGCTCTCAAAATATCGTTGCAGACTGGCCTGTCGGAAATACGAACAGGGTCAGATTCCATTCCTGGCCCTATCGTATCCTTTACTCTAGCTGCCAAACCGGGGAACCCCACCCCCCGATACGTCGTTTGGGCTCCTGCTCACGTGGGATTGGAGGGAAACGAGGCAGCGGACGCTGCCGCTCGCGCGCTTTCTCACCGGGCTCCTTGTCTTCTCTGACGCCGCCGATCAGGACTCCACCCCAAGCCCAATCTACTCGTTTACAGAAATTACAGCCCATTATCAATCCGGCCACGAACTCTACCTCCGCCTGCGTGTAGAGGCCTCCAAAAAAAAAAAAAAAAAGGAGGAGGAGGAGCCCCTCCTGCTCCGCCTCTTTACCAGCACCATATGTGCTGTGCCCGGCGGCTCTCGAACATTTCGATCCGGAGCTCACCCGCACTGTGCGAAGAAGGCCTCGGACCTCTACCACATGGTGTGGGCTTGCCCACCCTAACCCTGATCCCCCCCTCCCCCTTTACCCAACCCTACCCGGGTGGACTGAGAGGCTGCCCTGCTTGGCTGTTCAGACCTACGGGCCCAAAAGGCCCCAGTTGAGCGCGCTCAGGAGGCGGCTACGGCCACTGGGGTTCCGTACTAGGGTCTCCACCCAGTGTTTGTTAGGGGCAGCCCCTTCAGGGTTGTACCGAACATACCTCCTTGTACTTTTTGTGCGACCACTAAAAGTTTTTCACCGCCACCGCCTGGTGAAATTGTGCCGTGATTGTGCCTCAGTGTTCGTATCGTCTCTTGTTGAAATAAACTTTTTCTAAACACGGTAAGCCTGTCGTCTCTTGTTGAAATAATCTGTTTCTAAACGCAAACCTGTTTTACTATGGATTAAAGCCAGTCGACTCTCCGTTCTCAATCTGCGAAAACGTGTATTACTTTTCTCCGCTAAACCGAGCTCTCAACAGCAAAGAAATTCGGTACATGCTACCGGGCGTACACTTAAATTGTGGACCACAAGTGTTAAAAGTACCTGTATTTTACTCTATACGGCCGTGGCATTTTATCGCCACGTACAACAGGTATGTCCTGATGTAGACGTTCTCGAAAACCTTGTTGTGGATACAGTGTCAGCCGCAGTGCTTCCCCTAGTTCCCCCAGCGCGCCGCGCACGCTCCAATAATGTGTCGTGGGGTGCGATAGCGGCGTCATTTCTGCCTGACCACCTACGCGACTTCATGTGGCGTCTCAGGTGGCAGGTGCTCCCAACAAGTCCCATCTTCGCTGTGTCCCACTTTCCCCCTTCAAGAATCGAACCAGCATTTAATGCTGCAGTGCGTCGTTGCTAGGGTATTTTGGAGGGCCGTGCATGCTGGTTACCGTGGCCTTGGAGTTAACCGCTTTATTACATCTGGTCGCTGCTCACTTCGCGCGACTTTTAATTGCTGCGGGGGTCATTTTGTTTGTGACGCGACCGGTGCGAGGCAGTTGCCGCGGGACATCGTCGCCACGCTCTGTTTCCACTTCTTGAGAGGATATATATATATATATATATATATATATATATATATATATATATATATATATATATATATATACACATACTCACGTTTCCGTCGGAGAAGTTGTTCTTTCTTTGGGAAGAGGAGTTCCTTCGACAGTGGTGATGCGGCTTCCTGTCGGTGGCTGATGGACGCGAATGGCTCGATTTTCGACCAGCCAGGTTTCTGTAGGCAGGACATCAAACATATTAGTTGAATGTAGTGCCATAGTATGCACGTGTCCGTGATTTCAGTGTGTGAGTGCTCTCGTATGCACGGAAAATTTCGTGTATGCGCACATCTCATGGCATCACTACCTAATTACGCAAAGTTCTTCTGTTACGCGATCCCATAATAATTGTACATAACAATCATGTACTTGCATACTCTGAACATCATCGTATACAATGTGGCACTTTCTTTATGCGTAACGGTGTGTTTCTGTTGGTCTTGGTGGCAATTTGTTAGTGAGCCCATGTGGACTCGGGTGTTTCTGTGAAAAGGTACCGTGTAATTCTCAGTACTTTGTAAGTGTTATCGTCCTGGGGGCATTGTGCTCAAAATGCACGTATCGTCTTTTGCTGAAATACGCTATTTCTAAACGCATGAAATATAACCCGTTTTTGTAAATGTGACTTCGTATATATGAACTTCCCTGATAAACGCTGGTTTAAAAACAGACCAGTGTACACGAAGTGTACACTGGTGTGTTCTGTACACTTTATTTTGGTTAATTTCGAGCTAACAGGTTGATCAATTGAAAAAAAAAAGAATTAAATCAAAGTCTTTTAACCCTTTTTCTTTCGCCGATACCTCAGTGCCAATGGCGTCAGTGTAACGTCACGAATTTCGAAATACTTTTTTTTCTGTATTTGGGCCGTACCGTGCATGCAATGGGACCCACAACATAAGCAAATCAGGTTGAACAAATAGAACCGTAAATTGCTGTGTTTGGTGAACACTAGCAACTGGCACTTCAAGAACACAGTCGTGCAAATACATTATTTATCGGCCGCAGATTCGCATATAGCTGACACCCGGGTCGGATACGAGTACGAAGTCGTTAGACCGAAGATTTGGGCGTCACTCAAGCCGGAGGAAGACTTTCGTCTCGAGACACGATTAGTAGCGCCGAGTTGCAGGGCGAGTTTGTTGCCGATAGGGAGCGTACGTGCAAGTCGCAAATGAAGGGATGCTTTGTTAATGTGTTAGTATTAGGAGTGTCAAAGTGGGGAAAAAGTGTATGTGTGTGAAATGTGTGAAGCCGTTTCCTTGTTAGACATAGAGAGAGGATGGGAGAGCTTAAAAGATTGAGTATCCGTATGTATGTATGTATGTATGCATGTATGTATGTATGTATGTATGTATGTATGTATGTATGTATGCATGCATGTATGCATGTATGTATGCGTGTATGTATGTATGCATGCATGCATGTATGTATTGTGAGAGATACGTGTTTCTTCCTCCGTACTCTTGGGACAAAGGAACGACAACACAGTAGTGCAAACAGTCACAAGGGCATTTATTGCACCTTTCATAGATCAATGCCTGCTAGCCAGCCGAGTTGCTATCCCCAAAACATGCCGATGGGCGCGCGACAAATCTAGAAGTCCGACTCACCACGACCGCAAAGCGAGCGAATATGTTCGCCCCATGCTAGATCCCAACGCCTGGTCGTTCGCGTGTACAGTCACGCCAACGGTGTCCAAGGCGGCCACGCGAGACGGTCTCGCAGAACCATGGATTGGCGCGCGCTCGCGGTACGTCCGGCGCTGTTCGCCGACCCGCCGGGAAAGAGCCAGCCCCTTGTCCCTCGGCGCCCGAGTAACCCCGCCGCGGTGCGACGGTCGCGCCATCTCTCGCACCGCGCTTGTACCACTCCGAGCGCCAGGCCACGCGAGCCGTGCGGGAAAACAGCATATCAGGGGATGCGCTATGCGGGAAAACATCAGGGGACGCGCGAGAGTCGCGCATCCCCACATCCCCCTGTTACGTTTCGCCTACAACGCGCGGTAATGCCGGCGCGGATGCAACGGACGCCGGGGCTTTGTTCAAAGCGGCGGACATTTTGGCCCGTTCAACGCCGCCGCAACGCCTACCCGCCAAGCGTGTCCAGGCGTGTTTCAGTGCCACGTGTCTTCGTGTGTGCGTGTGTGTGTGTGTGTGCCCACGCTTGTCAAAGCGCGGCAGCCGGGGAGCGGAGCTCCCCAAGTGAAGGTTGGCGATGCGTCACTACACTCGGTTCAGCAGGTCTCTCGGCTCGGCCGTGCGCGCCGTCGTGGGCTCATGCTCCGCCGTCCCGTGACCTTCATCCCGTGACCTTCATCCCGTGACCTTCCCTTTTGGACCGCGACGCCGAGAGTATAAGAGCAGCTGCCCCCGGACGCCAGGAGAGAGAGGCTCCGATTTGTACTGTTGAGTTACGTGCTCTCCCGTCTCTCCACTTCGGTCGACCTGACCGGCCGCTCTTTTGCTATGTTAGAATAAACAAGTTGTTCTGTTACCAGTCTTCTCATGCTTTGCCGGGACCTTCGGATGCTTCCAGTGCCCCAGGCCGCCAGGCCAACGCTACCCTTGGGGCTTGCGACCCATTGGCAATAACGGGCGTCAGCACCGAGACCCCATCAACTCGTGCCAGCGGTGCGATTCCAACATCTGGTTGCCAGCGGTGAGATCGCGACAACGGAGGCCAGCAGCGAAGAGATGCGGTTGACTGTATGCTGAGCAGCACAACGACCATCCGGGAGCAGCGCAACGAGCCCTGTGTGATGACTGGTTGCCTGCAGCGGAACGACTGCGCTGAATTCTTGGCTGCGAGGTTTGGTGAGTGCGGGACTTTCTTTTTCTGAGTTTTGCCAGGCTTTTGTTAGTGTCAGAAACAGAGCTGGTAAATTGTGGTTGTCGTTGCTGCCGGGTTAGTTTGCGGCAAGACAATAGTAGGCAGTAGAGAAAGCAGCATTCAGAGCAGCCATGGATTTGAAGTCGTTGCGCAAACCGAAATTGCTGGAGCTTGCAAGAGAGTTGGGTCTGGATGTCTCAGACAAACTCAGAAAACCAGAACTGCAAAGGGCTATTCTTGAGTTAGAAGCTGAGGATGACGAGCTGTCGGAATGCCTTGAGACCATTGAGGAGAGGGAGACGGCAAAAAGACAGGAGCGCGAACTTAAAGAGCAAAAAGAGAAAGAAAAAGAAGAGCGCGACCGTCAACACGCTTTGGAAATGAAGCGTCTCGAGTTAGAGATGGAACGCGCTCGTAATGGAAGTCAGGCACACGGTGCAGGAGAACGAGTATTGTTCAAAATGACTGACCTGATGCGGCCGTTTAAGCTTGGAGAGGACATTGGTTTGTTCCTGGTTAACTTTGAGCGAACGTGCGAGAAGCAGGGGTTCTCTCGGGAAACGTGGCCACAGCGCTTGCTCACTTTGCTACCCGGCGAGGCGGCCGACGTAGTCGCTCGCTTGGAGAGAGAGGAGGCAGAGGATTTCGACAAAGTGAAATCGAGTCTGCTAAAAAAGTACCGGCTGTCAGCGGAGGCGTTCCGTCGGAAGTTTCGGGAAAATGAGAAAGGCAGAAGTGAGTCATATACAGAGTTTGCGTACAGGCTTATGTCAAACATGCAGGAGTGGCTCAAAGAAGAGAAAGCGTTTGGTGACCACGAGAAAGTTCTGCAGTGTTTCGGGCTAGAACAGTTTTATAGTCGGTTACCTGAGAACGTGCGGTACTGGGTCTTGGATAGGCCAGACGTTAGTACGGTGGCTAGAGCCGCTGAGTTAGCCGAGGAGTTTGTGACGCGTCGGGCTCGTGGAGCTAAGGACGGTCAAAAGGGTGAATTTGGCTCCAAGTTTGAGAGGCCAAAGTTCACGCCCATGAGAGCAAAGGGGGACACACGTAGTTCGGATGCAAGTGAAAGCAGTCCGACCGAACGTAAGGAGACGGCGGCAACCGAAGCCGAACGCAGAAAGCGGTTCGAGACGAGGCAAGCGCGCGTTTGTTATACGTGCCAGAAGCCGGGTCACTTTTCGGCGCAGTGTCCAGAAACAAAAACACAAGTCGTGTTTTTGTCTATATGCAGCACTGACGAGAACATGAAGCTTCTCGAGCCTTACATGCGAGACCTCCTCGTGAACGGGAAAGAGTGCCGAGTGCTTCGCGATTCCGCAGCTACGATGGATGTCGTTCACCCCTCTTACGTAGAACCCGATATGTTCACGGGCGAGTGCGCATGGATTAAGCAAGCAGTGGAAGCTCATAGCGTGTGTCTGCCGGTAGCAAAAGTGCTTATTGAAGGACCTTTCGGAGCACTTGAGACGGAGGCCGCAGTGTCATCTATGCTGCCCCCCCAGTACCCGTACCTATTTTCGAACAGGTCCGATCACCTCCTGCGCGAGAAGGGGCTTTTGTTTGGTGAGGCTAGCGTTCAGACCTTAACCAGATCGAAGGTTCGGGAGCTCGCTGCAAAGGCGGTAGTTGCGGGGCCGACGTTGTTGAACGATGAAAAAGGGTCAGAGGCGCAGCAAGCTGGTATTCAGGGCACGCCCGAACGGGATAAAATTGAGCCTGTAGCGTTAAAGGCACCAGATACTGGAGAGGAAATTCCCGATGCGGGAAAGTTAGAAGAGCTTCCGGTCGAGCTTCCGGGACTAGGCTCAGTGACGAACAGGAAAGACACCGATCAAGTCATTAGTGACTTAATAAGTAAAGCATCGCTGTTGCCTGAGCAGAAAACCGAACTACACCAGCTCTTACAAGAGTTTCAAGGTCTGTTCTCTGAGAGGCCTGGTAGGACTTCTGTCCTTACTCATGACATAGAACTTACCTCCCCAGAGCCAGTACGATCCAAGGCGTACCGGGTGTCACCCCGCCAGAGCGATATTATGGAGGCTGAGGTAAAGAAAATGCTACAGCTCGGTGTTATTGAGGCGGGTGAGAGTGATTATACCTCCCCTTTGATTTTAGTTGAGGTACCGGGCAAGGAACCTCGTCCTTGCGTCGACTACCGCAGGCTTAATTCCATCACTAAGGATCAAATTTATCCGATCCCTAACATCGAGGAGCGCCTTGAGAGAGTGAGTAGCGCTCAGTTTATTTCCACCCTAGATCTTGTCAGGGGTTATTGGCAGGTTCCACTTACAGAAGAGGCTAGTAGGTATGCGGCGTTCATTTCACCAATGGGGACATTCCGTCCTAAAGTTTTGAGTTTTGGTTTGAAGAACGCGCCATACTGCTTTTCAAGCCTCATGGATAAAGTGTTGCGGGGACAGCAAGAATTCGCTTTACCGTATCTAGACGACGTAGCGATATTCTCCGCATCCTGGCCTGAACATATGGCGCACTTGCGGGCAGTGCTAACCCGCCTGCGCGATGCGGGCTTGACAGTCAAGGCTCCCAAGTGCCAGTTAGCACAGGCCGAGGTTGTCTACCTCGGACACGTGATTGGTCGGGGTCGTCGCCGCCCCTCTGAAATAAAGGTGGCCGCTGTGCGAGACTTCCCGCAACCGCGCACGAAGACCGATATTCGGTCGTTCTTAGGTGTCGCCGGCTACTATCAGAGGTACATCCCCAGGTACTCTGATATCGCGGCTCCCTTGACGGATGCTCTAAGAAAGACAGAGCCGCAAACAGTCGTCTGGGATGAGACGAAGGAAAGAGCTTTTAGCGCCCTAAAGAGCGCCCTAACAAGCCAGCCTGTGCTACGATCGCCCGACTACACAAAAGGGTTCGTTGTTCAGTGTGATGCTAGTGAGCGAGGCATGGGCGTTGTACTGTGCCAACGGGAAAATGGAGAAGTAGAACACCCCGTCCTGTATGCTAGTCGTAAGCTGACCAGTCGTGAGCAGGCGTATAGCGCCACCGAGAAAGAGTGTGCGTGTATCGTGTGGGCCGTTCAGAAATTGTCATGTTACCTAGCCGGCTCGAGGTTTATCATTGAAACGGATCACTGCCCTCTCCAATGGCTGCAGACCATCTCTCCCAAAAATGGCCGCCTCCTGCGCTGGAGCCTCGCTTTGCAACAATATTCCTTTGAGGTGCGTTACAAAAAGGGGAGTCTCAACGGTAACGCCGATGGCTTAAGTCGAAGCCCCTAACGTGGGAATCAGCCTCAAAATTGCTTGTTACTGATGTTTTTCTTCCTGAGGCAGGATTTTTTTTAACTTATTGCTTTTGTGTAGTGTTTCAAAGTGATGATGTGCTTTTTAGTGCAATTTTTCCGATTTGTGGACGCGTTCTGAGTGCTGCTAAACTACTGTAAGGAACTAGGCAGCAGTATAAAAGGGGAAAGAGCCTGGCAGGGCTTAGTGAGGGTTGTGCCGTGCTTGCTGACTGAGCGGTTGACTTTCAGGCGTGGTTCTAACGCTTGCCGGAAACGAGAACAAAAATGTCAACTCTCCCGAAGTCACTTTGCAGTGTCCTGTGTGGACCTGAACGTGAGAACAAGGCCTTCTCTGAGCGCTGCGCTCAAGAAACGCCAAAGGACGCCCAACTTCGGTTATGAGCATCATCGAGCGACATCCCTCCGGACAGCGGATGCAGTCCCCTGACCATCGGGATCTCCTTCCCCCGGCGGGGCGGTCTGTTACGTTTCGCCTACAACGCGCGGTAATGCCGGCGCGGATGCAACGGACGCCGGGGCTTTGTTCAAAGCGGCGGACATTTTGGCCCGTTCAACGCCGCCGCAACGCCTACCCGCCAAGCGTGTCCAGGCGTGTTTCAGTGCCACGTGTCTTCGTGTGTGCGTGTGTGTGTGTGTGTGCCCACGCTTGTCAAAGCGCGGCAGCCGGGGAGCGGAGCTCCCCAAGTGAAGGTTGGCGATGCGTCACTACACTCGGTTCAGCAGGTCTCTCGGCTCGGCCGTGCGCGCCGTCGTGGGCTCATGCTCCGCCGTCCCGTGACCTTCATCCCGTGACCTTCATCCCGTGACCTTCCCTTTTGGACCGCGACGCCGAGAGTATAAGAGCAGCTGCCCCCGGACGCCAGGAGAGAGAGGCTCCGATTTGTACTGTTGAGTTACGTGCTCTCCCGTCTCTCCACTTCGGTCGACCTGACCGGCCGCTCTTTTGCTATGTTAGAATAAACAAGTTGTTCTGTTACCAGTCTTCTCATGCTTTGCCGGGACCTTCGGATGCTTCCAGTGCCCCAGGCCGCCAGGCCAACGCTACCCTTGGGGCTTGCGACCCATTGGCAATAACGGGCGTCAGCACCGAGACCCCATCAACTCGTGCCAGCGGTGCGATTCCAACACCCCCAACCTTAAATCACTTCTTATTCCGGCGAAACATGTGACACGGTCTAACATCAACACGTGCTTCGCGAACAAGGTGGTACATGCAATAGTGGCCGCGCCGGGGAAATGTCCACACGCTGTCCGTAACATGCGAGCCGACTGTCCTTGGGGTACACCGCTGGCGTCCGCCGGTCACAGCAGCAGCTTTGCAGACTCGACGGCATCATTCCAGGCCAGGACTCCGGAGACGACGACGCAGTAGTCGGTACGAGCAAGCGTCGCTCGCGCCGACGCGCCCTGCTGGCAAGAGCCGCCGTAGCTGTTGGTGACCGCTGGCTCCTTTGTCCGCCGCCGAGGGTTGTGAGCTGGATGCAGGAGGCCGCCGAAGTCGCTGCGCCGAACTGGCCACAGCATCACCATCGCCCGGGGTGACTCGATCGTACTCCGGGCAGCAGCGCAGACCATGTGCAGGTGACAGCAAGCCAGGGGTGACTCCAATCACGCTGCGTAAACTCAACACACTCGGCAAACACTACAGTAGTGCAAGGGAGAGGAATTCTGCATGCGCATCGCCCACGTGGTACGATGTTCAACTCGGCTAGCAAAAGATCGGGCAGCTACTCAGATGCTAAGTTCACGTGAACGAAGCTCGCTTCCTTGAGCCGAACGAGTAATTTCAATTCGTGCGAGGCTAAATAGAATGAGGGAAGCAAATTGCAACGCCTCAACGCCACGGTCCACCAGGTTGTGTCCCTCCACGTGCGACAGGCAGCTTCGTAAAGCCTTAGGCCTAAAGCGTCGCTACTCTGACAACAACCGGCATCCAAAAACAACACTCAAAATGAGCGCAAAACAGGCAGCCGCGAGGAGACGTTAGCTCTGTGAGGTGGTCCTACTCCGCTCGGTGCACACAGCATCCGAGTTGACGGCGCCCACCGTCCCAGACGGTGTCGGAGCGCCCGGTGCCAGGCCGCAATACCAGTCAGCCCGTCGTGGCACCCGTGGCCCGCGGCCACCCGGCTCCCAGAGCCGCGACTTCATCCGAGTCAAAGAGATAGAAGAAGCTATTTACATAAGAAATTCGGACCACCCACGAGGCTTCCGTACTCACTCGCTTCAGACTTGCCACTGCTCCGCGGGCACTCAGCCTCGCTCTCCCAGGATGCAGACCACGTGGCTCTCGTACCGACGAATGTCATTAAAAAAAAACACTTGCGAAAAGGCTTAGCATGCTGATAAGTTCAAACACACTACAGCCACCGTCGCCTCGCTCAAGAAAGCACGCCGCCGACGCTAGCGATCAAAATCCACGCTAGGCCTACGCTTCGGTTCAAACAAAGGTCTTGAACGAAGCAACACTTAAAATTATCGTCCGATGCCCCAAGAGGTCCACGTTGGGCAGCCAGATGTGGGAGATACGTGTTTCTTCCTCCGTACTCTTGGGACAAAGGAACGACAACACAGTAGTGCAAACAGTCACAAGGGCATTTATTGCACCTTTCATAGATCAATGCCTGCTAGCCAGCCGAGTTGCTATCCCCAAAACATGCCGATGGGCGCGCGACAAATCTAGAAGTCCGACTCACCACGACCGCAAAGCGAGCGAATATGTTCGCCCCATGCTAGATCCCAACGCCTGGTCGTTCGCGTGTACAGTCACGCCAACGGTGTCCAAGGCGGCCACGCGAGACGGTCTCGCAGAACCATGGATTGGCGCGCGCGCGCGGTACGTCCGGCGCTGTTCGCCGACCCGCCGGGAAAGAGCCAGCCCCTTGTCCCTCGGCGCCCGAGTAACCCCGCCGCGGTGCGACGGTCGCGCCATCTCTCGCACCGCGCTTGTACCACTCCGAGCGCCAGGCCACGCGAGCCGTGCGGGAAAACAGCATATCAGGGGATGCGCTATGCGGGAAAACATCAGGGGACGCGCGAGAGTCGCGCATCCCCACAGTATGTATGTATGTATGTATGTATGTATGTATGTATGTATGTATGTATGTATGTATGTATTTCTCCATTCCCCTTTACTTAGGTAGGTGCCCCTGAGCTAAAGCTTGCTCTTAAAGCCTCCTCTTAGTATTCCTCCTGATTGGCCCCTTTGATGTTCCCATTGAAGCACCCGTTGTAATCTGTGCGGCGTGCACTGATCGGCTTCATTGCATTCACGTCGCTTGACCTTCGCTCCACACCGTCTGACCACTGCGGAGTCATCGTGAAACGTTATTATTAAAAAAAATTATTAAATTATGGGGTTTAACGTGCCAAAACCACTTTCTGATTATGAGGCACGTCGTAGTGGAGGACTCCGTAAATTTTGACCACCTGGGGTTCTTTAACGTGCACATAAATCTAAGCACACGGGTGTTTTCGCATTTCGCCCCCATATCGTGAAGCGTTGTCGTCCTGTTCTTCGTGATTGGTGCAGCTCTGCTACAGTCGCGGCGAGGAGGCTGGCGTCCTGCCGTCCGGTTCCGAAGGCACCCAGTCCGCCCTCTTCGCCATCTGCTGCGGCGTTCTCCTAACGGTGGTACGTACGCGTCCAGGAGTGTCGCTTCTTTAATGCGAAAGCGTTATGTGTCCCCATGAGGCAGAAAAGCCGACGTTGTCCTAAACGAGCGCTACCGAAAATCATCATCAGTGTGCATTAAGGCGGATTAAAGTCGGTACAAATTAGAGCAAGGTGGATTAAAGTGAAGTGAACTGATGTTGGTACGAATTAGAGCAAGGGGATTTAAAATGTATTGATGTTGGTACAAATTAGAGCAAGGTGGATTAAGGTGGATTAAAGTGGATTGATGTTGCCACAAATTAGAGCAGGGTGGATTAAGGTGGAATAAAGTAGATTGAGGTTGGTACAAATTAAAGCAAGGTGGATTAAGGTGGAATAAAGTAGATAGAGGTTGGTACAAATTAAAGCAAGGTGGATTAAGGTGGAATAAAGTAGATAGAGGTTGGTACAAATTAGACCAAGGTGGATTAAGGTGGATTGAGGTTGGTAGAAATTAGAGCAAGGTGGATTAAGGTGGATTGAGGTTGGTACAAATTAGAGCAAGATGGATTAAAGTGAATTAAAGTGGATCGAGGTTGGTACAAATTAGAGCAAGGCGGATTAAGGTAAATTAAAGTAGATTGATGCTGGTACAAATTAGAGCAAGGTGGATTAAGGTGCATTAAAGTGGGCATTGAGGTTGGTGCAAATTAGAGCAAGGCGGATTAAGATGCAAGCTTGTCGACGAAAAACTGGGTGATTAACAGGTGTAAACACAGAGAAGTGTGACATAAATGCATTAGTCGTTCCGGAGGATTGAGCCACGAATGGGTGAACACACAGGGTGCACGTTCATTTCAAGGCAGGACTCGGTCCTTGCTGCTACCCGCCCTCCTATTCACGCCAGGCGGATATCAAGGCTGCATCAACACAAAAATGAAGTATTCGTTAAAGCTTTCATAATGAAACAAATGATGTCGCTCGCAAACATAACAGCTGGCCGCCATCTTCGGCCATTGTCACCAATCTGCTTCCCACCCAGAGGCACGAAGGATATTTATACTGCATTGGGGCTGTGGATCAGTGCGTATCGCAGTGCGCAGCACTTGGCTATGATGCGATACGTCCTAAGACAGGGGTGCTGCGGCATTCCCTGCACATTATATTGATGTATTTGATGTGGGCTAGGAGCAAAGGCCAGCTCTTAGATCCTGACAAATGGGCTCACCATCCGGACTTGAATGGATTCAGCTGCGCTCCGACAGCGCCAAACCGGTCCAAGGGTCTTTAAAGAGCTAGTTTCTCTCTCTTGTAACAATCCGTATGATTTTTGCGCTCTTCCTTTTCTTATCATCTGTCATGCCCAATGAGCGGTAACAACAACGCAGTGGCGTCGGATCCAATGACTAAGCGCAAGAAGAATGGGGATGTCATGAGAAGTAACTATTAAGAACAGTGCATCGATCTGCCCTCACTGTAAATTAGAAAAAAAAATTCCCAGCCTGATACTTTTTTCACAATATCTACCATAATGCAACCAACTACAGCAAAGCCTCGTTATAACGAACTTTAAGGGGGAGCCAAAGTTTCTTCGTTATATTCATTACACCGTTATATCCATTATTGCATCTACTGCAATATCAATCTCTATGGGAATCTCAAGGGGAATTTCGCTAACTTTTTATGTCCATTATTTAGTTATACAGATTTGTTATAACGAGGTTTGTATATAACATCATTAATTAAACCATCGCACGTTATATCTCCAAGCATTGATCACAACTGCAACGTTCAGGCCCCGCTCGCGAGTGCGGATATAATGCACTTTTCTTAACCCAGCCATTTAAAAGGGGAATTCTTTTCGCAAATTTGTTGCCTCTATTAATGGCCATGATGCATTTATGCACATGCTGAGAATTATTTGTCAATAATAATTAAACTAACCACACCTGAAGAAGGATGTGTGCCGTTTGATGGTTTGCACTGAACTCATACATGGTCATTTGCATTTCTTTCCATGTATTTACGTCGCGGCATTTACTTATGTGTATTATTTGTATGGATAATATTAGTTTGTGTATCTCATATTTTGCTTTACAATGTTGCGTCATTGCTGTTTTGATATTTTACTTTTTTTTATTTATCCCCCCTCCCCCTTCCTCATGTAATGACCCCAGGGGCCTTTAGGGTAAACATACCCAGAAATATTGGACATTGCCCCTGCGGCATTCTGTCGAACTTCAACGCAATTCACCAGCGTAACTCAATGGGCAGCATCTTTTACAATGATATTTCAACACGCCGGCGGCAGAATTTCAACCACTTTCAGTTTGGAACGTCGAGAGGGTACGCCCTTCAGATAGCATGCGTATTTACGGCACTTTGAAATTTTCCTGCTTCACATTGCGGTGTTTTGATCCTAACCAAAACACTGCTGTAACGCGGCAAAGACGTTAGGTCTCGACCTTGCTAACTGAAAGTTGATCAAATCCGTGCAGAATTCTGAAATATAATTCGCTTTCCTTTCTTCCTTTCTTTCTTTCTTTCTTTCTTTCTTTCTTTCTTTTTCGTTTTTCAAAATTGGTGCCCATCGAGTAACGTTGGTGCACTGTGGTGAAGTTCAACAGAGAACTGAAGGGGCAACGTTCAAAATTCCCGAACGTGTAGAATGAAGAAAAAACAAAGGATCGTTAAGAAATACAGCCCCGGTTTCCGTAAGCGAGAGTTCATATTCTTCCTGCTCACGTATTGAGTACAGCGTCTTGCAGTGCAATGCCTGCCATTTGTTTCCTTTTCTTTTTCAGGGCGTACTCCAGCCACACCTTGTGCGGCCTTCGTACCGCTCGTTCATCGATCGAGTAATTGGAAAGAGGTAAACGCGTGCTACAACTAATGAATTGACAATACAGATATTAAGCCGTGCCAATAGTGACTAACCGTGCTATATATCGTTCACGTGATATAGGGGTCCGAAGATATCTGACATATCGATTCAGTCACCTTCGTTGTTGTTATTATTATTATTATTATTATTATTATTATTATTATTATTATTATTATTATTATTATTATTATTATTATTATTATTATTATTATTATAGCGAATGGCATCATTCTTGGCACTGTTAGACAAGTTTTTTTTTTCTAACGTGAATCGTCTTTAAGATGATTCAAAGGTCAATCACTTGCAGGAACCAATGTATCGAAAACACAGTACAGCATTGTCGATTGTATCTTTGTGACCATACTGCCTACGCATGTTAACTTTGTTATCGCAGAAGAAAGAAGCCATTACTCGAGCACGGATGTCTCACGTGCGCAGGTGGCGCCACTGTCGCGCCACGCACGATGCAATCGGAGCCAAATTTAACTTCGCGCGCGGCGTCCGGAGAGGCGTAGCTCGGCAGTAAGTTTGTCCATCCGAGCAGGAAGTACGTTTGTTCATCCGAGCAGGAAGTACGTTTGTCCATCCGATCAAGAAGTACTTTTGTCCATCCGAGCAGGAATGACCGCATTTGAGAGAACTCACTATGCCACAGTATAGGTGTAACTTATCAACCTCAAACTGGTGTTCATCAGCAGTTGTATAAGGCTGACAAGTGTGCGATTTGTTGAAAAAACAGTTCAGTGGATTCCCAGTCACTGTGGTATACAGGGCAACGAACTGGCCGACGCCGAAGCGAAGAAAGCACTCGAAGAACGAGAGTCACTGCTTTCAATTCCTTTTTCAAGAGCGGACGCCAACTGTCTCCTCTCCAGTGTCATCCGAAAATTGACAGCACAGCACTGGGACAATCCGGATAATCGCCACAGACGACTCCAGAGATTGGACCCTGCCATGAATTTTAGGCTAACACCGAAAATTCAACGAAGCTGTGCCAGTCTTCTGCACAGACTAAGGCTGGGGGTAGCGTTTACGCGCGGATACGTGCACCTCATGCGACGCACCGAGTCTCCACACTGTGAGGTGTGCAATGTGACTGAGACTATAGGTCATGTGCTTTGTGACTGCCCTAAGTACGTGGAAGAGCGTGAAAGGTTGGACAACGACCTTACGCGTCTCGACAGCTCACCGTTGTCGGAAGACGTTATTTTAGGCCCTTGGCCAGATGCTCAATCGAGTTTCAAGGCCATTCAGGCATTACTGAACTTTTTAAAAACTACGGGCTTGGATTGCAGACTTTGAGCATGCCAAATTGCTTGCGATATGTTCTACATCTTCCTTCTATCGTCATCGTCACCCATCATGCACCTCTTCCCTCTTTCTTTCCCTCTTCCCCTTCCCCCAATGCCGAGTAGCTGGCTAGAGGAATATACCTCAGGCCGACCTCTCAGCATTTCGTATCATTAAACTTCTCTCTCTCTCTCTTGTTGAAAAAAAAAATCCACGCTTGGTCGGTCCGCGATCCTGGACTAGGACGAATGCTCCTTGAACTACGAAGTTTTTCTTTCTGAGAAACCCGTATGGGTTTCTTTTGAAAGCATCGCGTTACGACCGCGTGGATGGCAATTTTTCTCTCGTGAATTTTATTTCACCTTTTGCGGGCTTCCGCGGAACTGCATTAACAGAGCGTTTAAGAGCCTTAACTTTGCGGCACCACCTATTTATTTATTTATTTATTTATTTATTTATTTATATAAACATACTACTCTAGCTTTTATGGAGTCTGTGGGAGGAATTTGGCCGTTATTCGTTGTCACATACGTAATTTCTGTTCACAAGGTTGAACAAAACTGAAAATTCAGGTTACTATTACATAAAACAAACAAAAATGAAATGCACATAATAGATAGCGACACAGTAACGCAGAGGTACGACAATAAATCGCAAAGGGAAAAGTGGGTAGAAATAGATTTGGACCTATCATAAGGAATAATGCGAGGCGTCTAAATAGTAAGATGATTTCATATATTGAAATTGCATTGCGAATACACTCATCCACTCGCACATAGTAAATCGATCACCATGCAAAGAATTAACAAACATGGCCAGTCAATGTCGCGATTAGTAGAATACTAAATAGAATGCACAAGACCCGAAACAAAACAGTTTAAATAAGCACTGTTAACAAGAACATCTGAAAGTAAGTTCCATGCACTCCCTTGCAGCGCTATAGGAAGGAATGAAAATCAGAAAGGATCACTACGAAATCTATTTTCTGCAAGATGCTTGCTGTGTTTGGTTCTTGTGTTTCTAGAGCTTGAAGGTATAATATACTTTATTGAATTAATACGTAAATCATTATTTAATTGAAGAAAGATAAACTTAAGGCGTAGGAACATTGCTCCAATGCTAATTGTTGATGCGCCGACTTCGTTTATAAGTTCCGTGGGTGAATCGTTACGACTATACTTACTGAAAACGAAAATTAATGCTTTGCGTTGAACGTTTTTCAGTCTCATATTGCACTGCTGTATGTGAGAGAACTAGCAAATAACAGCATATTCCAGGGCAGAACGTATTATATGTGAATTACATGCTTATCCTTTCTCCAGTCAGATGAAATAATAACACCAAAGTACTTTTACTCCTCAACCCTGCGTATTTGTCTGAGCCGAATTTTGAAGGGAAAGATGAGTGGTTCTTTTTGTCTACACTGTCATGCAGACAGTCTTCTCGAGGTAGAGTTATGGTCATCTGCCATATTCGGCACCACGCTTCAACCTTCTCAACAGCATTTGCAAGCGAAACATAGTCATTACAATTATCAATTTTCCCATAAATTACGCATTCATCTGCAAACGTACGGACTGTAGCATTAATGTCATTAGCTAACTTATTGATATAAAGAAGAAAAAGGACTTGTTCCAGGACTGTACCCTGGGGCACTCCCAACACCACCTCAATGGGATCGGACGACTCGCCTTCGAATTGGACAAACCGGTAGCAGTTAGCGGGGTAATCCTTTGGCCAATCAGTTATCTCACCGGATCCGAAGCAATTACGAAGCTTATGGCAGGGTTCATGGTGTGACACACGATCAAAAGCCTTTGACAGCTGGATCGAGACACACTGTGTTTGGCTGTAGTTACGCGAAACATTCAGAATACTTAAGAAGAAGATACTGCGCCAAAGGCAGACAAGGCACGAGAGGGTATAGACAGAACGGCACGAAAGGGTATCGACTAAAGACAGACACGCCCTCTCGGGCGTGTCTGTCTTTGGCGCAGTATTTTTTTCTTAAGCATTATGAACCGACTCGTCCAACAACAAGCTTTATTGAACCCGGTATACCACTGCATGCAAGAGCCTGGAAAAAGAACTACAAATGGTCCAAGTGCCTCATAATCAGATAGTGGTTTTGGCACGTAAAACCTCGTAATTTAATTTTTTAAATAAAAATCAACATTTTTTTTCTTTTTCTATAGGATGCGCTATATCAACGTGCCAGCCATCGCGACGCTAGGCTACGGAACCACAAGCATCGTCCCGGATGTGCCAGTCACGATGCCCGAGCTGGACCCAAGGTTCGTCAGCAGGAGATACAAGGAGACGCTGTGGGTGTGGGCTCAATAAAAATCGCGAGACAAAAGAATTGCCTTCTCCGGGTGGTTTTTTTTCGTTTTTTTTTTTTTTTTTTTTTTTTTGTATGATGGGCTCGTACATGGCCATGCGCGAGAGGGATGGTTGGCTTTGAGTGCACGTTAGACGGACTGTCTACAGCTCGAAACATGTCTTTTCATTGTGTGGGGAATGCGAAGAGTGTGTGTTATTGACAGAAACAGGTAGCTTATGTCGAACAAACAAAGGACGATGTTTTAAATCGGGGTTTGAAAGTAGTTCAAGAATGACATGTGGCGTCGCTAGACGGTGAAACGGTGCAACCAATTTATGTACCGGTCACGTAACCAAAGATCCAAGCAGTATAAGAGTTATTTCGCTTGTATGCAATACTGTATTGCCTAAAATTGTATTTTATGCGTTTCTGCGAACTTTCCTTTGCGTGAGAAGGTAATTCCTTTCTTTCCAGCTAGCGCGTGTTGAAAAGCGGCGCCGCGGCTCGTGCAAACGAACGAAGCCGCGGTGATCAGAGTGGTTCGCTGATGCGCGGCCTCCTAGATTTTCATCGCATCGGGTAATCAGTGTTGTTGGTGTCCATACACAGTTTTGAGGAGAGGCTACGCAGATTTAAAAAAGAACACCCACGATTACGATACTCCCTGATGCGAAATTTAAGCGCAGCTCTATACGTGTTTTCATGTCGCGGTATATCGGCTGGCGCGTGCAATCAGTCTCGTGCAACACATTGCAAAATGAGCGAAATGTGGCGCGACTGCCTTGCTAATCGGGAGATCGCGAGAGGCAGCGCGTGAGTGACGCGTGAGCGCGATTCACAGCCTCCGCCGCAGACAGACCTCCGCTCATGCAGCGCTTTGTTTCCATACAGACGACGCGCGCTACTCTGGCGCCATCTCGTAGCCGTCGTCGCCGCAGAGCCCGTCTTTCGCGGCACTACGCTTTTCTTCTCACACTTTCGCCATACCCTCCTTCCCCGCTTCTCACCTCGTAGTTCGCTGCACCCTCCCCCTCCGCTTTCCTCCTCGCGCTCTCTTCGCTAGCGCCGCCTTTCATACCCGCTGCGCGTTGCGTTCTCTCTTTCATCCTTCGCTGTGCTCGGTTGCGAGGGTAGCCGACGCTCGCCGCACGAACGGGCGCCTAGGAGTTGCGCTTCAAATTTTTGTTTTATGAGTAAGATTTAGCTCGGGGATCCATTCTAAATACATGGGAAAGGAGAAATCGCTTTTCCAGGCAACCACTGCATCAAATTTGAGGAGGTTTGTCGCGCTTAATAGAAAAAGTCAGAAATTAGTGGCTGTTGATAGCGAGTTCTTGGTTTATGCCGGCGATGTTTAACTAAAATCTGTTGGAAATCGCAAATTCTTGCAAAATAAGACTATCAGCTTCGCAACCCTGTAACTCAGCAATGAAAAAAGGTGTCACAACTCTGTAAACTGCATCTAACAGTAAATCTAAAGCGGACAAAATTGATACAATATACATGGCTCTCAAACACACAACTAATATTTCTAATATTTGAGCGGGACCGTTTGCAAAACATTCGTAAACAATGTAACAAATTCACGCCAGACACAACCTAATATATCAGGTTTGTCCACTATAGGTGCTCTAAAGGTATAGTTAACAGAACTGCAATATCTGTTTTTTGATGCAGAGCTAAGAATTTGCAAAGTTCGCGCTTTATTTTTCGAGCTTAATTATCAATTTTTCGAGAATTCCTTCAAAAAAATTCAGGCCCTAGATCAAAATTTCATTTCGACAGACAGTAGAACATACCTTTCTCCCTCAAGTGCAACAATTCTGAATAAAATCTGTCACAGGGTTATCTCAGAAAAGGGTTTCTGCGTTTTACATGTATTTAAATAGACGGCACCGGAGTTCATCCCCCAGCGAAAGTTTCCCCTTAACTATTTCTACTTGCTTACCAGAGAAGCCACCGCACGTTCAGACAATTAGTCTATTGTTCTCCCAGCCTCGGCTGGGTGCCACAGCTGAGCGTCGGAGGGAGCGGCAGCTTCGCGCAGGCGCAGTGAGTGGTGTGATGCGATATCACTGCATTTTAAGAACCAAAACGAAGAAGGAGGCAAAAGATTCGCAGAATTCTAACAAAAAAGGCGTGAGGAAACTCGCATGTAAAGCTGCCTCACAAGTGTATCAAGAGCAAAAAGACGTACAGCGCGAAGGACCAGTACTGCGAGGCAGTCCTTGTCCTTCGCGCTGTACGTCGTTTTTACCATGAATAACCAACTAGCCCAAGCAACCACCCTTGTATACCAAGAGATACTATTTTACTATCGCGACGCAATGAGTGTGACGTCCCTTAAGTGTCTAAACACATGACGAATTCATACCTATGTCACTCCGGTACTTTGAACCACTGTCGAGTCCAATCCGGATCGGGTGCTTCTTCAAGGGCCCTTTCGACTGCAATGTCGCACGAATCGCGACCGAAAAGTTTGATCCGTATCGGGCTTGATCGCTTGATTGTCAAAATGTTGCGCAATCCAACCTCTAATATGCTATACCAACACACCCAGTCTTCAACCTTGAAAACGGTAAACTTTTCGCATTCCTACTTACTCGATTCTGTGGGCGGCGCTTATCCATGCCCGGCTGCGTTCCTTCATACCATTTACCCGGGAAACTGTAGGACTTGACAGGTGGCTGCAGGGCCCGGGTGTCTTTTGTCACTGTTGTGGTTGTTCACCACGCAACTGTACCGGGCACCTTGGCAATACACGACCGCCGAACCATCGCGAAACAACGGCGACGCGAGAAGCGCCTCGCGGTGCCGGCAACATGATACGTGGTGACGCCGCCCTCCGCCAGGGGAAGGAGTGGCGCTGGCGTTTGTCGCCAAACTTTAGGTTAAGAGCCCGAGTTTGGCCGGACAACTTCTGAAGCGAGGGGAGCTCAGAGTAACAAGCTGATTTCCAAGAACGGCTGATAAATACGAAATGGGGCTGGCAGAGTGTTCAAGTATTTGTACAGAAAAAATATTGACTCTCAGTGGTGTAGAACTAGGAAGCCTACCAGCAAGTATGCCGGTCGGTGTATAATAAGCAACAAAGAACGTTAAACGCAAAGCCAGGGAAGCTGAGACAATCTGCTGGGTGGCGGCAATAAATTAAACCGGCTATGAATAGCTATCTGGGAGGTAAAAACAAAATCACAAGATAAACAAGGGAAACAATGTATTTGAGTGCAAAAATGTCTGCCCGATTGTCCGTTTAGATTCCGCTGGCCTCCTCGATGCCCTAGAGTTCAGGAACAGCAGTGGGAAAGTAAACATGCCCGCAACAGAGATTAGTAAAAGTACAGTGTACTAGAAGGGGTAGACTGTACAATGTAGTACACGGTACTACATTGCAGTGTAGTGTAGTGTACACTACACTACGCTACAACTACAACTGTTGTAAAAGGCGGTTGCAGGATTGGTGGCAGGAAAGTAGGGAGACGACAAACAACGGAGGCGTAGAAAACGAAGTTACCAATAGCGGCTCTGAAAGTTTGAGGCTCGGAATTTTTTTGTACAAGAAAATAATATAGGTAAGACAATCGGCAACATAAGAAAAAGAGCTTGGTGGCGCAAGCCACGGCCCCGATTGAAAAGGTGATGCTCGTAGGATCCATCCATCCATCCGTCTTCCAGACGATTCCATTGTTTGGGCTCGAAGCTGTCTGCCTAGACGGCCTCCAATGCTGGGGGAAACTGGAGCACACCCATAGAGCACTCTCTATGTGCGAAATTTTGCTTTATACACGGGTGTGTGCGTCATGACAAGCCCGCAAAAACTGAAGTTTCTGACACCGAAACTAAAAATAAGAACGTCATTCTTGCTCGCCGGAAATAATGAAACCCAGAACGTTGAGAACCAGCCTTGCAGCTTTGCCGAGATCGCTTCAACGGTATACGCTGCTTATAACAAATTTATAACAAATTTAACCAAAACTAAATTTCCTCGCATTTGGCCCCAGCGATCAAACAACCCGTTCTCAGTAGAACGCGATGCGAATTGCCTATACCATAGTTAGAAATGTTCTCATTATCGAGTGTGCTCAGTGACGCAGGTCACGGAAGGCAAGGGGAGAGAGAGAGAGAGAGAGAGGGAGTGTGCGCGTACAGGGGAGTGCCCGGGGGTAAGGGGCACTACGAACACGACCTCCCCCCCCCCCCCCCCCCCCACCGCTATCAACCGTCGCCGGTCAGAAGCATGCGTCCCCCTCCGAAAAAAGAATCCCGTCTTCGCCACTGCGTTTGTGTGTCAAAGGCAGTTATCCCAGATATACTGAGTAATCCAGCCGTAAGTCTACCAACGCCAGTAAAGGAAACACACAAGGCGCCACGTTTCAACAACCACAAGAAGTTGGCACAATTTTATTCGACGCTACGAAGGGTCGCGGACCGAGGAGAATGGGCGATGAAGAGGAGGAGGCGCGAAGAATGTCGCCTCTGTTCTTTCCAAGGAACGAACGAGAGCGGTTAATGTCAAACGATGGCAACCGCACCAGTATATATACCAATGAGGGACCTTTTTTTTTTTTTCTTAAATTAAAAACACACGCAGAGCAGAGGAGTGGGCTACCAGTTACAGAATTGATTGTCTGGTCGCCTCCCACCACTCCGTCCTTCGAGAGTCTAGTTCACATGTTGACCGGCTTGGTGCGGGGCGGCTTGCCCGTAGTGACGTTGATGACGTTGTCCACGGCGAGGAAGCCCATCTGGATTCGGACGCTTATCTCGGAACTGCCAATGTGGGGAGTCACGACTGAAAGAACGAACGAAAATATCCATTTCAGTTCTGCTGGCAGAACACGTACGACTGCGAAAAAGAGCATGTTGGTAATCCACACTGATTACAGCAGCAGCGCGAACAGAAACACGGTCAGAAAAGACGAGACACCGCATGACAATAAAATATTGTTCTAAGTCGGCGCTTCGCCTTCAATCAATCAATCAATCAATCAATCAGTCAATCAATCAATCAGGTCAAGTCAAATCAGGTCAGGGCAATCATATTTCAGTTTTCGTGCTAAAAGGGAAACAGACTGGCAAGAACAAAGCAGCCACAGCGACTACCTGACAAGCCTCGCTAACCCTAGAGCCAACTATGTGGGAAGTACCTTAGGAATATGATGCTGCACATTCAGAATTTCATATCGTCACGCACGTATCGACGGTGAAATGTAGTGAACAAATGAAATGATGGCAGCAGAGATGGTTTGTAGCTGTGGTGGGTCGGTGGAAAACGGTCACCGGTAAAAGGATAAGGAATGCACGTGTGTCAGCATGACGTAGACAGCAAATTAGCAAAGATTAGTAAAGATGGCTCATTAGTAAAAGGTGCATAACACAATTTCTCGCTCACTTCAGCTTGCTGCTCACTCGAAAATAGGCTCTTGCGATTATTATTTAGCGCACGTGCGTGTTAAACTAGACAAATATCGGAGGACATGGGAGGACCGTGGACGCGTTCGACATTATAAAAACTAATTATTGTGTATCAGTAGTATTGGCCACTGATGAAGACTTATTGGTATGCCCTTTCAAACGGGGCGGTGACAAAGTCACCTAGCCTGCTTGATTTAATCAGGCATGCTGTACATGTTTTTCATTCTAGAATTTTTGTATACATCTCTTCACCTTTCTTTTTTTTCTTCCTCGAAACTTCTTTACCTACCTTGTACCGCTACCTATGCCTGTAACAGACCCGGTCGTATCAATCTTTTCGCTACCTCTTTCCCACCAATACTCCAATCGTCTCTTGCTTATCTCGGCTGATGACCGGTTGATGCTTCCGTCCACTTTAAGTCCAAGCGCTTCTGGTACGTTAAGGTCTCACTGGAATACCTTCGCATTCCATTAGAATGTGCCGAGTGGTCTCCGGATTTTTGCTGCAGCAGGCACATGCCTCATCTTGTTACGAATATTTGCTCCAGTATATTTTTGTTCTTAAGCGACCAGCTGGATCCTCAAAATTTGTATTATCGTAGATTTTCCCTTCTAGTTTCTTCCTTCCCATTCTTGTAATTCCTCTATTGTCTTTCTTCTTTCCATTCTTTGCATCCAATTCGCTGTTTCTGTATCTCTCACACTTCCTTTCTGATGACTCCCGGTTTTCTATATACACTTTCAATAACCCTGTACTTTGTTGCGAACGTTCTTATCTCTTTTTCTTCCCTTAAACCTCTTCCCCTGTGTAGCGTAGCAAACCGCGGACGTGCCTCTGGTTGACTTCCCTACCTTTCCTTCCCTCCTTTTCATCCCCCTCCTCCTCTTGACCTCTTCCTCCATTCTGTGTCGACGCTTTCCAGGTGCAGATACTTGTGCACTCTACCCTGCCAATTTATTCTAGTCCACGTTCCCGGAGTACGGTAGCTAGCAATAGGCTAGTCGGTACATCTGCCGTGTTCCCGAGTCTTTCTTCGAAACTAATTGGCTCCGCACTTCTCTGCCTTCAAAAGAGGCCCAACCCATGTCACCATGCACAGCCTCATTATTACCGTGGGCTCCCGATGCCAAACGGCCAACCGATCTTTGGTCCACTTCCAACCCCGACAAGATATCCGATTTTAAGCACAGAATGGCGTTCGCGAAAGTTAGCCTTGGCACCATCACTCCTTTCCAGATTCCGCGCCCTACCTCGTACTTTTATGGCCCCAAAGTACTCTGTGTTTCATTATTGCTGCATTCCGGTTCCCCTTCATCTTCAGATTATCATGGTGGGTGTTTGAGTAAGTATTTCCAATTCGTTTTACGTACACGGCGATGTAGTTATATTGCTTGACTAGGGGTATGAGTTGCCCTTGAATTGGCACTACGTACTATAGTGGTCTCTTGATTAAAGATCACAATTCCCGATTTCTCTGCGCTAAACTTAAGGTCCAGATTTGTCGCTACGTCGCCGCAGAGGTTCGCAGAGATCGAGCAGAATCGCCGCCTGGCGGGCACTGGCCAAACCAAGAATAGCGTCGCATGGCCTCCGAGATCAACCACGGCGCACGCGGGGGTAAATCTCGGGGGCCATGAGCGTCAATTGCAACGCGCGTTGTCTGCTACGCCCTAGGCGTTTCCTTAACTTCTTTATCTACCCTCTACTGCTACCTATCCCCGTAACAGATCCGGTCGTATCAATCTGTTCCCTGCCTGTGTTCACATGCGTCCGTACGGCGTTTGCATCTATAAAGACCATTTCTTCCCTGGTTAGTAGTAAAAGCAGGTCTACATTTTGTTTTAACGACGCGTACACAAGTATTTCGCCTTGCGTTGTTGTCCTTGCGCAGTAGCAAGATGCGCGACCTGCCCACGTCGAGCTCCTGATGTGTGACCACCCTCCGTTCGCCACAACCGTACCGATTTTATATTCTCACTTTGTGTTTCGAGTAAGCCGGAGAAAGCATTGTCCCTCGTTTTAAAGAAATCAAGTGCACTGTAAAAATGTTTACCCCCTCAAGGGTGTTTTCTTGTCGCACTGTAACACCCTTACCGTTAGGGCCTTACAAAAATTTATAGAGGACAACAGCGGAGCTCCGACGAGACGTGCGATGACAAAAGACGTAGTTGAAAACTATGTAATCATTCTGACAGCCTCGGGCGGACAGAAATATCCGACAGAAGAGTTTCCTATCTCTCCCTGTGAAATTCTCTTGTCGGATATTTCTGTGCGCCCAAGGCTGTCAGAATGATTACATAGTTTTCAACTACGTCTTTTGTCATCGCACGTCTCGTCGGAGCTCCGCTGTTGTCCTCTATAAATTTTTGTAAGGCCCTAACGGTAAGGGTGTAACAGTGCGACAAACACCCTTGAGGGGGTAAACATTTTTACAGTGTGGTTGCAGCGATAGGTTGGTTGCCACACTTAGGCGACCTGTCGCGATGTGTTGATCCCTCCGCAGTCTCTCTCTCGTCACTCGATGATAACTGGAAAATAATCGTTAGCGAGCACTAATCATCGCGTCATTCAATTTATAGTACCATAACCGCATCGTGATAATCGCGATATTGCGGCATTGGGGGGCAATGTGTAATCAGTTCACTGTAGTCGGCGGCGTTTCATTACGATAAAATCGGGACAAATTGTTCAGAGCGAGGCGCCGCCGCGTACATTTCAATGCGTGCCGCCAACCGCCTATCTACACTAGGGAGTTTTAAAATAGGGGCCCCTAATAGTTTGGGGCCCCAAAGGGCTTTGCGAGTGTTCGCGTTGGGGAACGCAGGAGTGGAGAGTTTCAGAATAGGGTTTTGCGTTTGCGGATAGCGTCTTGCGCTAACAGCGCCACTACACGCGTTTAATTACAATTTAGAGGTTATTCTGTAAGCAGCAAACAATTAGTTGCGCTTAGTTTTGAGCAAACCAACTTTACGTGCATTCACCAGCCAAGCTTAGCCGTGTTAGGCCTATAGGAGGCATAAAATCTACAGTCGAATTCGGAATCAGCGCCGTCTAATGAACCAATCTTCATAACTCACGCTAGTTGAGAAAAAGCGATAACCGCAGTCACTTCTCCTAGCTTGCAAACTTCACGCGTTACCACGAATCGAACCCAGTTTGGTGGTAGGTTAGAGCCGTCGCTTCGATGGGTGCCGCCATGTTTGCTGACGCAAAGCTTTTGCGGCCGCTATTTGGGCTCCCGCTAAATCGGTGAAATAGCGTTCCCAACGCAAAACCAAAACGCAGTTCGCGTCTCGCGCATGCGCAGTGGCTTCGACGCCAATTCTTTGGGGCCCTTATTTTAAAACTCTACTAACGCCGCGACGGTCCTGCCACCTGTAGCTCGATGTCGCGGCGAATAATGCCAGGCAAAAATTATGGTTGATCAGTTAGTCCCCAAACGGACAAATCCCTCGCCCATTTTCGGTCCTTTTCTTAACCCCATAACTTATCACAGACGTATGGACGGTTATGCAGCGGGTAAGTTGGCCCCAAAAGGACTAACTTCTCGCTCCCTCCTAAGTTCTTTTCCTACAGTCCCCCCAGCGGTCAGGTTCTAAAAGGATGGACGACTTCAGGAAATCAGTTAGATTTCAATGTGATCACCTAGACTTAATACTTTTTTTCTCTTTTTCTTTGAGTGTGGCAAGGCCGGCGGCAGCATGTGAACTTACTCAGGTTCCTCAGAGTAAGCAGCTTGTCGGTCTTCGGCAGTGGCTCGGGTACGGACACGTCAATGGCAGCAGCCCTGATCGTCCCGTTCTTCAGAGCTTCGTACAGGTCGTCCTGGTTGACGACACCGCCTCTGCACGACGAACGCAGCACTTCATGAGTATGGTTGTTCGAAACGCTTTCCTTTCTGACAAGGTCGCCGGGTCGCGCCACAGACAGTTCGTGCTTACTATTAAAAAGTCATTGAGTGATAAAGATTACGGCGACTTTTTGGTAGGGATTTTGTTTGCTTTAAGCTTTAGGTGTTCCCTGACGTTTCTTTTTTAAACTATATACTTTTAAATAAATTCCTGTGGTAGCGAGTCAACGGTTCAAATGTGAAAGCGAAAACTTATCAGACACCAAGATCGTGCTTTGTCTGGAAAAGCACAATTGTTTGTTTGTTTGTTTGCTTGTTTGTTTGTTTGTTCATTTGTTTGTTTGTTATGCCCAAAGTCATTGCAGCTAGCCTCACTGCTACACACACGTCACCAAATCTTGCTTCGTGCCATGACGTCACGATAATGTCGATGACGCCCGGTCGGAGGTCCGGCCCTCGGAGACCCAACTTGAGTATCAGTTTAGAATATGACATGCTTCCCAACCATGACACTCGCTAAGCGTCATCCTTCTGCGTGCGAGAAACGTGTAGTACATAGGATTTCTACAACTTCGAAAATGTATCACCTACACCTTTAGGACGAAAGCTTTGGGCAAATGGCGTGTTGCGCATCGTCAGGCATCAGGCACCCGAACGAACGACGACGAAGGAGCCGTTAGCGTTGTATCAATTTCATCATCACTTGAGCTTCGTGTGCATGCCATAAGCGTTTCCAGCGTTGCCGTTTTCAAGTTGCGTTAACAGTCTTTAGGCGTAAGGCGTGAACCGACGACACCGAGGCGCTCATCGGTTTACGCTTTACGCCTAAAGACTGTTATAGCGCCTCGGTGTCATCTGTTCACGCCTTACGCTTAAAGACTGTTAACGCAACTTGAAAACTGCAACGCTGGACACGCTTATACGCAGGACGGAGATTGAAAGTGCACGTTCACGTGTCGTCCGTCCACACCGCCGCCATTTTCAGGACGCAGTACGTAGCCAGCTTGTCAGCTTCTACTCGACCGTTACAAGCTTCGGAGAGGAGCTCAGGACCACTGCAATACCTAATGCAATAAAAGCCCACGTCGGCGCGAGCGCGTGTACGAACCTGCTGGTGTTGATGAACACGGCAGTTTTCTTCATCTTCGAGAAGAAGCTCTTGTTGTACATGCCTCTGGTCTCGTCGGTCAGGTTAGTCAGGGTGACAATGAAGTCGGACTGGGCGGCCACTTCGTCCACCGAACAGTACGTGGCCCCCATCTCCTCCGCTGTGGGGCAGCAAAAGACAAGGTTGTTCATATACGCGCACGTCTTGACGTCCAGGCAAAGCGTACTGCGAGTCTGTCATAGCGTACCGGCGACCGTTTCCGAAATCCCAGAATACAGATTTTAAGAAGTTTATCAAGATATTTAAAACTGTTCCTTTTTTTTTATAGCGCAAGCTGTTATCGGCTCAATCCAATAGCAGTTTCGGTTGGTGACGTTGTCGGCCGCCGCCGTCCGTCACAGCTGTCGCCAGGAATGAGAACGAAAATACCCAGTTCCCACCGGTATCGAACCCGGTTCCTCTCCGCGGGAGTCAGCAACACTACCTCTGCGCAACGCCAGCGCTTGCTTGCTGTATACAGGTATAGCAAGCGCTGGCGTTGTGGGTATACAGGTATAGCAAGGTTCTGGGTTCGGTTCCCACCTGCGGCAAGTTGTTTTTTCATCCACTTTAATTTCCATTAATTCATCGTTTCTTTATTTCATTTATTAAGCACAAGTAATTTCCCCTATGTTGTCCTTGGTGTCAGTGTTTGTTGGCTTCTCATGAAGCGCTACCCTAGTCACTCGATGTGAGATGCGCGCCGCGTGGCGTCGATACGTGCAAACTGTGCGTTGCAGTTGCGTTGCATTCCACCAGATGTCGCGACACGTAGCAGTTGCACGGTATCGTGTCAAGGGATCCGACATGTGCACCGCGCATAGTCTCGATACCCGTGTTTACTCTGCGGTACACGTTAAAGCACCTCCTCGCAAAAAAAAAAAAGAAAAAGAAAATGCGAAATCGTGGAGCTTCACGCGCGGCGGCCAGCAGGCAACATCGGGATCAGCATACCGCTGTGCAGAAACAGCACAGTTCGTTCTCGTGAAAAGGACGCAAGGTGACTTCGCCGCGAAGACCCTCAAGTACGTGCTGCCGAAAATGTGGCCCGGCAGCTTCGCCGCGAAGACCCTCAAGCGCGCGCTGTCAAAAATCAGGCGCGACAGCTTCACCGCGAAGACCATCTCACGTATGCGCAGCAGAAAATGAGGTCCGGGAGCTTCGCCTCAAGCGCGTCCCGCCGAAAATCAGGCACGACAGCTTCGCCGCGAAGACCCTCACGTGTTTGCAGCCGAAAATGAGGCCCGGGAGCTTCGCCGCTTCGCGAGCAGTTTACGACGGTCTCTTGTATGGAGCCGCTTCTACAGCTTACGCCTTGGCTGTGCTGCGTGCGCCGCGCAGGCCTGTGAGTTTTGTAATACAGTGAAGAGCTGCTCATGCCGCGCGACACTTTAACGTGGATGCGCGTGCGCGATATCAAGCCACACGCCGAAACTTTTCGACTCGCTATGTTCATAAATTGAAACTAATGATGTCTTCCGCTGGTCGTTTATATGAGCACTCCGGCGGGACTACAAAGGCCGTGCAACTAAGGGACACTAACGATAAACGTTAGTTCAGAAAGATAAATTATCCTTTCGAAAGTTCACTTTCATTATTTAGGTGGTATTATATAATTACTAAAAGGAAATACGTAAGACGAACTTCCATTTCTTGAATATAGCGTCGAAACCTAACTACGTCATAATCTGACTGTGACAGCTTCAACGGCGCTACGTTATCGCAGTGAACCCCCTTCCCCCTCCCCCATTTCTTACCGCAATAACTTCGCGGCACCCGTTTTATCAACCTGCATGGACATCCATTACTCTCAAAATGTAAAACCGGAGTCCTCTAAACGAAAATCAGACTTATGCCACAAATAGGACATATATCACGACGCACACATTGCTGTACTTTTTTTTTTGGCCGTGCCCGTTTTTCACCCGACCGTCGCTGGTGTCGATTACGTCGCTCAGCGCCAGATACGCGGTCATTCTTCGATGCCGTCGCGGACTGTACACTTATAAGGAGTCGTCTAATCCGATTGCTTCACGCGCAACGCCAACGCGCCGCGGTTACGTTCCGTGGAATGTATAAGCGTTATAATGGAATCGTTATATATTCAGTGGAATGTATAAGGATTCTTGGTAGAGGCAAGGGCAAAGAAGAGCGAGAAATCCTGGAAGCGTACCACATCAGGTTATTAGATGACTGCATTACTACAACCTCGGTGGGCCTATTTGAAAAAGGCATTTTTTTATGTCGGCCGGGAGGGGGAGGGGGGGTGATATATGTGATACCTTGTCTTTTCAATGTTCTGCGATTAGTGATGCCGCAGTTGCCCTGCTGGCCTTGCTGGGACTATGCCGTTTCAAATAAAGCTCAGCTGCTAGTCCAGTCGTTGTGGTGTGAACATCTTTTCTTGTCCTTTGTCTTTTTTGAATGGTTTTTTTTTTTTCTTCCTTCAACTATACATGTTTGCCAACTGGGCCGGATGTCAACCCTTCTGCATAAGCGTTCCCGAATGTACGTGGCAGCCCGCTCCCGCTAACCCCCCTCGGAGGTAGAAGTGGCGCGCCCACCTGGCTTGATGGGGTGGAACTTGTCGTAGTATATCGCCTTGCCGATGTGCAGACCCTTCATGCCCCGGAGCACACTTTGGGCGATGCGCCCCATGCCGATGAAGCCCACCGTTGCACCGTGCAGACCCTGGCCGCAGAGCCACAGGGGACCCCACGAGTGCACCCACTCGCCTCTGCGCACAATAATACGGTGCATTAAAAAAAAAGAACAAAAAATGAGGCGATACATACGTGAGCAGCATGCAAGCAAATCGTTAAGACCCGCATCGAAAAGAAGAAAAAAAAAAGTGCACATCGTTTGCGCATTTGGCTGCGTTAACAGTTGCGCGCAACGTCGCGCATGCTTCGGCAACAACTGTCTCCGATCATATGCGATAGAGGTTTTGAGACAAAGTTATTATCTTTCTTTCCGACAGAACTTCGTACGGCAGCGTGCGGACATCACGATTTGCGCGATAATCGCCGGTACCACTGTTGTTATTGGCAACGTTTCACGACGGTAATGTTACAACCAAGCAAAAAACAAAACATGAAAACCGCGGACAAAGAAAAGACAACCCAAGCGGTAACTTTCAACTAAATTTTATTACTGAGAACACGCTGTTCAAGTAGGGTGTTCACGCTATGTTAGTAACATGTTCTCGATAACATAAAGTGGCTAACTTGAGCGTGCTAATTACATAGCATGATAATAAAGTTTAGTTGGAATTTAGCGCTTGCGCTCGTCTTATCCCTTCTGCGTCTGTGGTTTTCACATGCTAAAGATCTTGGTCATGACAGAGCAACTAGCCAAATCTACCACTCTTAAACGCTTAATTAGCGACTTAAATTTAGCGGGCTCTAATTACAGAATTGAAGCCAGCCAGTAGACTAAAGCGCAACCTTTCGGCACAGAAATTTTGTGCTTATTACGAATTTACAGAAACTTGGGCTCGGAACGTGCAGCGAGATAAATGCGTTACTTGATCTAAATAATTTTTTTTTTTCCGTATGCATGCATTTTTATGCAGTACGGAAAATGCAACTACAAGCGAGGGGGCATTCGACTGGAAATTATACAGCGAACATCAGCAGCAGAATACGTACGCCTTGATGGCATTTGCAGAGTCCATAATTCTCCGTCCAGCTGCCAATGCCAGGGCAATAGTCAGTTCCGCTACGGAGTCAGAGGACACGTCTGGAGTGTTGGTCACTGGAATATTTCTGGAAAAGAAAAGAAAGAAATACAACCCCATGTGACAAGTCAACAACCGAATGATAGGCTTGAACATATCAGAGCATACAGCTCGCACGCATTGTGCTCATCGCTTACAATCGTTCTCTGAACTATACCGAATGTGCAGGTCTGACATCTCAAAGGGACGCAAATGGAAAGCATCAAGTCAAGGTTTGATTACATTAGTGCTTCGATGTCTCCGCAACACCGCTTATACCAAAGAACAGCAATTTCGTTAGTAATAGAATGAGATGTACATAAGGGGCTTTATAGTACATAGGACAGGAACAGCGCTGCCATTGTAGAAATGTAGCAGCTGCCACATTACACGGCGTCAGAGATTGGGTGAGACGCGCCGTCCGATCTCGGAGGCAATGCATGATGCAACATGTCCTGTTTACAATCAGTGCATTGGGGCAACCACGGCAAATGAAAGAAATTGGTGCCGTTGCGTTTAAACACGAACAAAAGCAGCGATCGAGCCAGTTTTAAAAGATTTTGCCCGCAGAAGTCCACAGTTCCTAATTCACTAACGCCACTATATCGGCGCTATGGATGGATGGATGTTATGAGCATCCTCTGTGAGACGGGGCGGTGGGCTGCGCCACCAAGCTCTTGTTCTCATTTTCCCTAATGTACTACCTATATTTAAAAAAAAGATACGCACGAAGAATTCCCAGCGTCGAAATTTCTGAACCACTATTGGAAACTTTGTTTTAGTACGCCACCATTGTTTGTGGTCTCCCTACTTTTCTGCCACGAAACCTCCAATCGCCCATTACTAACCTCTACTGCGGACATGTTTACCCTGCCCCCCCCCCCCCCTCCCCGTACCAGAATCCCAGGGCTTCAAGTAAGCCAGCGGAACCCATTTGCTACACGTTATTTGCTGCAGTATGGCTACCTCTGCACGGGCCTCCAAACTGCAATCAGGTGGCATCGTGATGTGCAACACAGCCTCACCAACTGTCGGCACAGCTCAGGATCCTGTTCTTCGCGGGCAACTTGAATTACGGTTGGATTGTGCAGTCTTTTCAGTGGCGATGACTCGATGCGTTACATCGCATCTTTTAGTGCAAAATAAACGCTGTGCCAGTTCCATACGGTCATCTGATAATCTGGACTGATTAAATTTTTCCTTTAACGAGGTTTCAAAAAAAAAAAGTACTCAAATTCTGTTGTCTAAAACATACTAAAGAGAGACACTAAATTTGTTTAAACTAGCTGGTAAAGTATTCTTTCAAAACTGCATTTTTATTCACTGGGAGGAAAATGAGGAAAAGATTTGATTAGAAGTGGAGACAGCGGCCAAACTTCCACATTTAAGTTTTCGCACCGAAACCTCAGCGACGGATATTCACTGTGACCTCACGGATTCAAAAATACCCCACCGTATTTGCGCTCTTTTGGCGTAAAAAAGAAAGAGAGAGAGAGAGAGAAAGCTTGCTAGGCTGAGCCTCTGAGTCGAGTGGAATGCACTGCAGTCCTTTGTTACCGATAAGCAAATTAACTAGACTAGCGCGCAGACGTCGTCAAAATGAGTGACGTCACTTGCGAGCTGGAGCGAGAAACTTACGACGGCGTCGCCACCTGTCCTTGGTTTTGTTTTCGTCTTTTCTGGCCTCACCGAGCCTCCTGTTACTGTAATAGTGACCAC